>NC_139679.1:10157546-10556322 GCF_964106915.1 Podarcis gaigeae | reverse complement strand
TTTTTTTTTTGTTTTTTTTTTTTTTTTTTTTTTTTTTTTTTTTTTTTTTTTTTTTTTTTTTTTTTTTTTTTTTTTGCAGTGGTCTGAAATTGTGAACGCCGGCTTGGGATTTTTGCAAAAAAAAAAGTTTTTCAGACGTTGAGGGCTAATTCTGTCTCCGATGATAAAAACGCATCTTTTTCCACCGAAAAACCTTTCAGGGGATCGTTTGCAACAGTTCAGCACCATTTTTGAATGAATTGCAGAACGTCAGATTTTTCCTGAAATTGTGACCGCGCGGCTTAGGGATTTTTGCAAAAAAAAAGTTTTTCAGACGTTGAGGGCTAATTCTGTCTCCGATGATAAAAACGCATCTTTTTCCACCGAAAAACCTTTCAGGGGATCGTTTGCAACAGTTCAGCGCCATTTTTGAATGAATTGCAGAACGTCAGAAATTTAGAAGTAATTGTGACCGCGCGGCTTAGGGATTTTTGCAAAAAAAAGTTGTTCAGACTTCGAGGGCTAATTCTGTTTCCCATGATAAAAACGCATCTGTTTCTACCGAAAAACCTTTCAGGGGATCATTTGCAGCAGTTTGGCACCATTTTTGAGTGAATTGCAGAACGTCAGTTTTTTCCTGAAATTGTGACCGCGCGGCTTAGGGATTTTTTCAAAAAAAGTTGTTCAGACTTCGAGTGCTAATTCTATTTCCGATGATAAAAACGCATCTGTTTCCACCGAAAAACCTTTCAGGGGATCGTTTGCAACAGTTTAGCACCATTTTTGAGTGAATTGCAGAACGTCAGAAATTTAGAAGAAATTTGCAAATAAAAGTTGTTTAGACTTTGAGGGCTAATTCTGTTTCCCATGATAAAAACGCATCTGTTTCAGGGGATCGTTTGCAACAGTTTAGCACCATTTTCGAGTGAATTGCAGAACGTCAGAAATTTAGAAGAAATTGTGACCGCGCGGCTTAGGGATTTTTTCAAAAAAAGTTGTTCAGACGTCGAGGGCTAATTCTGTTTCCCATGATCAAAACGCATCTGTTTCCACCGAAAAACCTTTCAGGGGATCGTTTGCAGCAGTTTGTCACCATTTTTGAATGAATTGCAGAACGTCAGATTTTTGCTGAAATTGTGACCGCGCGGCTTAGGGATTTTTGCAAAAAAAGTTGTTCAGACTTGGAGGGCTAATTCTATTTCCGATGATAAAAACGCATCTGTTTCCACCGAAAAACCTTTCAGGGGATCGTTTGCAACAGTTTAGCACCATTTTTGAGTGAATTGCAGAACGTCAGAAATTTAGAAGAAATTTGCAAATAAAAGTTGTTTAGACTTTGAGGGCTAATTCTGTTTCCCATGATAAAAACGCATCTGTTTCAGGGGATCGTTTGCAACAGTTTAGCACCATTTTCGAGTGAATTGCAGAACGTCAGAAATTTAGAAGAAATTGTGACCGCGCGGCTTAGGGATTTTTTCAAAAAAAGTTGTTCAGACGTCGAGGGCTAATTCTGTTTCCCATGATCAAAACGCATCTGTTTCCACCGAAAAACCTTTCAGGGGATCGTTTGCAGCAGTTTGTCACCATTTTTGAATGAATTGCAGAACGTCAGATTTTTGCTGAAATTGTGACCGCGCGGCTTAGGGATTTTTGCAAAAAAAGTTGTTCAGACTTCGAGGGCTAATTCTATTTCCGATGATAAAAACGCATCTGTTTCCACCGAAAAACCTTTCAGGGGATCGTTTGCAACAGTTTAGCACCATTTTGGAGTGAATTGCAGAACGTCAGAAATTTAGAAGAAATTTGCAAATAAAAGTTGTTTAGACTTTGAGGGCTAATTCTGTTTCCCATGATAAAAACGCATCTGTTTCAGGGGATCGTTTGCAACAGTTTAGCACCATTTTTGAGTGAATTGCAGAACGTCAGAAATTTAGAAGAAATTGTGACCGCGCGGCTTAGGGATTTTTTCAAAAAAAGTTGTTCAGACGTCGAGGGCTAATTCTGTTTCCCATGATCAAAACACATCTGTTTCCACCGAAAAACCTTTCAGGGGATCGTTTGCAGCAGTTTGTCACCATTTTTGAATGAATTGCAGAACGTCAGTTTTTTCCTGAAATTGTGACCGCGCGGCTTAGGGATTTTTGCAAAAAAAGGTTGTTCAGACGTTGAGGGCTAATTCTGTTTCCCATGATAAAAACTCATCTGTTTCCACCAAAAAACCTTTCAGGGGATCGTTTGCAACAGTTTGGCAACATTATTGAGTGAATTGCAGAACGTCAGATTTTTGCTGAAATTGTGACCGCGCGGCTTAGGGGTTTTTTCAAAAAAATGTTGATCAGACGTCGAGGGCTAATTCTGTTTCCCATGATAAAAACGCATCTGTTTCCACCGAAAAACCTTTCAGGGGATCATTTGCAGCAGTTTGGCACCATTTTTGAGTGAATTGCAGAACGTCAGTTTTTTCCTGAAATTGTGACCGCGCGGCTTAGGGATTTTTGCAAAAAAAGGTTGTTCAGACGTTGAGGGTTAATTCTGTTTCCCATGATCAAAACGCATCTGTTTCCACCGAAAAACCTTTCAGGGGATCGTTTGCAACAGTTCAGCGCCATTTTTGAATGAATTGCAGAACGTCAGATTTTTGCTGAAATTGTGACCGCGCGGCTTAGGGATTTTTGCAAAAAAAGGTTGTTCAGACGTTGAGGGCTAATTCTGTTTCCCATGATAAAAACTCATCTGTTTCCACCGAAAAACCTTTCAGGGGATCGTTTGCAACAGTTTGGCAACATTTTTGAGTGAATTGCAGAACGTCAGAAATTTAGAAGAAATTGTGACCGCGCGGCTTAGGGTTTTTTTCAAAAGAAGTTGTTCTGACGTCGAGGGCTAATTCTGTTTCCCATGATCAAAACGCATCTGTTTCCACCGAAAAACCTTTCAGGGGATCGTTTGCAACAGTTCAGCGCCATTTTTGAATGAATTGCAGAACGTCAGTTTTTTCCTGAAATTGTGACCGCGCGGCTTAGGGATTTTTGCAAAAAAAAGTTTTTCAGACATTGAGGGCTAATTCTGTTTCCCATGATAAAAACGCATCTGTTTCCACCGAAAAACCTTTCAGAAGATCGTTTGCAACAGTTCAGCGCCATTTTTGAATGAATTGCAGAACGTCAGATTTTTGCTGAAATTGTGACCGCGCGGCTTTGGGATTTTTGCAAAAAAAAAGTTTTTCAGACGTTGAGGGCTAATTCTGTCTCCGATGAGAAAAACGCATCTTTTTCCACCGAAAAACCTATCAGGGGATCGTTTGCAACAGTTCAGCGCCATTTTTGAATGAATTGCAGAACGTCAGATTTTTGCTGAAATTGTGACCGCGCAGCTTAGGGATTTTTTCAAAAAAAGTTGTTCAGACTTCGAGGGCTAATTCTATTTCCGATGATAAAAACGCATCTGTTTCCACCGAAAAACCTTTCAGGGGATCGTTTGCAACAGTTTAGAACCATTTTGGAGTGAATTGCAGAACGTCAGAAATTTAGAAGAAATTTGCAAATAAAAGTTGTTTAGACTTCGAGGGCTAATTCTGTTTCCCATGATAAAAACGCATCTGTTTCAAGGGATCGTTTGCAACAGTTTAGCACCATTTTCGAGTGAATTGCAGAACGTCAGAAATTTAGAAGAAATTGTGACCGCGCGGCTTAGGGATTTTTTCAAAAAAAGTTGTTCAGACGTCGAGGGCTAATTCTGTTTCCCATGATCAAAACGCATCTGTTTCCACCGAAAAACCTTTCAGGGGATCGTTTGCAGCAGTTTGTCACCATTTTTGAATGAATTGCAGAACGTCAGTTTTTTCCTGAAATTGTGACCGCGCGGCTTAGGGATTTTTGCAAAAAAAGGTTGTTCAGACGTTGAGGGCTAATTCTGTTTCCCATGATAAAAACTCATCTGTTTCCACCAAAAAACCTTTCAGGGGATCGTTTGCAACAGTTTGGCAACATTATTGAGTGAATTGCAGAACGTCAGATTTTTGCTGAAATTGTGACAGCGCGGCTTAGGGGTTTTTTCAAAAAAATGTTGATCAGACGTCGAGGGCTAATTCTGTTTCCCATGATAAAAACGCATCTGTTTCCACCGAAAAACCTTTCAGGGGATCGTTTGCAACAGTTCAGCGCCATTTTTGAATGAATTGCAGAACGTCAGATTTTTGCTGAAATTGTGACCGCGCGGCTTAGGGATTTTTGCAAAAAAAGTTGTTCAGACGTTGAGGGCTAATTCTGTTTCCGATGATAAAAACGCATCTGTTTCCACCGAAAAACCTTTCAGGGGATCGTTTGCAACAGTTTGGCACCATTTTTGAGTGAATTGCAGAACGTCAGTTTTTTCCTGAAATTGTGACCGCGCGGCTTAGGGATTTTTGCAAAAAAAAGTTGTTCAGACATTGAGGGCTAATTCTGTTTCCCATGATAAAAACGCATCTGTTTCCACCGAAAAACCTTTCAGGGGATCGTTTGCAACAGTTCAGCGCCATTTTTGAATGAATTGCAGAACGTCAGATTTTTGCTGAAATTGTGACCGCGCGCCTTAGGGATTTTTGCAAAAAAAGGTTGTTCAGACGTTGAGGGCTAATTCTGTTTCCCATGATAAAAACTCATCTGTTTCCACCGAAAAACCTTTCAGGGGATCGTTTGCAACAGTTTGGCAACATTTTTGAGTGAATTGCAGAACGTCAGAAATTTAGAAGAAATTGTGACCGCGCGGCTTAGGGATTTTTTCAAAAGAAGTTGTTCTGACGTCGAGGGCTAATTCTATTTCCGATGATAAAAACGCATCTGTTTCCACCAAAAAACCTTTCAGGGGATCGTTTGCAACAGTTTGGCAACATTATTGAGTGAATTGCAGAACGTCAGAAATTTAGAAGAAATTTGCAAATAAAAGTTGTTTAGACTTTGAGGGCTAATTCTGTTTCCCATGATAAAAACGCATCTGTTTCAGGGGATCGTTTGCAACAGTTTAGCACCATTTTTGAGTGAATTGCAGAATGTCAGAAATTTAGAAGAAATTGTGACAGCGCAGCTTAGGGGTTTTTTCAAAAAAATGTTGATCAGACGTCGAGGGCTAATTCTGTTTCCCATATTAAAAACGCATCTGTTTCCACCGAAAAACCTTTCAGGGGATCATTTGCAGCAGTTTGGCACCATTTTTGAGTGAATTGCAGAACGTCAGTTTTTTCCTGAAATTGTGACCGCGCGGCTTAGGGATTTTTGCAAAAAAAGGTTGTTCAGACGTTGAGGGTTAATTCTGTTTCCCATGATCAAAACGCATCTGTTTCCACCGAAAAACCTTTCAGGGGATCGTTTGCAACAGTTCAGCGCCATTTTTGAATGAATTGCAGAACGTCAGATTTTTGCTGAAATTGTGACCGCGCGGCTTAGGGATTTTTGCAAAAAAAGGTTGTTCAGACGTTGAGGGCTAATTCTGTTTCCCATGATAAAAACTCATCTGTTTCCACCGAAAAACCTTTCAGGGGATCGTTTGCAACAGTTTGGCAACATTTTTGAGTGAATTGCAGAACGTCAGAAATTTAGAAGAAATTGTGACCGCGCGGCTTAGGGATTTTTTCAAAAGAAGTTGTTCTGACGTCGAGGGCTAATTCTATTTCCGATGATAAAAACGCATCTGTTTCCACCGAAAAACCTTTCAGGGGATCGTTTGCAACAGTTTAGCACCATTTTGGAGTGAATTGCAGAACGTCAGAAATTTAGAAGAAATTTGCAAATAAAAGTTGTTTAGACTTTGAGGGCTAATTCTGTTTCCCATGATAAAAACGCATCTGTTTCAGGGGATCGTTTGCAACAGTTTAGCACCATTTTTGAGTGAATTGCAGAATGTCAGAAATTTAGAAGAAATTGTGACCGCGCGGCTTAGGGATTTTTTCAAAAAAAGTTGTTCAGACGTCGAGGGCTAATTCTGTTTCCCATGATCAAAACGCATCTGTTTCCACCGACAAACCTTTCAGGGGATCGTTTGCAGCAGTTTGTCACCATTTTTGAATGAATTGCAGAACGTCAGTTTTTTCCTAAAATTGTGACCGCGCGGCTTAGGGATTTTTGCAAAAAAAGGTTGTTCAGACGTTGAGGGCTAATTCTGTTTCCCATGATAAAAACTCATCTGTTTCCACCAAAAAACCTTTCAGGGGATCGTTTGCAACAGTTTGGCAACATTATTGAGTGAATTGCAGAACGTCAGATTTTTGCTGAAATTGTGACAGCGCGGCTTAGGGGTTTTTTCAAAAAAATGTTGATCAGACGTCGAGGGCTAATTCTGTTTCCCATGATAAAAACGCATCTGTTTCCACCGAAAAACCTTTCAGGGGATCATTTGCAGCAGTTTGGCACCATTTTTGAGTGAATTGCAGAACGTCAGTTTTTTCCTGAAATTGTGACCGCGCGGCTTAGGGATTTTTGCAAAAAAAGGTTGTTCAGACGTCGAGGGCTAATTCTGTTTCCCATGATCAAAACGCATCTGTTTCCACCGAAAAACCTTTCAGGGGATCGTTTGCAACAGTTCAGCGCCATTTTTGAATGAATTGCAGAACGTCAGATTTTTGCTGAAATTGTGACCGCGCGGCTTAGGGATTTTTGCAAAAAAAGTTGTTCAGACGTTGAGGGCTAATTCTGTTTCCGATGATAAAAATGCATCTGTTTCCACCGAAAAACCTTTCAGGGGATCGTTTGCAACAGTTTGGCACCATTTTTGAGTGAATTGCAGAACGTCAGTTTTTTCCTGAAATTGTGACCGCGCGGCTTAGGGATTTTTGCAAAAAAAGGTTGTTCAGACGTTGAGGGCTAATTCTGTTTCCCTTGATAAAAACTCATCTGTTTCCACCAAAAAACCTTTCAGGGGATCGTTTGCAACAGTTTGGCAACATTATTGAGTGAATTGCAGAACGTCAGATTTTTGCTGAAATTGTGACAGCGCAGCTTAGGGGTTTTTTCAAAAAAATGTTGATCAGACGTCGAGGGCTAATTCTGTTTCCCATGTTAAAAACGCATCTGTTTCCACCGAAAAACCTTTCAGGGGATCATTTGCAGCAGTTTGGCACCATTTTTGAGTGAATTGCAGAACGTCAGTTTTTTCCTGAAATTGTGACCGCGCGGCTTAGGGATTTTTGCAAAAAAAGGTTGTTCAGACGTTGAGGGTTAATTCTGTTTCCCATGATCAAAACGCATCTGTTTCCACCGAAAAACCTTTCAGGGGATCGTTTGCAACAGTTCAGCGCCATTTTTGAATGAATTGCAGAACGTCAGATTTTTGCTGAAATTGTGACCGCGCGGCTTAGGGATTTTTGCAAAAAAAGGTTGTTCAGACGTTGAGGGCTAATTCTGTTTCCCATGATAAAAACTCATCTGTTTCCACCGAAAAACCTTTCAGGGGATCGTTTGCAACAGTTTGGCAACATTTTTGAGTGAATTGCAGAACGTCAGAAATTTAGAAGAAATTGTGACCGCGCGGCTTAGGGATTTTTTCAAAAGAAGTTGTTCTGACGTCGAGGGCTAATTCTATTTCCGATGATAAAAACGCATCTGTTTCCACCGAAAAACCTTTCAGGGGATCGTTTGCAACAGTTTAGCACCATTTTGGAGTGAATTTCAGAACGTCAGAAATTTAGAAGAAATTTGCAAATAAAAGTTGTTTAGACTTTGAGGGCTAATTCTGTTTCCCATGATAAAAACGCATCTGTTTCAGGGGATCGTTTGCAACAGTTTAGCACCATTTTTGAGTGAATTGCAGAATGTCAGAAATTTAGAAGAAATTGTGACCGCGCGGCTTAGGGATTTTTTCAAAAAAAGTTGTTCAGACGTCGAGGGCTAATTCTGTTTCCCATGATCAAAACGCATCTGTTTCCACCGACAAACCTTTCAGGGGATCGTTTGCAGCAGTTTGTCACCATTTTTGAATGAATTGCAGAACGTCAGTTTTTTCCTAAAATTGTGACCGCGCGGCTTAGGGATTTTTGCAAAAAAAGGTTGTTCAGACGTTGAGGGCTAATTCTGTTTCCCATGATAAAAACTCATCTGTTTCCACCGAAAAACCTTTCAGGGGATCGTTTGCAACAGTTTGGCAACATTATTGAGTGAATTGCAGAACGTCAGATTTTTGCTGAAATTGTGACAGCGCGGCTTAGGGGTTTTTTCAAAAAAATGTTGATCAGACGTCGAGGGCTAATTCTGTTTCCCATGATAAAAACGCATCTGTTTCCACCGAAAAACCTTTCAGGGGATCATTTGCAGCAGTTTGGCACCATTTTTGAGTGAATTGCAGAACGTCAGTTTTTTCCTGAAATTGTGACCGCGCGGCTTAGGGATTTTTGCAAAAAAAGGTTGTTCAGACGTCGAGGGCTAATTCTGTTTCCCATGATCAAAACGCATCTGTTTCCACCGAAAAACCTTTCAGGGGATCGTTTGCAACAGTTCAGCGCCATTTTTGAATGAATTGCAGAACGTCAGATTTTTGCTGAAATTGTGACCGCGCGGCTTAGGGATTTTTGCAAAAAAAGTTGTTCAGACGTTGAGGGCTAATTCTGTTTCCGATGATAAAAATGCATCTGTTTCCACCGAAAAACCTTTCAGGGGATCGTTTGCAACAGTTTGGCACCATTTTTGAGTGAATTGCAGAACGTCAGTTTTTTCCTGAAATTGTGACCGCGCGGCTTAGGGATTTTTGCAAAAAAAGGTTGTTCAGACGTTGAGGGCTAATTCTGTTTCCCATGATAAAAACTCATCTGTTTCCACCAAAAAACCTTTCAGGGGATCGTTTGCAACAGTTTGGCAACATTATTGAGTGAATTGCAGAACGTCAGATTTTTGCTGAAATTGTGACAGCGCAGCTTAGGGGTTTTTTCAAAAAAATGTTGATCAGACGTCGAGGGCTAATTCTGTTTCCCATGTTAAAAACGCATCTGTTTCCACCGAAAAACCTTTCAGGGGATCATTTGCAGCAGTTTGGCACCATTTTTGAGTGAATTGCAGAACGTCAGTTTTTTCCTGAAATTGTGACCGCGCGGCTTAGGGATTTTTGCAAAAAAAGGTTGTTCAGACGTTGAGGGTTAATTCTGTTTCCCATGATCAAAACGCATCTGTTTCCACCGAAAAACCTTTCAGGGGATCGTTTGCAACAGTTCAGCGCCATTTTTGAATGAATTGCAGAACGTCAGATTTTTGCTGAAATTGTGACCGCGCGGCTTAGGGATTTTTGCAAAAAAAGGTTGTTCAGACGTTGAGGGCTAATTCTGTTTCCCATGATAAAAACTCATCTGTTTCCACCGAAAAACCTTTCAGGGGATCGTTTGCAACAGTTTGGCAACATTTTTGAGTGAATTGCAGAACGTCAGAAATTTAGAAGAAATTGTGACCGCGCGGCTTAGGGATTTTTTCAAAAGAAGTTGTTCTGACGTCGAGGGCTAATTCTATTTCCGATGATAAAAACGCATCTGTTTCCACCGAAAAACCTTTCAGGGGATCGTTTGCAACAGTTTAGCACCATTTTTGAGTGAATTGCAGAACGTCAGAAATTTAGAAGAAATTTGCAAATAAAAGTTGTTTAGACTTTGAGGGCTAATTCTGTTTCCCATGATAAAAACGCATCTGTTTCAGGGGATCGTTTGCAACAGTTTAGCACCATTTTCGAGTGAATTGCAGAACGTCAGAAATTTAGAAGAAATTGTGACCGCGCGGCTTAGGGATTTTTTCAAAAAAAGTTGTTCAGACGTCGAGGGCTAATTCTGTTTCCCATGATCAAAACGCATCTGTTTCCACCGAAAAACCTTTCAGGGGATCGTTTGCAGCAGTTTGTCACCATTTTTGAATGAATTGCAGAACGTCAGATTTTTGCTGAAATTGTGACCGCGCGGCTTAGGGATTTTTTCAAAAAAAGTTGTTCAGACTTCGAGGGCTAATTCTATTTCCGATGATAAAAACGCATCTGTTTCCACCGAAAAACCTTTCAGGGGATCGTTTGCAACAGTTTAGCACCATTTTGGAGTGAATTTCAGAACGTCAGAAATTTAGAAGAAATTTGCAAATAAAAGTTGTTTAGACTTTGAGGGCTAATTCTGTTTCCCATGATAAAAACGCATCTGTTTCAGGGGATCGTTTGCAACAGTTTAGCACCATTTTTGAGTGAATTGCAGAATGTCAGAAATTTAGAAGAAATTGTGACCGCGCGGCTTAGGGATTTTTTCAAAAAAAGTTGTTCAGACGTCGAGGGCTAATTCTGTTTCCCATGATCAAAACGCATCTGTTTCCACCGACAAACCTTTCAGGGGATCGTTTGCAGCAGTTTGTCACCATTTTTGAATGAATTGCAGAACGTCAGTTTTTTCCTAAAATTGTGACCGCGCGGCTTAGGGATTTTTGCAAAAAAAGGTTGTTCAGACGTTGAGGGCTAATTCTGTTTCCCATGATAAAAACTCATCTGTTTCCACCAAAAAACCTTTCAGGGGATCGTTTGCAACAGTTTGGCAACATTATTGAGTGAATTGCAGAACGTCAGATTTTTGCTGAAATTGTGACAGCGCGGCTTAGGGGTTTTTTCAAAAAAATGTTGATCAGACGTCGAGGGCTAATTCTGTTTCCCATGATAAAAACGCATCTGTTTCCACCGAAAAACCTTTCAGGGGATCATTTGCAGCAGTTTGGCACCATTTTTGAGTGAATTGCAGAACGTCAGTTTTTTCCTGAAATTGTGACCGCGCGGCTTAGGGATTTTTGCAAAAAAAGGTTGTTCAGACGTTGAGGGCTAATTCTGTTTCCCATGATCAAAACGCATCTGTTTCCACCGAAAAACCTTTCAGGGGATCGTTTGCAACAGTTCAGCGCCATTTTTGAATGAATTGCAGAACGTCAGATTTTTGCTGAAATTGTGACCGCGCGGCTTAGGGATTTTTGCAAAAAAAGTTGTTCAGACGTTGAGGGCTAATTCTGTTTCCGATGATAAAAACACATCTGTTTCCACCGAAAAACCTTTCAGGGGATCGTTTGCAACAGTTTGGCACCATTTTTGAGTGAATTGCAGAACGTCAGTTTTTTCCTGAAATTGTGACCGCGCGGCTTAGGGATTTTTGCAAAAAAAAGTTGTTCAGACATTGAGGGCTAATTCTGTTTCCCATGATAAAAACGCATCTGTTTCCACCGAGAAACCTTTCAGGGGATCGTTTGCAACAGTTCAGCGCCATTTTTGAATGAATTGCAGAACGTCAGATTTTTGCTGAAATTGTGACCGCGCGGCTTAGGGATTTTTGCAAAAAAAAAGTTTTTCAGACGTTGAGGGCTAATTCTGTCTCCGATGATAAAAACGCATCTTTTTCCACCGAAAAACCTTTCAGGGGATCGTTTGCAACAGTTCAGCGCCATTTTTGAATGAATTGCAGAACGTCAGATTTTTGCTGAAATTGTGACCGCGCGGCTTAGGGATTTTTTCAAAAAAAGTTGTTCAGACTTCGAGGGCTAATTCTATTTCCGATGATAAAAACGCATCTGTTTCCACCGAAAAACCTTTCAGGGGATCGTTTGCAACAGTTTAGCACCATTTTCGAGTGAATTGCAGAACGTCAGAAATTTAGAAGAAATTGTGACCGCGCGGCTTAGGGGTTTTTTCAAAAAAAGGTTGATCAGACGTCGAGGGCTAATTCTGTTTCCCATGATAAAAACGCATCTGTTTCCACCGAAAAACCTTTCAGGGGATCGTTTGCAACAGTTCAGCGCCATTTTTGAATGAATTGCAGAACGTCAGATTTTTGCTGAAATTGTGACCGCGCGGCTTAGGGATTTTTGCAAAAAAAGTTGTTCAGACGTTGAGGGCTAATTCTGTTTCCGATGATAAAAACGCATCTGTTTCCACCGAAAAACCTTTCAGGGGATCGTTTGCAACAGTTTGGCACCATTTTTGAGTGAATTGCAGAACGTCAGTTTTTTCCTGAAATTGTGACCGCGCGGCTTAGGGATTTTTGCAAAAAAAAGTTGTTCAGACATTGAGGGCTAATTCTGTTTCCCATGATAAAAACGCATCTGTTTCCACCGAAAAACCTTTCAGGGGATCGTTTGCAACAGTTCAGCGCCATTTTTGAATGAATTGCAGAACGTCAGATTTTTGCTGAAATTGTGACCGCGCGCCTTAGGGATTTTTGCAAAAAAAAAGTTTTTCAGACGTTGAGGGCTAATTCTGTCTCCGATGAGAAAAACGCATCTTTTTCCACCGAAAAACCTTTCAGGGGATCGTTTGCAACAGTTCAGCGCCATTTTTGAATGAATTGCAGAACGTCAGATTTTTGCTGAAATTGTGACCGCGCGGCTTAGGGATTTTTTCAAAAAAAGTTGTTCAGACTTCGAGGGCTAATTCTATTTCCGATGATAAAAACGCATCTGTTTCCACCGAAAAACCTTTCAGGGGATCGTTTGCAACAGTTTAGAACCATTTTGGAGTGAATTGCAGAACGTCAGAAATTTAGAAGAAATTTGCAAATAAAAGTTGTTTAGACTTCGAGGGCTAATTCTGTTTCCCATGATAAAAACGCATCTGTTTCAAGGGATCGTTTGCAACAGTTTAGCACCATTTTCGAGTGAATTGCAGAACGTCAGAAATTTAGAAGAAATTGTGACCGCGCGGCTTAGGGATTTTTTCAAAAAAAGTTGTTCAGACGTCGAGGGCTAATTCTGTTTCCCATGATCAAAACGCATCTGTTTCCACCGAAAAACCTTTCAGGGGATCGTTTGCAGCAGTTTGTCACCATTTTTGAATGAATTGCAGAACGTCAGTTTTTTCCTGAAATTGTGACCGCGCGGCTTAGGGATTTTTGCAAAAAAAGGTTGTTCAGACGTTGAGGGCTAATTCTGTTTCCCATGATAAAAACTCATCTGTTTCCACCAAAAAACCTTTCAGGGGATCGTTTGCAACAGTTTGGCAACATTATTGAGTGAATTGCAGAACGTCAGATTTTTGCTGAAATTGTGACAGCGCGGCTTAGGGGTTTTTTCAAAAAAATGTTGATCAGACGTCGAGGGCTAATTCTGTTTCCCATGATAAAAACGCATCTGTTTCCACCGAAAAACCTTTCCGGGGATCATTTGCAGCAGTTTGGCACCATTTTTGAGTGAATTGCAGAACGTCAGTTTTTTCCTGAAATTGTGACCGCGCGGCTTAGGGATTTTTGCAAAAAAAGGTTGTTCAGACGTCGAGGGCTAATTCTGTTTCCCATGATCAAAACGCATCTGTTTCCACCGAAAAACCTTTCAGGGGATCGTTTGCAACAGTTCAGCGCCATTTTTGAATGAATTGCAGAACGTCAGATTTTTGCTGAAATTGTGACCGCGCGGCTTAGGGATTTTTGCAAAAAAAGTTGTTCAGACGTTGAGGGCTAATTCTGTTTCCGATGATAAAAATGCATCTGTTTCCACCGAAAAACCTTTCAGGGGATCGTTTGCAACAGTTTGGCACCATTTTTGAGTGAATTGCAGAACGTCAGTTTTTTCATGAAATTGTGACCGCGCGGCTTAGGGATTTTTGCAAAAAAAGGTTGTTCAGACGTTGAGGGCTAATTCTGTTTCCCATGATAAAAACTCATCTGTTTCCACCAAAAAACCTTTCAGGGGATCGTTTGCAACAGTTTGGCAACATTATTGAGTGAATTGCAGAACGTCAGATTTTTGCTGAAATTGTGACAGCGCAGCTTAGGGGTTTTTTCAAAAAAATGTTGATCAGACGTCGAGGGCTAATTCTGTTTCCCATGTTAAAAACGCATCTGTTTCCACCGAAAAACCTTTCAGGGGATCATTTGCAGCAGTTTGGCACCATTTTTGAGTGAATTGCAGAACGTCAGTTTTTTCCTGAAATTGTGACCGCGCGGCTTAGGGATTTTTGCAAAAAAAGGTTGTTCAGACGTTGAGGGTTAATTCTGTTTCCCATGATCAAAACGCATCTGTTTCCACCGAAAAACCTTTCAGGGGATCGTTTGCAACAGTTCAGCGCCATTTTTGAATGAATTGCAGAACGTCAGATTTTTGCTGAAATTGTGACCGCGCGGCTTAGGGATTTTTGCAAAAAAAGGTTGTTCAGACGTTGAGGGCTAATTCTGTTTCCCATGATAAAAACTCATCTGTTTCCACCGAAAAACCTTTCAGGGGATCGTTTGCAACAGTTTGGCAACATTTTTGAGTGAATTGCAGAACGTCAGAAATTTAGAAGAAATTGTGACCGCGCGGCTTAGGGATTTTTTCAAAAGAAGTTGTTCTGACGTCGAGGGCTAATTCTATTTCCGATGATAAAAACGCATCTGTTTCCACCGAAAAACCTTTCAGGGGATCGTTTGCAACAGTTTAGCACCATTTTTGAGTGAATTGCAGAACGTCAGAAATTTAGAAGAAATTTGCAAATAAAAGTTGTTTAGACTTTGAGGGCTAATTCTGTTTCCCATGATAAAAACGCATCTGTTTCAGGGGATCGTTTGCAACAGTTTAGCACCATTTTCGAGTGAATTGCAGAACGTCAGAAATTTAGAAGAAATTGTGACCGCGCGGCTTAGGGATTTTTTCAAAAAAAGTTGTTCAGACGTCGAGGGCTAATTCTGTTTCCCATGATCAAAACGCATCTGTTTCCACCGAAAAACCTTTCAGGGGATCGTTTGCAGCAGTTTGTCACCATTTTTGAATGAATTGCAGAACGTCAGATTTTTGCTGAAATTGTGACCGCGCGGCTTAGGGATTTTTTCAAAAAAAGTTGTTCAGACTTCGAGGGCTAATTCTATTTCCGATGATAAAAACGCATCTGTTTCCACCGAAAAACCTTTCAGGGGATCGTTTGCAACAGTTTAGCACCATTTTGGAGTGAATTTCAGAACGTCAGAAATTTAGAAGAAATTTGCAAATAAAAGTTGTTTAGACTTTGAGGGCTAATTCTGTTTCCCATGATAAAAACGCATCTGTTTCAGGGGATCGTTTGCAACAGTTTAGCACCATTTTTGAGTGAATTGCAGAATGTCAGAAATTTAGAAGAAATTGTGACCGCGCGGCTTAGGGATTTTTTCAAAAAAAGTTGTTCAGACGTCGAGGGCTAATTCTGTTTCCCATGATCAAAACGCATCTGTTTCCACCGACAAACCTTTCAGGGGATCGTTTGCAGCAGTTTGTCACCATTTTTGAATGAATTGCAGAACGTCAGTTTTTTCCTAAAATTGTGACCGCGCGGCTTAGGGATTTTTGCAAAAAAAGGTTGTTCAGACGTTGAGGGCTAATTCTGTTTCCCATGATAAAAACTCATCTGTTTCCACCAAAAAACCTTTCAGGGGATCGTTTGCAACAGTTTGGCAACATTATTGAGTGAATTGCAGAACGTCAGATTTTTGCTGAAATTGTGACAGCGCGGCTTAGGGGTTTTTTCAAAAAAATGTTGATCAGACGTCGAGGGCTAATTCTGTTTCCCATGATAAAAACGCATCTGTTTCCACCGAAAAACCTTTCAGGGGATCATTTGCAGCAGTTTGGCACCATTTTTGAGTGAATTGCAGAACGTCAGTTTTTTCCTGAAATTGTGACCGCGCGGCTTAGGGATTTTTGCAAAAAAAGGTTGTTCAGACGTTGAGGGCTAATTCTGTTTCCCATGATCAAAACGCATCTGTTTCCACCGAAAAACCTTTCAGGGGATCGTTTGCAACAGTTCAGCGCCATTTTTGAATGAATTGCAGAACGTCAGATTTTTGCTGAAATTGTGACCGCGCGGCTTAGGGATTTTTGCAAAAAAAGTTGTTCAGACGTTGAGGGCTAATTCTGTTTCCGATGATAAAAACACATCTGTTTCCACCGAAAAACCTTTCAGGGGATCGTTTGCAACAGTTTGGCACCATTTTTGAGTGAATTGCAGAACGTCAGTTTTTTCCTGAAATTGTGACCGCGCGGCTTAGGGATTTTTGCAAAAAAAAGTTGTTCAGACATTGAGGGCTAATTCTGTTTCCCATGATAAAAACGCATCTGTTTCCACCGAGAAACCTTTCAGGGGATCGTTTGCAACAGTTCAGCGCCATTTTTGAATGAATTGCAGAACGTCAGATTTTTGCTGAAATTGTGACCGCGCGGCTTAGGGATTTTTGCAAAAAAAAAGTTTTTCAGACGTTGAGGGCTAATTCTGTCTCCGATGATAAAAACGCATCTTTTTCCACCGAAAAACCTTTCAGGGGATCGTTTGCAACAGTTCAGCGCCATTTTTGAATGAATTGCAGAACGTCAGATTTTTGCTGAAATTGTGACCGCGCGGCTTAGGGATTTTTTCAAAAAAAGTTGTTCAGACTTCGAGGGCTAATTCTATTTCCGATGATAAAAACGCATCTGTTTCCACCGAAAAACCTTTCAGGGGATCGTTTGCAACAGTTTAGCACCATTTTCGAGTGAATTGCAGAACGTCAGAAATTTAGAAGAAATTGTGACCGCGCGGCTTAGGGATTTTTTCAAAAAAAGGTTGTTCAGACGTTGAGGGCTAATTCTGTTTCCCATGATAAAAACTCATCTGTTTCCACCAAAAAACCTTTCAGGGGATCGTTTGCAACAGTTCGGCACCATTTTTGAGTGAATTGCAGAATGTCAGTTTTTTCCTGAAATTGTGACCGCGCGGCTTAGGGATTTTTGCAAAAAAAGGTTGTTCAGACGTTGAGGGTTAATTCTGTTTCCCATGATCAAAACGCATCTGTTTCCACCGAAAAACCTTTCAGGGGATCGTTTGCAACAGTTTGGCAACATTTTTGAGTGAATTGCAGAACGTCAGAAATTTAGAAGAAATTGTGACCGCGCGGCTTAGGGATTTTTTCAAAAGAAGTTGTTCTGACGTCGAGGGCTAATTCTGTTTCCCATGATCAAAACGCATCTGTTTCCACCGAAAAACCTTTCAGGGGATCGTTTGCAACACTTCAGCGCCATTTTTGAATGAATTGCAGAACGTCAGATTTTTGCTGAAATTGTGACCGCGCGGCTTAGGGATTTTTGCAGAAAAAGTTGTTCAGACGTTGAGGGCTAATTCTGTTTCCGATGATATAAACACATCTGTTTCCACCGAAAAACCTTTCAGGGGATCGTTTGCAACAGTTTGGCACCATTTTTGAGTGAATTGCAGAACGTCAGTTTTTTCCTGAAATTGTGACCGCGCGGCTTAGGGATTTTTGCAAAAAAAAAGTTTTTCAGACGTTGAGGGCTAATTCTGTCTCCGATGATAAAAACGCATCTTTTTCCACCGAAAAACCTTTCAGGGGATCGTTTGCAACAGTTCAGCGCCATTTTTGAATGAATTGCAGAACGTCAGATTTTTGCTGAAATTGTGACCGCGCGGCTTAGGGATTTTTTCAAAAAAAGTTGTTCAGACTTCGAGGGCTAATTCTATTTCCGATGATAAAAACGCATCTGTTTCCACCGAAAAACCTTTCAGGGGATCGTTTGCAACAGTTTAGCACCATTTTTGAGTGAATTGCAGAACGTCAGAAATTTAGAAGAAATTGTGACCGCGCGGCTTAGGGATTTTTTCAAAAAAAGTTGTTCAGACGTCGAGGGCTAATTCTGTTTCCCATGATCAAAACGCATCTGTTTCCACCGAAAAACCTTTCAGGGGATCGTTTGCAGCAGTTTGTCACCATTTTTGAATGAATTGCAGAACGTCAGTTTTTTCCTGAAATTGTGACCGCGCGGCTCAGGGATTTTTGCAAAAAAAGGTTGTTCAGACGTTGAGGGCTAATTCTGTTTCCCATGATAAAAACTCATCTGTTTCCACCAAAAAACCTTTCAGGGGATCGTTTGCAACAGTTTGGCACCATTTTTGAGTGAATTGCAGAACGTCAGTGTTTTCCTGAAATTGTGACCGCGCGGCTTAGGGATTTTTGCAAAAAAAGGTTGTTCAGACGTTGAGGGCTAATTCTGTTTCCCATGATCAAAACGCATCTGTTTCCACCGAAAAACCTTTCAGGGGATCGTTTGCAACAGTTCAGCGCCATTTTTGAATGAATTGCAGAACGTCAGATTTTTGCTGAAATTGTGACCGCGCGGCTTAGGGATTTTTGCAAAAAAAGTTGTTCAGACGTTGAGGGCTAATTCTGCTTCCGATGATAAAAACGCATCTGTTTCCACCGAAAAACCTTTCAGGGGATCGTTTGCAACAGTTTGGCACCATTTTTGAGTGAATTGCAGAACGTCAGTTTTTTCCTGAAATTGTGACCGCGCGGCTTAGGGATTTTTGCAAAAAAAAGTTGTTCAGACATTGAGGGCTAATTCTGTTTCCCATGATAAAAACGCATCTGTTTCCACCGAAAAACCTTTCAGGGGATCGTTTGCAACAGTTCAGCGCCATTTTTGAATGAATTGCAGAACGTCAGATTTTTGCTGAAATTGTGACCGCGCGACTTAGGGATTTTTGCAAAAAAAAAGTTTTTCAGACGTTGAGGGCTAATTCTGTCTCCGATGATAAAAACGCATCTTTTTCCAATGAAAAACCTTTCAGGGGATCGTTTGCAACAGTTCAGCGCCATTTTTGAATGAATTGCAGAACGTCAGTAATTTAGAAGAAATTGTGACCGCGCGGCTTAGGGATTTTTGCAAAAAAAGTTGTTCAGACGTTGAGGGCTAATTCTGTTTCCCATGATAAAAACTCATCTGTTTCCACCGAAAAACCTTTCAGGGGATCGTTTGCAACAGTTTGGAAACATTTTTGAGTGAATTGCTGAACGTCAGAAATTTAGAAGAAATTGTGACCGCGCGGCTTAGGGATTTTTTCAAAAAAAGTTGTTCTGACGTCGAGGGCTAATTCTGTTTCCCATGATCAAAACGCATCTGTTTCCACCGAAAAACCTTTCAGGGGATCGTTTGCAACAGTTCAGCGCCATTTTTGAATGAATTGCAGAACGTCAGATTTTTGCTGAAATTGTGACCGCGCGACTTAGGGATTTTTGCAAAAAAAAAGTTTTTCAGACGTTGAGGGCTAATTCTGTCTCCGATGATAAAAACGCATCTTTTTCCAATGAAAAACCTTTCAGGGGATCGTTTGCAACAGTTCAGCGCCATTTTTGAATGAATTGCAGAACGTCAGAAATTTAGAAGAAATTGTGACCGCGCGGCTTAGGGATTTTTGCAAAAAAAGTTGTTCAGACGTTGAGGGCTAATTCTGTTTCCCATGATAAAAACTCATCTGTTTCCACCGAAAAACCTTTCAGGGGATCGTTTGCAACAGTTTGGAAACATTTTTGAGTGAATTGCTGAACGTCAGAAATTTAGAAGAAATTGTGACCGCGCGGCTTAGGGATTTTTTCAAAAAAAGTTGTTCTGACGTCGAGGGCTAATTCTGTTTCCCATGATCAAAACGCATCTGTTTCCACCGAAAAACCTTTCAGGGGATCGTTTGCAACAGTTCAGCGCCATTTTTGAATGAATTGCAGAACGTCAGATTTTTGCTGAAATTGTGACCGCGCGACTTAGGGATTTTTGCAAAAAAAAAGTTTTTCAGACGTTGAGGGCTAATTCTGTCTCCGATGATAAAAACGCATCTTTTTCCAATGAAAAACCTTTCAGGGGATCGTTTGCAACAGTTCAGCGCCATTTTTGAATGAATTGCAGAACGTCAGAAATTTAGAAGAAATTGTGACCGCGCGGCTTAGGGATTTTTGCAAAAAAAGTTGTTCAGACGTTGAGGGCTAATTCTGTTTCCCATGATAAAAACTCATCTGTTTCCACCGAAAAACCTTTCAGGGGATCGTTTGCAACAGTTTGGAAACATTTTTGAGTGAATTGCAGAACGTCAGAAATTTAGAAGAAATTGTGACCGCGCGACTTAGGGATTTTTGCAAAAAAAGTTGTTCAGACGTTGAGGGCTAATTCTGTTTCCCATGATAAAAACTCATCTGTTTCCACCGAAAAACCTTTCAGGGGATCGTTTGCAACAGTTTGGAAACATTTTTGAGTGAATTGCAGAACGTCAGATTTTTGCTGAAATTGTGACCGCGCGGCTTAGGGATTTTTGCAAAAAAAGTTGTTCAGACGTTGAGGGCTAATTCTGTTTCCGATGATAAAAACGCATCTGTTTCAACCGAAAAACCTTTCAGGGGATCGTTTGCAACAGTTCAGCGCCATTTTTGAATGAATTGCAGAACGTCAGATTTTTGCTGAAATTGTGACCGCGCGGCTTAGGGATTTTTGCAAAAAAAAAAATTTTCAGACGTTGAGGGCTAATTCTGTCTCCGATGATAAAAACGCATCTTTTTCCACCGAAAAACCTTTCAGGGGATCGTTTGCAACAGTTCAGCGCCATTTTTGAATGAATTGCAGAACGTCAGATTTTTGCTGAAATTGTGACCGCGCGGCTTAGGGATTTTTGCAAAAAAAGTTGTTCAGACATTGAGGGCTAATTCTGTTTCCCATGATAAAAACGCATCTGTTTCCACCGAAAAACCTTTCAGGGGATCGTTTGCAACAGTTCAGCGCCATTTTTGAATGAATTGCAGAACGTCAGATTTTTGCTGAAATTGTGACCGCGCGGCTTAGGGATTTTTGCAAAAAAAAAGTTTTTCAGACGTTGAGGGCTAATTCTGTCTCCGATGATAAAAACGCATCTTTTCCCACCGAAAAACCTTTCAGGGGATCGTTTGCAACAGTTCAGCGCCATTTTTGAATGAATTGCAGAACGTCAGATTTTTGCTGAAATTGTGACCGCGCGGCTTAGGGATTTTTTCAAAAAAAGTTGTTCAGACTTCGAGGGCTAATTCTATTTCTGATGATAAAAACGCATCTGTTTCCACCGAAAAACCTTTCAGGGGATCGTTTGCAACAGTTTAGCACCATTTTTGAGTGAATTGCAGAACGTCAGAAATTTAGAAGAAATTTGCAAATAAAAGTTGTTTAGACTTTGAGGGCTAATTCTGTTTCCCATGATAAAAACGCATCTGTTTCAGGGGATCGTTTGCAACCGTTTAGCACCATTTTCGAGTGAATTGCAGAACGTCAGAAATTTAGAAGAAATTGTGACCGCGCGGCTTAGGGATTTTTTCAAAAAAAGTTGTTCAGACGTCGAGGCTAATTCTGTTTCCCATGATCAAAACGCATCTGTTTCCACCGAAAAACCTTTCAGGGGATCGTTTGCAGCAGTTTGTCACCATTTTTGAGTGAATTGCAGAACGTCAGTTTTTTCCTGAAATTCTGACCGCGCGGCTTAGGGATTTTTGCAAAAAAAGGTTGTTCAGACGTTGAGGGCTAATTCTGTTTCCCATGATAAAAACTCATCTGTTTCCACCAAAAAACCTTTCAGGGGATCGTTTGCAACAGTTCAGCGCCATTTTTGAATGAATTGCAGAACGTCAGATTTTTGCTGAAATTGTGACCGCGCGGCTTAGGGATTTTTGCAAAAAAAGTTGTTCAGACGTTGAGGGCTAATTCTGTTTCCCATGATAAAAACGCATCTGTTTCCACCGAAAAACCTTTCAGGGGATCGTTTGCAACAGTTTGGCACCATTTTTGAGTGAATTGCAGAACGTCAGTTTTTTCCTGAAATTGTGACCGCGCGGCTTAGGGATTTTTTCAAAAAAAGGTTGTTCAGACGTTGAGGGCTAATTCTGTTTCCCATGATAAAAACTCATCTGTTTCCACCAAAAAACCTTTCAGGGGATCGTTTGCAACAGTTTGGCACCATTATTGAGTGAATTGCAGAACGTCAGATTTTTGCTGAAATTGTGACCGCGCGGCTTAGGGATTTTTTCAAAAAAAGGTTGTTCAGACGTTGAGGGCTAATTCTGTTTCCCATGATCAAAACTCATCTGTTTCCACCGAAAAACCTTTCAGGGGATCGTTTGCAACAGTTTGGCAACATTATTGAGTGAATTGCAGAACGTCAGATTTTTGCTGAAATTGTGACAGCGCGGCTTAGGGGTTTTTTCAAAAAAATGTTGATCAGACGTCGAGGGCTAATTCTGTTTCCCATGATAAAAACGCATCTGTTTCCACCGAAAAACCTTTCAGGGGATCATTTGCAGCAGTTTGGCACCATTTTTGAGTGAATTGCAGAACGTCAGTTTTTTCCTGAAATTGTGACCGCGCGGCTTAGGGATTTTTGCAAAAAAACGTTGTTCAGACGTTGAGGGTTAATTCTGTTTCCCATGATCAAAACGCATCTGTTTCCACCGAAAAACCTTTCAGGGGATCGTTTGCAACAGTTCAGCGCCATTTTTGAATGAATTGCAGAACGTCATATTTTTGCTGAAATTGTGACCGCGCGGCTTAGGGATTTTTGCAAAAAAAGTTGTTCAGACGTTGAGGTCTAATTCTGTTTCCGATGATAAAAACACATCTGTTTCCACCGAAAAACCTTTCAGGGGATCGTTTGCAACAGTTTGGCACCATTTTTGAGTGAATTGCAGAACGTCAGTTTTTTCCTGAAATTGTGACCGCGCGGCTTAGGGATTTTTGCAAAAAAAAGTTGTTCAGACATTGAGGGCTAATTCTGTTTCCCATGATAAAAACGCATCTGTTTCCACCGAAAAACCTTTCAGGGGATCGTTTGCAACAGTTCAGCGCCATTTTTGAATGAATTGCAGAACGTCAGATTTTTGCTGAAATTGTGACCGCGCGGCTTAGGGATTTTTGCAAAAAAAAAGTTTTTCAGACGTTGAGGGCTAATTCTGTCTCCGATGATAAAAACGCATCTTTTCCCACCGAAAAACCTTTCAGGGGATCGTTTGCAACAGTTCAGCGCCATTTTTGAATGAATTGCAGAACGTCAGATTTTTGCTGAAATTGTGACCGCGCGGCTTAGGGATTTTTTCAAAAAAAGTTGTTCAGACTTCGAGGGCTAATTCTATTTCCGATGATAAAAACGCATCTGTTTCCACCGAAAAACCTTTCAGGGGATCGTTTGCAACAGTTTAGCACCATTTTCGAGTGAATTGCAGAAAATCAGAAATTTAGAAGAAATTGTGACCGCGCGGCTT
This sequence comes from Podarcis gaigeae, assembly GCF_964106915.1. Classification (NCBI taxonomy): domain Eukaryota; kingdom Metazoa; phylum Chordata; class Lepidosauria; order Squamata; family Lacertidae; genus Podarcis; species Podarcis gaigeae. The sequence goes on along the minus strand of NC_139679.1, from coordinate 10,533,368 downwards.
AGGGATTTTTTCAAAAAAAGGTTGTTCAGACGTTGAGGGCTAATTCTGTTTCCCATGATAAAAACTCATCTGTTTCCACCAAAAAACCTTTCAGGGGATCGTTTGCAACAGTTTGGCAACATTATTGAGTGAATTGCAGAACGTCAGATTTTTGCTGAAATTGTGACAGCGCGGCTTAGGGGTTTTTTCAAAAAAATGTTGATCAGACGTCGAGGGCTAATTCTGTTTCCCATGATAAAAACGCATCTGTTTCCACCGAAAAACCTTTCAGGGGATCATTTGCAGCAGTTTGGCACCATTTTTGAGTGAATTGCAGAACGTCAGATTTTTGCTGAAATTGTGACCGCGCGGCTTAGGGATTTTTGCAAAAAAAGTTGTTCAGACGTTGAGGGCTAATTCTGTTTCCGATGATAAAAACGCATCTGTTTCCACCGAAAAACCTTTCAGGGGATCGTTTGCAACAGTTTGGCACCATTTTTGAGTGAATTGCAGAACGTCAGTTTTTTCCTGAAATTGTGACCGCGCGGCTTAGGGATTTTTGCAAAAAAAAGTTGTTCAGACATTGAGGGCTAATTCTGTTTCCCATGATAAAAACGCATCTGTTTCCACCGAAAAACCTTTCAGGGGATCGTTTGCAACAGTTCAGCGCCATTCTTGAATGAATTGCAGAACGTCAGATTTTTGCTGAAATTGTGACCGCGCGACTTAGGGATTTTTGCAAAAAAAAAGTTTTTCAGACGTTGAGGGCTAATTCTGTCTCCAATGATAAAAACGCATCTTTTTCCACCGAAAAACCTTTCAGGGGATCGTTTGCAACAGTTCAGCGCCATTTTTGAATGAATTGCAGAATGTCAGAAATTTAGAAGAAATTGTGACCGCGCGGCTTAGGGATTTTTGCAAAAAAAAGTTGTTCAGACTTCGAGGGCTAATTCTGTTTCCCATAATAAAAACGCATCTGTTTCCACCGAAAAACCTTTCAGGGGATCATTTGCAGCAGTTTGGCACCATTTTTGAGTGAATTGCAGAACGTCAGTTTTTTCCTGAAATTGTGACCGCGCGGCTTAGGGATTTTTGCAAAAAAAGGTTGTTCAGACGTTGAGGGCTAATTCTGTTTCCCATGATAAAAACTCATCTGTTTCCACCGAAAAACCTTTCAGGGGATCGTTTGCAACAGTTTGGCAACATTTTTGAGTGAATTGCTGAACGTCAGAAATTTAGAAGAAATTGTGACCGCGCGGCTTAGGGATGTTTTCAAAAAAAGTTGTTCTGACGTCGAGGGCTAATTCTGTTTTCCATGATCAAAACGCATCTGTTTCCACCGAAAAACCTTTCAGGGGATCGTTTGCAACAGTTCAGCGCCATTTTTGAATGAATTGCAGAACGTCAGATTTTTGCTGAAATTGTGACCGCGCGGCTTAGGGATTTTTGCAAAAAAAGTTGTTCAGACGTTGAGGGCTAATTCTGTTTCCGATGATAAAAACGCATCTGTTTCCACCGAAAAACCTTTCAGGGGATCGTTTGCAACAGTTTGGCACCATTTTTGAGTGAATTGCAGAACGTCAGTTTTTTCCTGAAATTGTGACCGCGCGGCTTAGGGATTTTTGCAAAAAAAAGTTGTTCAGACATTAAGGGCTAATTCTGTTTCCCATGATAAAAACGCATCTGTTTCCACCGAAAAACCTTTCAGGGGATCGTTTGCAACAGTTCAGCGCCATTTTTGAATGAATTGCAGAACGTCAGATTTTTGCTGAAATTGTGACCGCGCGGCTTAGGGATTTTTGCAAAAAAAAAAATTTTCAGACGTTGAGGGCTAATTCTGTCTCCGATGATAAAAACGCATCTTTTTCCACCGAAAAACCTTTCAGGGGATCGTTTGCAACAGTTCAGCGCCATTTTTGAATGAATTGCAGAACGTCAGATTTTTGCTGAAATTGTGACCGCGCGGCTTAGGGATTTTTTCAAAAAAAGTTGTTCAGACTTCGAGGGCTAATTCTATTTCCGATGATAAAAACGCATCTGTTTCCACCGAAAAACCTTTCAGGGGATCGTTTGCAACAGTTTAGCACCATTTTGGAGTGAATTGCAGAACGTCAGAAATTTAGAAGAAATTTGCAAATAAAAGTTGTTTAGACTTTGAGGGCTAATTCTGTTTCCCATGATAAAAACGCATCTGTTTCAGGGGATCGTTTGCAACCGTTTAGCACCATTTTCGAGTGAATTGCAGAACGTCAGAAATTTAGAAGAAATTGTGACCGCGCGGCTTAGGGATTTTTTCAAAAAAAGTTGTTCAGACGTCGAGGCTAATTCTGTTTCCCATGATCAAAACGCATCTGTTTCCACCGAAAAACCTTTCAGGGGATCGTTTGCAGCAGTTTGTCACCATTTTTGAGTGAATTGCAGAACGTCAGTTTTTTCCTGAAATTGTGACCGCGCGGCTTAGGGATTTTTGCAAAAAAAGGTTGTTCAGACGTTGAGGGCTAATTCTGTTTCCCATGATAAAAACTCATCTGTTTCCACCAAAAAACCTTTCAGGGGATCGTTTGCAACAGTTCAGCGCCATTTTTGAATGAATTGCAGAACGTCAGATTTTTGCTGAAATTGTGACCGCGCGGCTTAGGGATTTTTGCAAAAAAAGTTGTTCAGACGTTGAGGGCTAATTCTGTTTCCGATGATAAAAACGCATCTGTTTCCACCGAAAAACCTTTCAGGGGATCGTTTGCAACAGTTTGGCACCATTTTTGAGTGAATTGCAGAACGTCAGTTTTTTCCTGAAATTGTGACCGCGCGGCTTAGGGATTTTTTCAAAAAAAGGTTGTTCAGACGTTGAGGGCTAATTCTGTTTCCCATGATAAAAACTCATCTGTTTCCACCAAAAAACCTTTCAGGGGATCGTTTGCAACAGTTTGGCAACATTATTGAGTGAATTGCAGAACGTCAGATTTTTGCTGAAATTGTGACAGCGCGGCTTAGGGGTTTTTTCAAAAAAATGTTGATCAGACGTCGAGGGCTAATTCTGTTTCCCATGATCAAAACGCATCTGTTTCCACCGAAAAACCTTTCAGGGGATCATTTGCAGCAGTTCGGCACCATTTTTGAATGAATTGCAGAACGTCAGTTTTTTGCTGAAATTGTGACCGCGCGGCTTAGGGATTTTTGCAAAAAAAGTTGTTCAGACGTTGAGGGCTAATTCTGTTTCCGATGATAAAAACGCATCTGTTTCCACCGAAAAACCTTTCAGGGGATCGTTTGCAACAGTTTGGCACCATTTTTGAGTGAATTGCAGAACGTCAGTTTTTTCCTGAAATTGTGACCGCGCGGCTTAGGGATTTTTTCAAAAAAAGGTTGTTCAGACGTTGAGGGCTAATTCTGTTTCCCATGATAAAAACTCATCTGTTTCCACCAAAAAACCTTTCAGGGGATCGTTTGCAACAGTTTGGCAACATTATTGAGTGAATTGCAGAACGTCAGATTTTTGCTGAAATTGTGACAGCGCGGCTTAGGGGTTTTTTCAAAAAAATGTTGATCAGACGTCGAGGGCTAATTCTGTTTCCCATGATAAAAACGCATCTGTTTCCACCGAAAAACCTTTCAGGGGATCATTTGCAGCAGTTTGGCACCATTTTTGAGTGAATTGCAGAACGTCAGTTTTTTCCTGAAATTGTGACCGCGCGGCTTAGGGATTTTTGCAAAAAAAGTTGTTCAGACGTTGAGGGCTAATTCTGTTTCCGATGATAAAAACACATCTGTTTCCACCGAAAAACCTTTCAGGGGATCGTTTGCAACAGTTTGGCACCATTTTTGAGTGAATTGCAGAACGTCAGTTTTTTCCTGAAATTGTGACCGCGCGGCTTAGGGATTTTTGCAAAAAAAAGTTGTTCAGACATTGAGGGCTAATTCTGTTTCCCATGATAAAAACGCATCTGTTTCCACCGAAAAACCTTTCAGGGGATCGTTTGCAACAGTTCAGCGCCATTTTTGAATGAATTGCAGAACGTCAGATTTTTGCTGAAATTGTGACCGCGCGGCTTAGGGATTTTTGCAAAAAAAAAGTTTTTCAGACGTTGAGGGCTAATTCTGTCTCCGATGATAAAAACGCATCTTTTTCCACCGAAAAACCTTTCAGGGGATCGTTTGCAACAGTTCAGCGCCATTTTTGAATGAATTGCAGAACGTCAGATTTTTGCTGAAATTGTGACCACGCGGCTTAGGGATTTTTTCAAAAAAAGTTGTTCAGACTTCGAGGGCTAATTCTATTTCCGATGATAAAAACGCATCTGTTTCCACCGAAAAACCTTTCAGGGGATCGTTTGCAACAGTTTAGCACCATTTTCGAGTGAATTGCAGAACGTCAGAAATTTAGAAGAAATTTTGACCGCGCGGCTTAGGGATTTTTTCAAAAAAAGGTTGTTCAGACGTTGAGGGCTAATTCTGTTTCCCATGATAAAAACGCATCTGTTTCCACCGAAAAACCTTTCAGGGGATCATTTGCAGCAGTTTGGCACCATTTTTGAGTGAATTGCAGAACGTCAGTTTTTTCCTGAAATTGTGACCGCGCGGCTTAGGGATTTTTGCAAAAAAAGGTTGTTCAGACGTTGAGGGTTAATTCTGTTTCCCATGATCAAAACGCATATGTTTCCACCGAAAAACCTTTCAGGGGATCGTTTGCAACAGTTCAGCGCCATTTTTGAATGAATTGCAGAACGTCAGATTTTTGCTGAAATTGTGACCGCGCGGCTTAGGGATTTTTGCAAAAAAAGGTTGTTCAGACGTTGAGGGCTAATTCTGTTTCCCATGATAAAAACTCATCTGTTTCCACCGAAAAACCTTTCAGGGGATCGTTTGCAACAGTTTGGCAACATTTTTGAGTGAATTGCAGAACGTCAGAAATTTAGAAGAAATTGTGACCGCGCGGCTTAGGGATTTTTTCAAAAGAAGTTGTTCTGACGTCGAGGGCTAATTCTGTTTCCCATGATCAAAACGCATCTGTTTCCACCGAAAAACCTTTCAGGGGATCGTTTGCAACAGTTTGGCACCATTTTTGAGTGAATTGCAGAACGTCAGATTTTTGCTGAAATTGTGACCGCGCGGCTTAGGGATTTTTGCAAAAAAAGTTGTTCAGACGTTGAGGGCTAATTCTGTTTCCGATGATAAAAACGCATCTGTTTCCACCGAAAAACCTTTCAGGGGATCGTTTGCAACAGTTTGGCACCATTTTTGAGTGAATTGCAGAACGTCAGTTTTTTCCTGAAATTGTGACCGCGCGGCTTAGGGATTTTTGCAAAAAAAAGTTGTTCAGACATTGAGGGCTAATTCTGTTTCCCATGATAAAAACGCATCTGTTTCCACCGAAAAACCTTTCAGGGGATCGTTTGCAACAGTTCAGCGCCATTTTTGAATGAATAGCAGAACGTGAGATTTTTGCTGAAATTGTGACCGCGCGACTTAGGGATTTTTGCAAAAAAAAAGTTTTTCAGACGTTGAGGGCTAATTCTGTCTCCGATGATAAAAACGCATCTTTTTCCACCGAAAAACCTTTCAGGGGATCGTTTGCAACAGTTCAGCGCCATTTTTGAATGAATTGCAGAACGTCAGAAATTTAGAAGAAATTGTGACCGCGCGGCTTAGGGATTTTTGCAAAAAAAAGTTGTTCAGACTTCGAGGGCTAATTCTGTTTCCCATGATAAAAACGCATCTGTTTCCACCGAAAAACCTTTCAGGGGATCATTTGCAGCAGTTTGGCACCATTTTTGAGTGAATTGCAGAACGTCAGTTTTTTCCTGAAATTGTGACCGCGCGGCTTAGGGATTTTTGCAAAAAAAGGTTGTTCAGACGTTGAGGGCTAATTCTGTTTCCCATGATAAAAACTCATCTGTTTCCACCGAAAAACCTTTCAGGGGATCGTTTGCAACAGTTTAGCACCATTTTGGAGTGAATTGCAGAACGTCAGAAATTTAGAAGAAATTGTGACCGCGCGGCTTAGGGATTTTTTCAAAAAAAGTTGTTCTGACGTCGAGGGCTAATTCTGTTTCCCATGATCAAAACGCATCTGTTTCCACCGAAAAACCTTTCAGGGGATCGTTTGCAACAGTTCAGCGCCATTTTTGAATGAATTGCAGAACGTCAGATATTTGCTGAAATTGTGACCGCGCGGCTTAGGGATTTTTGCAAAAAAAGTTGTTCAGACGTTGAGGGCTAATTCTGTTTCCGATGATAAAAACGCATCTGTTTCTACCGAAAAACCTTTCAGGGGATCGTTTGCAACAGTTTGGCACCATTTTTGAGTGAATTGCAGAACGTCAGTTTTTTCCTGAAATTGTGACCGCGCGGCTTAGGGATTTTTGCAAAAAAAAGTTGTTCGGACATTAAGGGCTAATTCTGTTTCCCATGATAAAAACGCATCTGTTTCCACCGAAAAACCTTTCAGGGGATCGTTTGCAACAGTTCAGCGCCATTTTTGAATGAATTGCAGAACGTCAGATTTTTGCTGAAATTGTGACCGCGCGGCTTAGGGATTTTTGCAAAAAAAAAATTTTTCAGACGTTGAGGGCTAATTCTGTCTCCGATGATAAAAACGCATCTGTTTCCACCGAAAAACCTTTCAGGGGATCGTTTGCAACAGTTTAGCACCATTTTTGAGTGAATTGCAGAACGTCAGAAATTTAGAAGAAATTTGCAAATAAAAGTTGTTTAGACTTTGAGGGCTAATTCTGTTTCCCATGATAAAAACGCATCTGTTTCAGGGGATCGTTTGCAACCGTTTAGCACCATTTTCGAGTGAATTGCAGAACGTCAGAAATTTAGAAGAAATTGTGACCGCGCGGCTTAGGGATTTTTTCAAAAAAAGTTGTTCAGACGTCGAGGCTAATTCTGTTTCCCATGATCAAAACGCATCTGTTTCCACCGAAAAACCTTTCAGGGGATCGTTTGCAGCAGTTTGTCACCATTTTTGAGTGAATTGCAGAACGTCAGTTTTTTCCTGAAATTGTGACCGCGCGGCTTAGGGATTTTTGCAAAAAAAGGTTGTTCAGACGTTGAGGGCTAATTCTGTTTCCCATGATAAAAACTCATCTGTTTCCACCAAAAAACCTTTCAGGGGATCGTTTGCAACAGTTTGGCAACATTTTAGAGTGAATTGCAGAACGTCAGATTTTTGCTGAAATTGTGACCGCGCGGCTTAGGGGTTTTTTCAAAAAAATGTTGATCAGACGTCGAGGGCTAATTCTGTTTCCCATGATAAAAACGCATCTGTTTCCACTGAAAAACCTTTCAGGGGATCGTTTGCAACAGTTCAGCGCCATTTTTTAATGAATTGCAGAACGTCAGAAATTTAGAAGAAATTGTGGCCGCGCGGCTTAGGGATTTTTGCAAAAAAAAGTTGTTCAGACTTCGAGGGCTAATTCTGTTTCCCATGATAAAAACGCATCTGTTTCCACCGAAAAACCTTTCAGGGGATCATTTGCAGCACTTTGGCACCATTTTTGAGTGAATTGCAGAACGTCAGTTTTTTCCTGAAATTGTGACCGCGCGGCTTAGGGATTTTTGCAAAAAAAGTTGTTCAGACGTTGAGGGCTAATTCTAATTCCCATGATAAAAACTCATCTGTTTCCACCAAAAAACGTTTCAGGGGATCGTTTGCAACAGTTTGGCACCATTTTTGAGTGAATTGCAGAACGTCAGTTTTTTCCTGAAATTGTGACCGCGCGGCTTAGGGATTTTTGCAAAAAAAGGTTGTTCAGACGTTGAGGGCTAATTCTGTTTCCCATGATCAAAACGCATCTGTTTCCACCGAAAAACCTTTCAGGGGATCGTTTGCAACAGTTCAGCGCCATTTTTGAATGAATTGCAGAACGTCAGATTTTTGCTGAAATTGTGACCGCGCGGCTTTGGGATTTTTGCAAAAAAAGTTGTTCAGACGTTGAGGGCTAATTCTGTTTCCGATGATAAAAACGCATCTGTTTCCACCGAAAAACCTTTCAGGGGATCGTTTGCAACAGTTTGGCACCATTTTTGAGTGAATTGCAGAACGTCAGTTTTTTCCTGAAATTGTGACCGCGCGGCTTAGGGATTTTTGCAAAAAAAGGTTGTTCAGACGTTGAGGGCTAATTCTGTTTCCCATGATAAAAACTCATCTGTTTCCACCAAAAAACCTTTCAGGGGATCGTTTGCAACAATTTGGCAACATTATTGAGTGAATTGCAGAACGTCAGATTTTTGCTGAAATTGTGACAGCGCGGCTTAGGGGTTTTTTCAAAAAAATGTTGATCAGACGTCGAGGGCTAATTCTGTTTCCCATGATAAAAACGCATCTGTTTCCACCGAAAAACCTTTCAGGGGATCATTTGCAGCAGTTTGGCACCATTTTTGAGTGAATTGCAGAACGTCAGTTTTTTCCTGAAATTGTGACCGCGCGGCTTAGGGATTTTTGCAAAAAAAGGTTGTTCAGACGTTGAGGGTTAATTCTGTTTCCCATGATCAAAACGCATCTGTTTCCACCGAAAAACCTTTCAGGGGATCGCTTGCAACAGTTCAGCGCCATTTTTGAATGAATTGCAGAACGTCAGATTTTTGCTGAAATTGTGACCGCGCGGCTTAGGGATTTTTGCAAAAAAAGTTGTTCAGACGTTGAGGGCTAATTCTGTTTCCGATGATAAAAACACATCTGTTTCCACCGAAAAACCTTTCAGGGGATCGTTTGCAACAGTTTGGCAACATTTTTGAGTGAATTGCAGAACGTCAGTTTTTTCCTGAAATTGTGACCGCGCGGCTTAGGGATTTTTGCAAAAAAAAGTTGTTCAGACATTGAGGGCTAATTCTGTTTCCCATGATAAAAACGCATCTGTTTCCACCGAAAAACCTTTCAGGGGATCGTTTGCAACAGTTCAGCGCCATTTTTGAATGAATTACAGAACGTCAGATTTTTGCTGAAATTGTGACCACGCGGCTTAGGGATTTTTGCAAAAAAAAAGTTTTTCAGACGTTGAGGGCTAATTCTGTCTCCGATGATAAAAACGCATCTTTTTCCACCGAAAAACCTTTCAGGGGATCGTTTGCAACAGTTCAGCGCCATTTTTGAATGAATTGCAGAACGTCAGATTTTTGCTGAAATTGTGACCGCGCGGCTTAGGGATTTTTGCAAAAAAAGGTTGTTCAGACGTTGAGGGCTAATTCTATTTCCGATGATAAAAACGCATCTGTTTCCACCGAAAAACCTTTCAGGGGATAGTTTGCAACAGTTTAGCGCCATTTTCGAGTGAATTGCAGAACGTCAGAAATTTAGAAGAAATTGTGACCGCGCGGCTTAGGGATTTTTTCAAAAAAAGGTTGTTCAGACGTTGAGGGCTAATTCTGTTTCCCATGATAAAAACTCATCTGTTTCCACCAAAAAACCTTTCAGGGGATCGTTTGCAACAGTTTGGCAACATTATTGAGTGAATTGCAGAACGTCAGATTTTTGCTGAAATTGTGACCGCGCGGCTTAGGGATTTTTTCAAAAAAATGTTGATCAGACGTCGAGGGCTAATTCTGTTTCCCATGATAAAAACGCATCTGTTTCCACCGAAAAACCTTTCAGGGGATCATTTGCAGCAGTTTGGCACCATTTTTGAGTGAATTGCAGAACGTCAGTTTTTTCCTGAAATTGTGACCGCGCGGCTTAGGGATTTTTGCAAAAAAAGGTTGTTCAGACGTTGAGGGTTAATTCTGTTTCCCATGATCAAAACGCATCTGTTTCCACCGAAAAACCTTTCAGGGGATCGTTTGCAACAGTTCAGCGCCATTTTTGAATGAATTGCAGAACGTCAGATTTTTGCTGAAATTGTGACCGCGCGGCTTAGGGATTTTTGCAAAAAAAGGTTGTTCAGACGTTGAGGGCTAATTCTGTTTCCCATGATAAAAACTCATCTGTTTCCACCGAAAAACCTTTCAGGGGATCGTTTGCAACAGTTTGGCAACATTTTTGAGTGAATTGCTGAACGTCAGAAATTTAGAAGAAATTGTGACCGCGCGGCTTAGGGATTTTTTCAAAAAAAGTTGTTCTGACGTCGAGGGCTAATTCTGTTTCCCATGATCAAAACGCATCTGTTTCCACCGAAAAACCTTTCAGGGGATCGTTTGCAACAGTTCAGCGCCATTTTTGAATGAATTGCAGAACGTCAGATATTTGCTGAAATTGTGACCGCGCGGCTTAGGGATTTTTGCAAAAAAAGTTGTTCAGACGTTGAGGGCTAATTCTGTTTCCGATGATAAAAACGCATCTGTTTCCACCGAAAAACCTTTCAGAGGATCGTTTGCAACAGTTTGGCACCATTTTTGAGTGAATTGCAGAACGTCAGTTTTTTCCTGAAATTGTGACCGCGCGGCTTAGGGATTTTTGCAAAAAAAAGTTGTTCAGACATTAAGGGCTAATTCTGTTTCCCATGATAAAAACGCATCTGTTTCCACCGAAAAACCTTTCAGGGGATCGTTTGCAACAGTTCAGCGCCATTTTTGAATGAATTGCAGAACGTCAGATTTTTGCTGAAATTGTGACCGCGCGGCTTAGGGATTTTTGCAAAAAAAAGTTGTTCAGACATTGAGGGCTAATTCTGTTTCCCATGATAAAAACGCATCTGTTTCCACCGAAAAACCTTTCAGGGGATCGTTTGCAACAGTTCAGCGCCATTTTTGAATGAATTGCAGAACGTCAGATTTTTGCTGAAATTGTGACCGCGCGGCTTAGGGATTTTTGCAAAAAAAAAGTTTTTCAGACGTTGAGGGCTAATTCTGTCTCCGATGATAAAAACGCATCTTTTTCCACCGAAAAACCTTTCAGGGGATCGTTTGCAACAGTTCAGCGCCATTTTTGAATGAATTGCAGAACGTCAGATTTTTGCTGAAATTGTGACCGCGCGGCTTAGGGATTTTTGCAAAAAAAGGTTGTTCAGACGTTGAGGGCTAATTCTATTTCCGATGATAAAAACGCATCTGTTTCCACCGAAAAACCTTTCAGGGGATAGTTTGCAACAGTTTAGCGCCATTTTCGAGTGAATTGCAGAACGTCAGAAATTTAGAAGAAATTGTGACCGCGCGGCTTAGGGATTTTTTCAAAAAAAGGTTGTTCAGACGTTGAGGGCTAATTCTGTTTCCCATGATAAAAACTCATCTGTTTCCACCAAAAAACCTTTCAGGGGATCGTTTGCAACAGTTTGCCAACATTATTGAGTGAATTGCAGAACGTCAGATTTTTGCTGAAATTGTGACAGCGCGGCTTAGGGATTTTTTCAAAAAAATGTTGATCAGACGTCGAGGGCTAATTCTGTTTCCCATGATAAAAACGCATCTGTTTCCACCGAAAAACCTTTCAGGGGATCATTTGCAGCAGTTTGGCACCATTTTTGAGTGAATTCCAGAACGTCAGTTTTTTCCTGAAATTGTGACCGCGCGGCTTAGGGATTTTTGCAAAAAAAGGTTGTTCAGACGTTGAGGGTTAATTCTGTTTCCCATGATCAAAACGCATCTGTTTCCACCGAAAAACCTTTCAGGGGATCGTTTGCAACAGTTCAGCGCCATTTTTGAATGAATTGCAGAACGTCAGATTTTTGCTTAAATTGTGACCGCGCGGCTTAGGGATTTTTGCAAAAAAAGGTTGTTCAGACGTTGAGGGCTAATTCTGTTTCCCATGATAAAAACTCATCTGTTTCCACCGAAAAACCTTTCAGGGGATCGTTTGCAACAGTTTGGCAACATTTTTGAGTGAATTGCTGAACGCCAGAAATTTAGAAGAAATTGTGACCGCGCGGCTTAGGGATTTTTTCAAAAAAAGTTGTTCTGACGTCGAGGGCTAATTCTGTTTCCCATGATCAAAACGCATCTGTTTCCACCGAAAAACCTTTCAGGGGATCGTTTGCAACAGTTCAGCGCCATTTTTGAATGAATTGCAGAACGTCAGATATTTGCTGAAATTGTGACCGCGCGGCTTAGGTATTTTTGCAAAAAAAGTTGTTTAGACGTTGAGGGCTAATTCTGTTTCCGATGATAAAAACGCATCTGTTTCCACCGAAAAACCTTTCAGGGGATCGTTTGCAACAGTTTGGCACCATTTTTGAGTGAATTGCAGAACGTCAGTTTTTTCCTGAAATTGTGACCGCGCGGCTTAGGGATTTTTGCAAAAAAAAGTTGTTCAGAAATTAAGGGCTAATTCTGTTTCCCATGATAAAAACGCATCTGTTTCCACCGAAAAACCTTTCAGGGGATCGTTTGCAACAGTTCAGCGCCATTTTTGAATGAATTGCAGAACGTCAGATTTTTGCTGAAATTGTGACCGCGCGGCTTAGGGATTTTTGCAAAAAAAAAATTTTTCAGACGTTGAGGGCTAATTCTGTCTCCAATGATAAAAACGCATCTGTTTCCACCGAAAAACCTTTCAGGGGATCGTTTGCAACAGTTCAGCGCCATTTTTGAATGAATTGCAGAACGTCAGATTTTTGCTGAAATTGTGACCGCGCGGCTTAGGGATTTTTGCAAAAAAAAAGTTTTTCAGACGTTGAGGGCTAATTCTGTCTCCGATGATAAAAACGCATCTTTTTCCACCGAAAAACCTTTCAGGGGATCGTTTGCAACAGTTCAGCGCCATTTTTGAATGAATTGCAGAACGTCAGATTTTTGCTGAAATTGTGACCGCGCGGCTTAGGGATTTTTGCAAAAAAAGGTTGTTCAGACGTTGAGGGCTAATTCTATTTCCGATGATAAAAACGCATCTGTTTCCACCGAAAAACCTTTCAGGGGATAGTTTGCAACAGTTTAGCGCCATTTTCGAGTGAATTGCAGAACGTCAGAAATTTAGAAGAAATTGTGACCGCGCGGCTTAGGGATTTTTTCAAAAAAAGGTTGTTCAGACGTTGAGGGCTAATTCTGTTTCCCATGATAAAAACTCATCTGTTTCCACCAAAAAACCTTTCAGGGGATCGTTTGCAACAGTTTGGCAACATTATTGAGTGAATTGCAGAACGTCAGATTTTTGCTGAAATTGTGACAGCGCGGCTTAGGGATTTTTTCAAAAAAATGTTGATCAGACGTCGAGGGCTAATTCTGTTTCCCATGATAAAAACGCATCTGTTTCCACCGAAAAACCTTTCAGGGGATCATTTGCAGCAGTTTGGCACCATTTTTGAGTGAATTGCAGAACGTCAGTTTTTTCCTGAAATTGTGACCGCGCGGCTTAGGGATTTTTGCAAAAAAAGGTTGTTCAGACGTTGAGGGTTAATTCTGTTTCCCATGATCAAAACGCATCTGTTTCCACCGAAAAACCTTTCAGGGGATCGTTTGCAACAGTTCAGCGCCATTTTTGAATGAATTGCAGAACGTCAGATTTTTGCTGAAATTGTGACCGCGCGGCTTAGGGATTTTTGCAAAAAAAGGTTGTTCAGACGTTGAGGGCTAATTCTGTTTCCCATGATAAAAACTCATCTGTTTCCACCGAAAAACCTTTCAGGGGATCGTTTGCAACAGTTTGGCAACATTTTTGAGTGAATTGCTGAACGTCAGAAATTTAGAAGAAATTGTGACCGCGCGGCTTAGGGATTTTTTCAAAAAAAGTTGTTCTGACGTCGAGGGCTAATTCTGTTTCCCATGATCAAAACGCATCTGTTTCCACCGAAAAACCTTTCAGGGGATCGTTTGCAACAGTTCAGCGCCATTTTTGAATGAATTGCAGAACGTCAGATATTTGCTGAAATTGTGACCGCGCGGCTTAGGGATTTTTGCAAAAAAAGTTGTTCAGACGTTGAGGGCTAATTCTGTTTCCGATGATAAAAACGCATCTGTTTCCACCGAAAAACCTTTCAGGGGATCGTTTGCAACAGTTTGGCACCATTTTTGAGTGAATTGCAGAACGTCAGTTTTTTCCTGAAATTGTGACCGCGCGGCTTAGGGATTTTTGCAAAAAAAAGTTGTTCAGACATTAAGGGCTAATTCTGTTTCCCATGATAAAAACGCATCTGTTTCCACCGAAAAACCTTTCAGGGGATCGTTTGCAACAGTTCAGCGCCATTTTTGAATGAATTGCAGAACGTCAGATTTTTGCTGAAATTGTGACCGCGCGGCTTAGGGATTTTTTCAAAAAAAGTTGTTCAGACTTCGAGGGCTAATTCTATTTCCGAAGATAAAAACGCATCTGTTTCCACCGAAAAACCTTTCAGGGGATCGTTTGCAACAGTTTAGCACCATTTTCGAGTGAATTGCAGAACGTCAGAAATTTAGAAGAAATTGTGGCCGCGCGGATTAGGGATTTTTTCAAAAAAAGGTTGTTCAGACGTTGAGGGCTAATTCTGTTTCCCATGATAAAAACTCATCTGTTTCCACCGAAAAACCTTTCAGGGGATCATTTGCAGCACTTTGGCACCATTTTTGAGTGAATTGCAGAACGTCAGTTTTTTCCTGAAATTGTGACCGCGCGGCTTAGGGATTTTTGCAAACAAAGGTTGTTCAGACGTTGAGGGCTAATTCTAATTCCCATGATAAAAACTCATCTGTTTCCACCAAAAAACGTTTCAGGGGATCGTTTGCAACAGTTTGGCACCATTTTTGAGTGAATTGCAGAACGTCAGTTTTTTCCTGAAATTGTGACCGCGCGGCTTAGGGATTTTTGCAAAAAAAGGTTGTTCAGAGGTTGAGGGCTAATTCTGTTTCCCATGATCAAAACGCATCTGTTTCCACCGAAAAACCTTTCAGGGGATCGTTTGCAACAGTTCAGCGCCATTTTTGAATGAATTGCAGAACGTCAGATTTTTGCTGAAATTGTGACCGCGCGGCTTTGGGATTTTTGCAAAAAAAGTTGTTCAGACGTTGAGGGCTAATACTGTTTCCCATGATCAAAACGCATCTGTTTCCACCGAAAAACCTTTCAGGGGATCGTTTGCAACAGTTTGGCACCATTTTTGAGTGAATTGCAGAACGTCAGTTTTTTCCTGAAATTGTGACCGCGCGGCTTAGGGATTTTTGCAAAAAAAGGTTGTTCAGACGTTGAGGGCTAATTCTGTTTCCCATGATAAAAACTCATCTGTTTCCACCAAAAAACCTTTCAGGGGATCGTTTGCAACAGTTCAGCGCCATTTTTGAATGAATTGCAGAACGTCAGATTTTTGCTGAAATTGTGACCGCGCGGCTTAGGGATTTTTGCAAAAAAAGGTTGTTCAGACGTTGAGGGCTAATTCTGTTTCCCATGATAAAAACTCATCTGTTTCCACCGAAAAACCTTTCAGGGGATCGTTTGCAACAGTTTGGCAACATTTTTGAGTGAATTGCAGAACGTCAGAAATTTAGAAGAAATTGTGACCGCGCGGCTTAGGGATTTTTACAAAAGAAGTTGTTCTGACGTCGAGGGCTAATTCTGTTTCCCATGATCAAAACGCATCTGTTTCCACCGAAAAACCTTTCAGGGGATCGTTTGCAACAGTTCAGCGCCATTTTTGAATGAATTGCAGAACGTCAGATTTTTGCTGAAATTGTGACCGCGCGGCTTAGGGATTTTTGCAAAAAAAGTTGTTCAGACGTTGAGGGCTAATTCTGTTTCCGATGATAAAAACACATCTGTTTCCACCGAAAAACCTTTCAGGGGATCGTTTGCAACAGTTTGGCACCATTTTTGAGTGAATTGCAGAACGTCAGTTTTTTCCTGAAATTGTGACCGCGCGGCTTAGGGATTTTTGCAAAAAAAAGTTGTTCAGACATTGAGGGCTAATTCTGTTTCCCATGATAAAAACGCATCTGTTTCCACCGAAGAACCTTTCAGGGGATCGTTTGCAACAGTTCAGCGCCATTTTTGAATGAATTGCAGAACGTCAGATTTTTGCTGAAATTGTGACCGCGCGGCTTAGGGATTTTTTCAAAAAAAGTTGTTCAGACTTCGAGGGCTAATTCTATTTCCGATGATAAAAACGCATCTGTTTCCACCGAAAAACCTTTCAGGGGATCGTTTGCAACAGTTTAGCATCATTTTCGAGTGAATTGCAGAACGTCAGAAATTTAGAAGAAATTGTGACCGCGCGGCTTAGGGGTTTTTTCAAAAAAATGTTGATCAGACGTCGAGGGCTAATTCTGTTTCCCATGATAAAAACGCATCTGTTTCCACCGAAAAACCTTTCAGGGGATCATTTGCAGCAGTTTGGCACCATTTTTGAGTGAATTGCAGAACGTCAGTTTTTTCCTGAAATTGTGACCGCGCGGCTTAGGGATTTTTGCAAAAAAAGGTTGTTCAGACGTTGAGGGCTAATTCTGTTTCCCATGATAAAAACTCATCTGTTTCCACCGAAAAACCTTTCAGGGGATCGTTTGCAACAGTTTGGCAACATTTTTGAGTGAATTGCAGAACGTCAGAAATTTAGAAGAAATTGTGACCGCGCGGCTTAGGGATTTTTTCAAAAGAAGTTGTTCTGACGTCGAGGGCTAATTCTGTTTCCCATGATCAAAACGCATCTGTTTCCACCGAAAAACCTTTCAGGGGATCGTTTGCAACAGTTCAGCGCCATTTTTGAATGAATTGCAGAACGTCAGATTTTTGCTGAAATTGTGACCGCGCGGTTTAGGGATTTTTGCAAGAAAAGTTGTTCAGACGTTGAGGGCTAATTCTGTTTCCGATGATAAAAACACATCTGTTTCCACCGAAAAACCTTTCAGGGGATCGTTTGCAACAGTTTGGCACCATTTTTGAGTGAATTGCAGAACGTCAGTTTTTTCCTGAAATTGTGACCGCGCGGCTTAGGGATTTTTGCAAAAAAAAAGTTTTTCAGACGTTGAGGGCTAATTCTGTCTCCGATGATAAAAACACATCTTTTTCCACCGAAAAACCTTTCAGGGGATCGTTTGCAACAGTTCAGCGCCATTTTTGAATGAATTGCAGAACGTCAGATTTTTGCTGAAATTGTGACCGCGCGGCTTAGGGATTTTTTCAAAAAAAGTTGTTCAGACTTCGAGGGCTAATTCTGTTTCCGATGATAAAAACGCATCTGTTTCCACCGAAAAACCTTTCAGGGGATCGTTTGCAACAGTTTAGCACCATTTTGGAGTGAATTGCAGAACGTCAGAAATTTAAAAGAAATTTGCAAATAAAAGTTGTTTAGACTTTGAGGGCTAATTCTGTTTCCCATGATAAAAACGCATCTGTTTCAGGGGATCGTTTGCAACAGTTTAGCACCATTTTTGAGTGAATTGCAGAACGTCAGAAATTTAGAAGAAATTGTGACCGCGCGGCTTAGGGATTTTTTCAAAAAAAGTTGTTCAGACGTCGAGGGCTAATTCTGTTTCCCATGATCAAAACGCATCTGTTTCCACCGAAAAACCTTTCAGGGGATCGTTTGCAGCAGTTTGTCACCATTTTTGAATGAATTGCAGAACGTCAGTTTTTTCCTGAAATTGTGACCGCGCGGCTTAGGGATTTTTGCAAAAAAAGGTTGTTCAGACGTTGAGGGCTAATTCTGTTTCCCATGATAAAAACTCATCTGTTTCCACCAAAAAACCTTTCAGGGGATCGTTTGCAACAGTTTGGCAACATTATTGAGTGAATTGCAGAACGTCAGATTTTTGCTGAAATTGTGACAGCGCGGCTTAGGGGTTTTTTCAAAAAAATGTTGATCAGACGTCGAGGGCTAATTCTGTTTCCCATGATAAAAACGCATCTGTTTCCACCGAAAAACCTTTCAGGGGATCATTTGCAGCAGTTTGGCACCATTTTTGAGTGAATTGCAGAACGTCAGTTTTTTCCTGAAATTGTGACCGCGCGGCTTAGGGATTTTTGCAAAAAAAGGTTGTTCAGACGTTGAGGGTTAATTCTGTTTCCCATGATCAAAACGCATCTGTTTCCACCGAAAAACCTTTCAGGGGATCGTTTGCAACAGTTCAGCGCCATTTTTGAATGAATTGCAGAACGTCAGATTTTTGCTGAAATTGTGACCGCGCGGCTTAGGGATTTTTTCAAAAAAAGTTGTTCAGACTTCGAGGGCTAATTCTATTTCCGATGATAAAAACGCATCTGTTTCCACCGAAAAACCTTTCAGGGGATCGTTTGCAACAGTTTAGCACCATTTTCGAGTGAATTGCAGAACGTCAGAAATTTAGAAGAAATTGTGACCGCGCGGCTTAGGGATTTTTTCAAAAAAAGGTTGTTCAGACGTTGAGGGCTAATTCTGTTTCCCATGATAAAAACTCATCTGTTTCCACCAAAAAACCTTTCAGGGGATCGTTTGCAACAGTTTGGCAACATTATTGAGTGAATTGCAGAACGTCAGATTTTTGCTGAAATTGTGACAGCGCGGCTTAGGGGTTTTTTCAAAAAAATGTTGATCAGACGTCGAGGGCTAATTCTGTTTCCCATGATAAAAACGCATCTGTTTCCACCGAAAAACCTTTCAGGGGATCATTTGCAGCAGTTTGGCACCATTTTTGAGTGAATTGCAGAACGTCAGTTTTTTCCTGAAATTGTGACCGCGCGGCTTAGGGATTTTTGCAAAAAAAGGTTGTTCAGACGTTGAGGGTTAATTCTGTTTCCCATGATCAAAACGCATCTGTTTCCACCGAAAAACCTTTCAGGGGATCGTTTGCAACAGTTTGGCAACATTTTTGAGTGAATTGCAGAACGTCAGAAATTTAGAAGAAATTGTGACCGCGCGGCTTAGGGATTTTTGCCAAAAAAGTTGTTCAGACATTGAGGGCTAATTCTGTTTCCCATGATAAAAACGCATCTGTTTCCACCGAAAAACCTTTCAGGGGATCGTTTGCAACAGTTCAGCGCCATTTTTGAATGAATTGCAGAACGTCAGATTTTTGCTGAAATTGTGACCGCGCGGCTTAGGGATTTTTGCAAAAAAAAGGTTTTTCAGACGTTGAGGGCTAATTCTGTCTCCGATGATAAAAACGCATCTTTTTCCACCGAAAAACCTTTCAGGGGATCGTTTGCAACAGTTCAGCGCCATTTTTGAATGAATTGCAGAACGTCAGAAATTTAGAAGAAATTGTGACCGCGCGGCTTAGGGATTTTTGCAAAAAAAAGTTGTTCAGACTTCGAGGGGTAATTCTATTTCCGATGATAAAAACGCATCTGTTTCCACCGAAAAACCTTTCAGGGGATCGTTTGCAACAGTTTAGCACCATTTTTGAGTGAATTGCAGAACGTCAGAAATTTAGAAGAAATTTGCAAATAAAAGTTGTTTAGACTTTGAGGGCTAATTCTGTTTCCCATGATAAAAACGCATCTGTTTCAGGGGATCGTTTGCAACCGTTTAGCACCATTTTCGAGTGAATTGCAGAACGTCAGAAATTTAGAAGAAATTGTGACCGCGCGGCTTAGGGATTTTTTCAAAAAAAGTTGTTCAGACGTCGAGGCTAATTCTGTTTCCCATGATCAAAACGCATCTGTTTCCACCGAAAAACCTTTCAGGGGATCGTTTGCAGCAGTTTGTCACCATTTTTGAGTGAATTGCAGAACGTCAGTTTTTTCCTGAAATTGTGACCGCGCGGCTTAGGGATTTTTACAAAAAAAGGTTGTTCAGACGTTGAGGGCTAATTCTGTTTCCCATGATAAAAACTCATCTGTTTGCACCAAAAAACCTTTCAGGGGATCCTTTGCAACAGTTTGGCAACATTTTTGAGTGAATTGCAGAACGTCAGATTTTTGCTGAAATTGTGACCGCGCGGCTTAGGGGTTTTTTCAAAAAAATGTTGATCAGACGTCGAGGGCTAATTCTGTTTCCCATGATAAAAACGCATCTGTTTCCACTGAAAAACATTTCAGGGGATCGTTTGCAACAGTTCAGCGCCATTTTTTAATGAATTGCAGAACGTCAGAAATTTAGAAGAAATTGTGACCGCGCGGCTTAGGGATTTTTGCAAAAAAAAGTTGTTCAGACTTCGAGGGCTAATTCTGTTTCCCATGATAAAAACGCATCTGTTTCCACCGAAAAACCTTTCAGGGGATCGTTTGCAACAGTTTAGCACCATTTTTGAGTGAATTGCAGAACGTCAGAAATTTAGAAGAAATTTGCAAATAAAAGTTGTTTAGACTTTGAGGGCTAATTCTGTTTCCCATGATAAAAACGCATCTGTTTCAGGGGATCGTTTGCAACCGTTTAGCACCATTTTCGAGTGAATTGCAGAACGTCAGAAATTTAGAAGAAATTGTGACCGCGCGGCTTAGGGATTTTTTCAAAAAAAGTTGTTCAGACGTCGAGGCTAATTCTGTTTCCCATGATCAAAACGCATCTGTTTCCACCGAAAAACCTTTCAGGGGATCGTTTGCAGCAGTTTGTCACCATTTTTGAGTGAATTGCAGAACGTCAGTTTTTTCCTGAAATTGTGACCGCGCGGCTTAGGGATTTTTACAAAAAAAGGTTGTTCAGACGTTGAGGGCTAATTCTGTTTCCCATGATAAAAACTCATCTGTTTGCACCAAAAAACCTTTCAGGGGATCCTTTGCAACAGTTTGGCAACATTTTTGAGTGAATTGCAGAACGTCAGATTTTTGCTGAAATTGTGACCGCGCGGCTTAGGGGTTTTTTCAAAAAAATGTTGATCAGACGTCGAGGGCTAATTCTGTTTCCCATGATAAAAACGCATCTGTTTCCACTGAAAAACATTTCAGGGGATCGTTTGCAACAGTTCAGCGCCATTTTTTAATGAATTGCAGAACGTCAGAAATTTAGAAGAAATTGTGACCGCGCGGCTTAGGGATTTTTGCAAAAAAAAGTTGTTCAGACTTCGAGGGCTAATTCTGTTTCCCATGATAAAAACGCATCTGTTTCCACCGAAAAACCTTTCAGGGGATCGTTTGCAACAGTTCAGCGCCATTTTTGAATGAATTGCAGAACATCAGATTTTTGCTGAAATTGTGACCGCGCGGCTTAGGGATTTTTTCAAAAAAAGTTGTTCAGACTTCGAGGGCTAATTCTATTTCCGATGATAAAAACGCATCTGTTTCCACCGAAAAACCTTTCAGGGGATCGTTTGCAACAGTTTAGCACCATTTTGGAGTGAATTGCAGAACGTCAGAAATTTAGAAGAAATTTGCAAATAAAAGTTGTTTAGACTTTGAGGGCTAATTCTGTTTCCCATGATAAAAACGCATCTGTTTCAGGGGATCGTTTGCAACAGTTTAGCACCATTTTTGAGTGAATTGCAGAACGTCAGAAATTTAGAAGAAATTGTGACCGCGCGGCTTAGGGATTTTTTCAAAAAAAGTTGTTCAGACGTCGAGGGCTAATTCTGTTTCCCATGATCAAAACGCATCTGTTTCCACCGAAAAACCTTTCAGGGGATCGTTTGCAGCAGTTTGTCACCATTTTTGAATGAATTGCAGAACGTCAGTTTTTTCCTGAAATTGTGACCGCGCGGCTTAGGGATTTTTGCAAAAAAAGGTTGTTCAGACGTTGAGGGCTAATTCTGTTTCCCATGATAAAAACTCATCTGTTTCCACCAAAAAACCTTTCAGGGGATCGTTTGCAACAGTTTGGCAACATTATTGAGTGAATTGCAGAACGTCAGATTTTTGCTGAAATTGTGACAGCGCGGCTTAGGGGTTTTTTCAAAAAAATGTTGATCAGACGTCGAGGGCTAATTCTGTTTCCCATGATAAAAACGCATCTGTTTCCACCGAAAAACCTTTCAGGGGATCATTTGCAGCAGTTTGGCACCATTTTTGAGTGAATTGCAGAACGTCAGTTTTTTCCTGAAATTGTGACCGCGCGGCTTAGGGATTTTTGCAAAAAAAGGTTGTTCAGACGTTGAGGGCTAATTCTGTTTCCCATGATCAAAACGCATCTGTTTCCACCGAAAATGCTTTCAGGGGATCGTTTGCAACAGTTCAGCGCCATTTTTGAATGAATTGCAGAACGTCAGATTTTTGCTGAAATTGTGACCGCGCGGCTTAGGGATTTTTGCAAAAAAAGTTGTTCAGACGTTGAGGGCTAATTCTGTTTCCGATGATAAAAACGCATCGGTTTCCACCGAAAAACCTTTCAGGGGATCGTTTGCAACAGTTTGGCACCATTTTTGAGTGAATTGCAGAACGTCAGTTTTTTCCTGAAATTGTGACCGCGCGGCTTAGGGATTTTTGCAAAAAAAGGTTGTTCAGACGTTGAGGGCTAATTCTGTTTCCCATGATAAAAACTCATCTGTTTCCACCAAAAAACCTTTCAGGGGATCGTTTGCAACAGTTTGGCACCATTTTTGAGTGAATTGCAGAACGTCAGTGTTTTCCTGAAATTGTGACCGCGCGGCTTAGGGATTTTTGCAAAAAAAGGTTGTTCAGACGTTGAGGGCTAATTTTTTTTCCCATGATCAAAACGCATCTGTTTCCACCGAAAAACCTTTCAGGGGATCGTTTGCAACAGTTCAGCGCCATTTTTGAATGAATTGCAGAACGTCAGAAATTTAGAAGAAATTGTGACCGCGCGGCTTAGGGATTTTTGCCAAAAAAGTTGTTCAGACATTGAGGGCTAATTCTGTTTCCCATGATAAAAACGCATCTGTTTCCACCGAAAAACCTTTCAGGGGATCGTTTGCAACAGTTCAGCGCCATTTTTGAATGAATTGCAGAACGTCAGATTTTTGCTGAAATTGTGACCGCGCGGCTTAGGGATTTTTGCAAAAAAAAAGTTTTTCAGACGTTGAGGGCTAATTCTGTCTCCGATGATAAAAACGCATCTTTTTCCACCGAAAAACCTTTCAGGGGATCGTTTGCAACAGTTCAGCGCCATTTTTGAATGAATTGCAGAACGTCAGAAATTTAGAAGAAATTGTGACCGCGCGGCTTAGGGATTTTTGCAAAAAAAAGTTGTTCAGACTTCGAGGGCTAATTCTATTTCCGATGATAAAAACGCATCTGTTTCCACCGAAAAACCTTTCAGGGGATCGTTTGCAACAGTTTAGCACCATTTTTGAGTGAATTGCAGAACGTCAGAAATTTAGAAGAAATTTGCAAATAAAAGTTGTTTAGACTTTGAGGGCTAATTCTGTTTCCCATGATAAAAACGCATCTGTTTCAGGGGATCGTTTGCAACCGTTTAGCACCATTTTCGAGTGAATTGCAGAACGTCAGAAATTTAGAAGAAATTGTGACCGCGCGGCTTAGGGATTTTTTCAAAAAAAGTTGTTCAGACGTCGAGGCTAATTCTGTTTCCCATGATCAAAACGCATCTGTTTCCACCGAAAAACCTTTCAGGGGATCGTTTGCAGCAGTTTGTCACCATTTTTGAGTGAATTGCAGAACGTCAGTTTTTTCCTGAAATTGTGACCGCGCGGCTTAGGGATTTTTACAAAAAAAGGTTGTTCAGACGTTGAGGGCTAATTCTGTTTCCCATGATAAAAACTCATCTGTTTCCACCAAAAAACCTTTCAGGGGATCCTTTGCAACAGTTTGGCAACATTTTTGAGTGAATTGCAGAACGTCAGATTTTTGCTGAAATTGTGACCGCGCGGCTTAGGGGTTTTTTCAAAAAAATGTTGATCAGACGTCGAGGGCTAATTCTGTTTCCCATGATAAAAACGCATCTGTTTCCACTGAAAAACATTTCAGGGGATCGTTTGCAACAGTTCAGCGCCATTTTTTAATGAATTGCAGAACGTCAGAAATTTAGAAGAAATTGTGACCGCGCGGCTTAGGGATTTTTGGAAAAAAAAGTTGTTCAGACTTCGAGGGCTAATTCTGTTTCCCATGATAAAAACGCATCTGTTTTCACCGAAAAACCTTTCAGGGGATCATTTGCAGCACTTTGGCACCATTTTTGAGTGAATTGCAGAACGTCAGTTTTTTCCTGAAATTGTGACCGCGCGGCTTAGGGATTTTTGCAAAAAAAGGTTGTTCAGACGTTGAGGGCTAATTCTAATTCCCATGATAAAAACTCATCTGTTTCCACCAAAAAACCTTTCAGGGGATCGTTTGCAACAGTTTGGCAACATTTTTGAGTGAATTGCAGAACGTCAGAAATTTAGAAGAAATTGTGACCGCGCGGCTTAGGGATTTTTTCAAAAAAAGTTGTTCTGACGTCGAGGGCTAATTCTGTTTCCCATGATCAAAACGCATCTGTTTCCACCGAAAAACCTTTCAGGGGATCGTTTGCAACAGTTCAGCGCCATTTTTGAATGAATTGCAGAACGTCAGATTTTTGCTGAAATTGTGACCGCGCGGCTTAGGGATTTTTGCAAAAAAAGTTGTTCAGACGTTGAGGGCTAATTCTGTTTCCGATGAAAAAACGCATCTGTTTCCACCGAAAAACCTTTCAGGGGATCGTTTGCAACCATTTAGCACCATTTTCGAGTGAATTGCAGAACGTCAGAAATTTAGAAGAAATTGTGACCGCGCGGCTTAGGGATTTTTTCAAAAAAAGTTGTTCAGACGTCGAGGCTAATTCTGTTTCCCATGATAAAAACTCATCTGTTTCCACCAAAAAACCTTTCAGGGGATCGTTTGCAACAGTTTGGCAACATTATTGAGTGAATTGCAGAACGTCAGATTTTTGCTGAAATTGTGACAGCGCGGCTTAGGGGTTTTTTCAAAAAAATGTTGATCAGACGTCGAGGGCTAATTCTGTTTCCCATGATAAAAACGCATCTGTTTCCACCGAAAAACCTTTCAGGGGATCATTTGCAGCAGTTTGGCACCATTTTTGAGTGAATTGCAGAACGTCAGTTTTTTCCTGAAATTGTGACCGCGCGGCTTAGGGATTTTTGCAAAAAAAGGTTGTTCAGACGTTGAGGGCTAATTCTGTTTCCCATGATCAAAACGCATCTGTTTCCACCGAAAATGCTTTCAGGGGATCGTTTGCAACAGTTCAGCGCCATTTTTGAATGAATTGCAGAACGTCAGATTTTTGCTGAAATTGTGACCGCGCGGCTTAGGGATTTTTGCAAAAAAAGTTGTTCAGACGTTGAGGGCTAATTCTGTTTCCGATGATAAAAACGCATCTGTTTCCACCGAAAAACCTTTCAGGGAATCGTTTGCAACAGTTTGGCACCATTTTTGAGTGAATTGCAGAACGTCAGTTTTTTCCTGAAATTGTGACCGCGCGGCTTAGGGATTTTTGCAAAAAAAGGTTGTTCAGACGTTGAGGGCTAATTCTGTTTCCCATGATAAAAACTCATCTGTTTCCACCAAAAAACCTTTCAGGGGATCGTTTGCAACAGTTTGGCACCATTTTTGAGTGAATTGCAGAACGTCAGTGTTTTCCTGAAATTGTGACCGCGCGGCTTAGGGATTTTTGCAAAAAAAGGTTGTTCAGACGTTGAGGGCTAATTCTGTTTCCCATGATCAAAACGCATCTGTTTCCACCGAAAATGCTTTCAGGGGATCGTTTGCAACAGTTCAGCGCCATTTTTGAATGAATTGCAGAACGTCAGATTTTTGCTGAAATTGTGACCGCGCGGCTTAGGGATTTTTGCAAAAAAAGTTGTTCAGACGTTGAGGGCTAATTCTGTTTCCGATGATAAAAACGCATCTGTTTCCACCGAAAAACCTTTCAGGGGATCGTTTGCAACAGTTTAGCACCATTTTTGAGTGAATTGCAGAACGTCAGTTTTTTCCTGAAATTGTGACCGCGCGGCTTAGGGATTTTTGCAAAAAAAAGGTTGTTCAGACGTTGAGGGCTAATTCTGTTTCCCATGATAAAAACTCATCTGTTTCCACCAAAAAACCTTTCAGGGGATCGTTTGCAACAGTTCAGCGCCATTTTTGAATGAATTGCAGAACGTCAGAAATTTAGAAGAAATTGTGACCGCGCGGCTTAGGGATTTTTGCCAAAAAAGTTGTTCAGACATTGAGGGCTAATTCTGTTTCCCATGATAAAAACGCATCTGTTTCCACCGAAAAACCTTTCAGGGGATCGTTTGCAACAGTTCAGCGCCATTTTTGAATGAATTGCAGAACGTCAGATTTTTGCTGAAATTGTGACCACGCGGCTTAGGGATTTTTGCAAAAAAAAAGTTTTTCAGACGTTGAGGGCTAATTCTGTCTCCGATGATAAAAACGCATCTTTTTCCACCGAAAAACCTTTCAGGGGATCGTTTGCAACAGTTCAGCGCCATTTTTGAATGAATTGCAGAACGTCAGAAATTTAGAAGAAATTGTGACCGCGCGGCTTAGGGATTTTTGCAAAAAAAAGTTGTTCAGACTTCGAGGGCTAATTCTATTTCCGATGATAAAAACGCATCTGTTTCCACCGAAAAACCTTTCAGGGGATCGTTTGCAACAGTTTAGCACCATTTTTGAGTGAATTGCAGAACGTCAGAAATTTAGAAGAAATTTGCAAATAAAAGTTGTTTAGACTTTGAGGGCTAATTCTGTTTCCCATGATAAAAACGCATCTGTTTCAGGGGATCGTTTGCAACCGTTTAGCACCATTTTCGAGTGAATTGCAGAACGTCAGAAATTTAGAAGAAATTGTGACCGCGCGGCTTAGGGATTTTTTCAAAAAAAGTTGTTCAGACGTCGAGGCTAATTCTGTTTCCCATGATCAAAACGCATCTGTTTCCACCGAAAAACCTTTCAGGGGATCGTTTGCAGCAGTTTGTCACCATTTTTGAGTGAATTGCAGAACGTCAGTTTTTTCCTGAAATTGTGACCGCGCGGCTTAGGGATTTTTGCAAAAAAAGGTTGTTCAGACGTTGAGGGCTAATTCTGTTTCCCATGATAAAAACTCATCTGTTTCCACCAAAAAACCTTTCAGGGGATCCTTTGCAACAGTTTGGCAACATTTTTGAGTGAATTGCAGAACGTCAGATTTTTGCTGAAATTGTGACCGCGCGGCTTAGGGGTTTTTTCAAAAAAATGTTGATCAGACGTCGAGGGCTAATTCTGTTTCCCATGATAAAAACGCATCTGTTTCCACTGAAAAACATTTCAGGGGATCGTTTGCAACAGTTCAGCGCCATTTTTTAATGAATTGCAGAACGTCAGAAATTTAGAAGAAATTGTGACCGCGCGGCTTAGGGATTTTTGCAAAAAAAAGTTGTTCAGACTTCGAGGGCTAATTCTGTTTCCCATGATAAAAACGCATCTGTTTCCACCGAAAAACCTTTCAGGGGATCATTTGCAGCACTTTGGCACCATTTTTGAGTGAATTGAAGAACGTCAGTTTTTTCCTGAAATTGTGACCGCGCGGCTTAGGGATTTTTGCAAAAAAAGGTTGTTCAGACGTTGAGGGCTAATTCTAATTCCCATGATAAAAACTCATCTGTTTCCACCAAAAAACCTTTCAGGGGATCGTTTGCAACAGTTTGGCAACATTTTTGAGTGAATTGCAGAACGTCAGAAATTTAGAAGAAATTGTGACCGCGCGGCTTAGGGATTTTTTCAAAAAAAGTTGTTCTGACGTCGAGGGCTAATTCTGTTTCCCATGATCAAAACGCATCTGTTTCCACCGAAAAACCTTTCAGGGGATCGTTTGCAACAGTTCAGCGCCATTTTTGAATGAATTGAAGAACGTCAGATTTTTGCTGAAATTGTGACCGCGCGGCTTAGGGATTTTTGCAAAAAAAGGTTGTTCAGACGTTGAGGGCTAATTCTGTTTCCGATGAAAAAACGCATCTGTTTCCACCGAAAAACCTTTCAGGGGATCGTTTGCAACAGTTCAGCGCCATTTTTGAATGAATTGCAGAACGTCAGATTTTTGCTGAAATTGTGACCGCGCGGCTTAGGGATTTTTTCAAAAAAAGTTGTTCAGACTTCGAGGGCTAATTCTATTTCCGATGATAAAAACGCATCTGTTTCCACCGAAAAACCTTTCAGGGGATCGTTTGCAACAGTTTAGCACCATTTTTGAGTGAATTGCAGAACGTCAGAAATTTAGAAGAAATTTGCAAATAAAAGTTGTTCAGACGTCGAGGCTAATTCTGTTTCCCATGATCAAAACGCATCTGTTTCCACCGAAAAACCTTTCAGGGGATCGTTTGCAGCAGTTTGTCACCATTTTTGAGTGAATTGCAGAACGTCAGTTTTTTCCTGAAATTGTGACCGCGCGGCTTAGGGATTTTTGCAAAAAAAGGTTGTTCAGACGTTGAGGGCTAATTCTGTTTCCCATGATAAAAACTCATCTGTTTCCACCAAAAAACCTTTCAGGGGATCGTTTGCAACAGTTTGGCAACATTTTTGAGTGAATTGCAGAACGTCAGATTTTTGCTGAAATTGTGACCGCGCGGCTTAGGGGTTTTTTCAAAAAAATGTTGATCAGACGTCGAGGGCTAATTCTGTTTCCCATGATAAAAACGCATCTGTTTCCACTGAAAAACATTTCAGGGAATCGTTTGCAACAGTTCAGCGCCATTTTTTAATGAATTGCAGAACGTCAGAAATTTAGAAGAAATTGTGACCGCGCGGCTTAGGGATTTTTGCAAAAAAAAGTTGTTCAGACTTCGAGGGCTAATTCTGTTTCCCATGATAAAAACGCATCTGTTTCCACCGAAAAACCTTTCAGGGGATCATTTGCAGCACTTTGGCACCATTTTTGAGTGAATTGCAGAACGTCAGTTTTTTCCTGAAATTGTGACCGCGCGGCTTAGGGATTTTTGCAAAAAAAGGTTGTTCAGACGTCGAGGGCTAATTCTAATTCCCATGATAAAAACTCATCTGTTTCCACCAAAAAACCTTTCAGGGGATCGTTTGCAACAGTTTGGCAACATTTTTGAGTGAATTGCAGAACGTCAGAAATTTAGAAGAAATTGTGACCGCGCGGCTTAGGGATTTTTTCAAAAAAAGTTGTTCTGACGTCGAGGGCTAATTCTGTTTCCCATGATCAAAACGCATCTGTTTCCACCGAAAAACCTTTCAGGGGATCGTTTGCAACAGTTCAGCGCCATTTTTGAATGAATTGCAGAACGTCAGATTTTTGCTGAAATTGTGACCGCGCGGCTTAGGGATTTTTGCAAAAAAAGTTGTTCAGACGTTGAGGGCTAATTCTGTTTCCGATGAAAAAACGCATCTGTTTCCACCGAAAAACCTTTCAGGGGATCGTTTGCAACCGTTTAGCACCATTTTTGAGTGAATTGCAGAACGTCAGAAATTTAGAAGAAATTTGCAAATAAAAGTTGTTTAGACTTTGAGGGCTAATTCTGTTTCCCATGATAAAAACGCATCTGTTTCAGGGGATCGTTTGCAACCGTTTAGCACCATTTTCGAGTGAATTGCAGAACGTCAGAAATTTAGAAGAAATTGTGACCGTGCGGCTTAGGGATTTTTTCAAAAAAAGTTGTTCAGACGTCGAGGCTAATTCTGTTTCCCATGATCAAAACGCATCTGTTTCCACCGAAAAACCTTTCAGGGGATCGTTTGCAGCAGTTTGTCACCATTTTTGAGTAAATTGCAGAACGTCAGATTTTTGCTGAAATTGTGACCGCGCGGCTTAGGGATTTTTTCAAAAAAAGTTGTTCAGACTTCGAGGGCTAATTCTATTTCCGATGATAAAAACGCATCTGTTTCCACCGAAAAACCTTTCAGGGGATCGTTTGCAACAGTTTAGCACCATTTTTGAGTGAATTGCAGAACGTCAGAAATTTAGAAGAAATTTGCAAATAAAAGTTGTTTAGACTTTGAGGGCTAATTCTGTTTCCCATGATAAAAACGCATCTGTTTCAGGGGATCGTTTGCAACCGTTTAGCACCATTTTCGAGTGAATTGCAGAACGTCAGAAATTTAGAAGAAATTGTGACCGTGCAGCTTAGGGATTTTTTCAAAAAAAGTTGTTCAGACGTCGAGGCTAATTCTGTTTCCCATGATCAAAACGCATCTGTTTCCACCGAAAAACCTTTCAGGGGATTGTTTGCAGCAGTTTGTCACCATTTTTGAGTAAATTGCAGAACGTCAGTTTTTTCCTGAAATTGTGACCGCGCGGCTTAGGGATTTTTGCAAAAAAAGGTTGTTCAGACGTTGAGGGCTAATTCTGTTTCCCATGATAAAAACTCATCTGTTTCCACCAAAAAACCTTTCAGGGGATCGTTTGCAACAGTTTGGCAACATTTTTGAGTGAATTGCAGAACGTCAGATTTTTGCTGAAATTGTGACCGCGCGGCTTAGGGGTTTTTTCAAAAAAATGTTGATCAGACGTCGAGGGCTAATTCTGTTTCCCATGATAAAAACGCATCTGTTTCCACTGAAAAACATTTCAGGGGATCGTTTGCAACAGTTCAGCGCCATTTTTTAATGAATTGCAGAACGTCAGAAATTTAGAAGAAATTGTGACCGCGCGGCTTAGGGATTTTTGCAAAAAAAAGTTGTTCAGACTTCGAGGGCTAATTCTGTTTCCCATGATAAAAACGCATCTGTTTCCACCGAAAAACCTTTCAGGGGATCATTTGCAGCACTTTGGCACCATTTTTGAGTGAATTGCAGAACGTCAGTTTTTTCCTGAAATTGTGACCGCGCGGCTTAGGGATTTTTGCAAAAAAAGGTTGTTCAGACGTTGAGGGCTAATTCTAATTCCCATGATAAAAACTCATCTGTTTCCACCAAAAAACCTTTCAGGGGATCGTTTGCAACAGTTTGGCAACATTTTTGAGTGAATTGCAGAACGTCAGAAATTTAGAAGAAATTGTGACCGCGCGGCTTAGCGATTTTTTCAAAAAAAGTTGTTCTGACGTCGAGGGCTAATTCTGTTTCCCATGATCAAAACGCATCTGTTTCCACCGAAAAACCTTTCAGGGGATCGTTTGCAACAGTTCAGCGCCATTTTTGAATGAATTGCAGAACGTCAGATTTTTGCTGAAATTGTGACCGCGCGGCTTAGGGATTTTTGCAAAAAAAGTTGTTCAGACGTTGAGGGCTAATTCTGTTTCCGATGAAAAAACGCATCCGTTTCCACCGAAAAACCTTTCAGGGGATCGTTTGCAACCGTTTAGCACCATTTTCGAGTGAATTGCAGAACGTCAGAAATTTAGAAGAAATTGTGACCGTGCGGCTTAGGGATTTTTTCAAAAAAAGTTGTTCAGACGTCGAGGCTAATTCTGTTTCCCATGATCAAAACGCATCTGTTTCCACCGAAAAACCTTTCAGGGGATCGTTTGCAGCAGTTTGTCACCATTTTTGAGTGAATTGCAGAACGTCAGTTTTTTCCTGAAATTGTGACCGCGCGGCTTAGGGGTTTTTTCAAAAAAATGTTGATCAGACGTCGAGGGCTAATTCTGTTTCCCATGATAAAAACGCATCTGTTTCCACGGAAAAACATTTCAGGGGATCGTTTGCAACAGTTCAGCGCCATTTTTTAATGAATTGCAGAACGTCAGAAATTTAGAAGAAATTGTGGCCGCGCGGCTTAGGGATTTTTGCAAAAAAAAGTTGTTCAGACTTCGAGGGCTAATTCTGTTTCCCATGATAAAAACGCATCTGTTTCCACCGAAAAACCTTTCAGGGGATCATTTGCAGCACTTTGGCACCATTTTTGAGTGAATTGCAGAACGTCAGTTTTTTCCTGAAATTGTGACCGCGCGGCTTAGGGATTTTTGCAAAAAAAGGTTGTTCAGACGTTGAGGGCTAATTCTAATTCCCATGATAAAAACTCATCTGTTTCCACCAAAAAACCTTTCAGGGGATCGTTTGCAACAGTTCAGCGCCATTTTTGAATGAATTGCAGAACGTCAGATTTTTGCTGAAATTGTGACCGCGCGGCTTAGGGATTTTTGCAAAAAAAGTTGTTCAGACGTTGAGGGCTAATTCTGTTTCCGATGAAAAAACGCATCTGTTTCCACCGAAAAACCTTTCAGGGGATCGTTTGCAACAGTTTAGCACCATTTTTGAGTGAATTGCAGAACGTCAGAAATTTAGAAGAAATTTGCAAATAAAAGTTGTTTAGACTTTGAGGGCTAATTCTGTTTCCCATGATAAAAACGCATCTGTTTCAGGGGATCGTTTGCAACCGTTTAGCACCATTTTCGAGTGAATTGCAGAATGTCAGAAATTTAGAAGAAATTGTGACCGTGCGGCTTAGGGATTTTTTCAAAAAAAGTTGTTCAGACGTCGAGGCTAATTCTGTTTCCCATGATCAAAACGCATCTGTTTCCACCGAAAAACCTTTCAGGGGATCGTTTGCAGCAGTTTGTGACCATTTTTGAGTAAATTGCAGAACGTCAGATTTTTGCTGAAATTGTGACCGCGCGGCTTAGGGATTTTTTCAAAAAAAGTTGTTCAGACTTCGAGGGCTAATTCTATTTCCGATGATAAAAACGCATCTGTTTCCACCGAAAAACCTTTCAGGGGATCGTTTGCAACAGTTTAGCACCATTTTTGAGTGAATTGCAGAACGTCAGAAATTTAGAAGAAATTTGCAAATAAAAGTTGTTTAGACTTTGAGGGCTAATTCTGTTTCCCATGATAAAAACGCATCTGTTTCAGGGGATCGTTTGCAACCGTTTAGCACCATTTTCGAGTGAATTGCAGAACGTCAGAAATTTAGAAGAAATTGTGACCGTGCGGCTTAGGGATTTTTTCAAAAAAAGTTGTTCAGACGTCGAGGCTAATTCTGTTTCCCATGATCAAAACGCATCTGTTTCCAACGAAAAACCTTTCAGGGGATTGTTTGCAGCAGTTTGTCACCATTTTTGAGTAAATTGCAGAACGTCAGTTTTTTCCTGAAATTGTGACCGCGCGGCTTAGGGATTTTTGCAAAAAAAGGTTGTTCAGACGTTGAGGGCTAATTCTGTTTCCCATGATAAAAACTCATCTGTTTCCACCAAAAAACCTTTCAGGGGATCGTTTGCAACAGTTTGGCAACATTTTTGAGTGAATTGCAGAACGTCAGATTTTTGCTGAAATTGTGACCGCGCGGCTTAGGGGTTTTTTCAAAAAAATGTTGATCAGACGTCGAGGGCTAATTCTGTTTCCCATGATAAAAACGCATCTGTTTCCACTGAAAAACATTTCAGGGGATCGTTTGCAACAGTTCAGCGCCATTTTTTAATGAATTGCAGAACGTCAGAAATTTAGAAGAAATTGTGACCGCGCGGCTTAGGGATTTTTGCAAAAAAAAGTTGTTCAGACTTCGAGGGCTAATTCTGTTTCCCATGATAAAAACGCATCTGTTTCCACCGAAAAACCTTTCAGGGGATCATTTGCAGCACTTTGGCACCATTTTTGAGTGAATTGCAGAACGTCAGTTTTTTCCTGAAATTGTGACCGCGCGGCTTAGGGATTTTTGCAAAAAAAGGTTGTTCAGACGTTGAGGGCTAATTCTAATTCCCATGATAAAAACTCATCTGTTTCCACCAAAAAACCTTTCAGGGGATCGTTTGCAACAGTTTGGCAACATTTTTGAGTGAATTGCAGAACGTCAGAAATTTAGAAGAAATTGTGACCGCGCGGCTTAGCGATTTTTTCAAAAAAAGTTGTTCTGACGTCGAGGGCTAATTCTGTTTCCCATGATCAAAACGCATCTGTTTCCACCGAAAAACCTTTCAGGGGATCGTTTGCAACAGTTCAGCGCCATTTTTGAATGAATTGCAGAACGTCAGATTTTTGCTGAAATTGTGACCGCGCGGCTTAGGGATTTTTGCAAAAAAAGTTGTTCAGACGTTGAGGGCTAATTCTGTTTCCGATGAAAAAACGCATCTGTTTCCACCGAAAAACCTTTCAGGGGATCGTTTGCAACCGTTTAGCACCATTTTCGAGTGAATTGCAGAACGTCAGAAATTTAGAAGAAATTGTGACCGTGCGGCTTAGGGATTTTTTCAAAAAAAGTTGTTCAGACGTCGAGGCTAATTCTGTTTCCCATGATCAAAACGCATCTGTTTCCACCGAAAAACCTTTCAGGGGATCGTTTGCAACAGTTTGGCAACATTTTTGAGTGAATTGCAGAACGTCAGATTTTTGCTGAAATTGTGACCGCGCGGCTTAGGGATTTTTGCAAAAAAAGGTTGTTCAGACGTTGAGGGCTAATTCTAATTCCCATGATAAAAACTCATCTGTTTCCACCAAAAAACCTTTCAGGGGATCGTTTGCAACAGTTTGGCAACATTTTTGAGTGAATTGCAGAACGTCAGAAATTTAGAAGAAATTGTGACAGCGCGGCTTAGGGATTTTTTCAAAAAAAGTTGTTCTGACGTCGAGGGCTAATTCTGTTTCCCATGATCAAAACGCATCTGTTTCCACCGAAAAACCTTTCAAGGGATCGTTTGCAACAGTTCAGCGCCATTTTTGAATGAATTGCAGAACGTCAGATTTTTGCTGAAATTGTGACCGCGCGGCTTAGGGATTTTTGCAAAAAAAGTTGTTCAGACGTTGAGGGCTAATTCTGTTTCCGATGAAAAAACGCATCTGTTTCCACCGAAAAACCTTTCAGGGGATCGTTTGCAACCGTTTAGCACCATTTTCGAGTGAATTGCAGAACGTCAGAAATTTAGAAGAAATTGTGACCGCGCGGCTTAGGGATTTTTTCAAAAAAAGTTGTTCAGACGTCGAGGCTAATTCTGTTTCCCATACTCAAAACGCATCTGTTTCCACCGAAAAACCTTTCAGGGGATCGTTTGCAGCAGTTTGTCACCATTTTTGAATGAATTGCAGAACGTCAGTTTTTTCCTGAAATTGTGACCGCGCGGCTTAGGGATTTTTGCAAAAAAAGGTTGTTCAGACGTTGAGGGCTAATTCTGTTTCCCATGATAAAAACTCATCTGTTTCCACCAAAAAACCTTTCAGGGGATCGTTTGCAACAGTTTGGCAACATTTTTGAGTGAATTGCAGAACGTCAGATTTTTGCTGAAATTGTGACCGCGCGGCTTAGGGGTTTTTTCAAAAAAATGTTGATCAGACGTCGAGGGCTAATTCTGTTTCCCATGATAAAAACGCATCTGTTTCCACTGAAAAACATTTCAGGGGATCGTTTGCAACAGTTCAGCGCCATTTTTTAATGAATTGCAGAACGTCAGAAATTTAGAAGAAATTGTGACCGCGCGGCTTAGGGATTTTTGCAAAAAAAAGTTGTTCAGACTTCGAGGGCTAATTCTGTTTCCCATGATAAAAACGCATCTGTTTCCACCGAAAAACCTTTCAGGGGATCATTTGCAGCACTTTGGCACCATTTTTGAGTGAATTGCAGAACGTCAGTTTTTTCCTGAAATTGTGACCGCGCGGCTTAGGGATTTTTGCAAAAAAAGGTTGTTCAGACGTTGAGGGCTAATTCTAATTCCCATGATAAAAACTCATCTGTTTCCACCAAAAAACCTTTCAGGGGATCGTTTGCAACAGTTTGGCAACATTTTTGAGTGAATTGCAGAACGTCAGAAATTTAGAAGAAATTGTGACCGCGCGGCTTAGCGATTTTTTCAAAAAAAGTTGTTCTGACGTCGAGGGCTAATTCTGTTTCCCATGATCAAAACGCATCTGTTTCCACCGAAAAACCTTTCAGGGGATCGTTTGCAACAGTTCAGCGCCATTTTTGAATGAATTGCAGAACGTCAGATTTTTGCTGAAATTGTGACCGCGCGGCTTAGGGATTTTTGCAAAAAAAGGTGTTCAGACGTTGAGGGCTAATTCTGTTTCCGATGAAAAAACGCATCTGTTTCCACCGAAAAACCTTTCAGGGGATCGTTTGCAACCGTTTAGCACCATTTTCGAGTGAATTGCAGAACGTCAGAAATTTAGAAGAAATTGTGACCGTGCGGCTTAGGGATTTTTTCAAAAAAAGTTGTTCAGACGTCGAGGCTAATTCTGTTTCCCATGATCAAAACGCATCTGTTTCCACCGAAAAACCTTTCAGGGGATCGTTTGCAACAGTTTAGCACCATTTTTGAGTGAATTGCAGAACGTCAGAAATTTAGAAGAAATTTGCAAATAAAAGTTGTTTAGACTTTGAGGGCTAATTCTGTTTCCCATGATAAAAACGCATCTGTTTCAGGGGATCGTTTGCAACCGTTTAGCACCATTTTCGAGTGAATTGCAGAACGTCAGAAATTTAGAAGAAATTGTGACCGTGCGGCTTAGGGATTTTTTCAAAAAAAGTTGTTCAGACGTCGAGGCTAATTCTGTTTCCCATGATCAAAACGCATCTGTTTCCACCGAAAAACCTTTCAGGGGATTGTTTGCAGCAGTTTGTCACCATTTTTGAGTAAATTGCAGAACGTCAGTTTTTTCCTGAAATTGTGACCGCGCGGCTTAGGGATTTTTGCAAAAAAAGGTTGTTCAGACGTTGAGGGCTAATTCTGTTTCCCATGATAAAAACTCATCTGTTTCCACCAAAAAACCTTTCAGGGGATCGTTTGCAACAGTTTGGCAACATTTTTGAGTGAATTGCAGAACGTCAGATTTTTGCTGAAATTGTGACCGCGCGGCTTAGGGGTTTTTTCAAAAAAATGTTGATCAGACGTCGAGGGCTAATTCTGTTTCCCATGATAAAAACGCATCTGTTTCCACTGAAAAACATTTCAGGGGATCGTTTGCAACAGTTCAGCGCCATTTTTTAATGAATTGCAGAACGTCAGAAATTTAGAAGAAATTGTGACCGCGCGGCTTAGGGATTTTTGCAAAAAAAAGTTGTTCAGACTTCGAGGGCTAATTCTGTTTCCCATGATAAAAACGCATCTGTTTCCACCGAAAAACCTTTCAGGGGATCATTTGCAGCACTTTGGCACCATTTTTGAGTGAATTGCAGAACGTCAGTTTTTTCCTGAAATTGTGACCGCGCGGCTTAGGGATTTTTGCAAAAAAAGGTTGTTCAGACGTTGAGGGCTAATTCTAATTCCCATGATAAAAACTCATCTGTTTCCACCAAAAAACCTTTCAGGGGATCGTTTGCAACAGTTTGGCAACATTTTTGAGTGAATTGCAGAACGTCAGAAATTTAGAAGAAATTGTGACCGCGCGGCTTAGCGATTTTTTCAAAAAAAGTTGTTCTGACGTCGAGGGCTAATTCTGTTTCCCATGATCAAAACGCATCTGTTTCCACCGAAAAACCTTTCAGGGGATCGTTTGCAACAGTTCAGCGCCATTTTTGAATGAATTGCAGAACGTCAGATTTTTGCTGAAATTGTGACCGCGCGGCTTAGGGATTTTTGCAAAAAAAGTTGTTCAGATGTTGAGGGCTAATTCTGTTTCCGATGAAAAAACGCATCTGTTTCCACCGAAAAACCTTTCAGGGGATCGTTTGCAACCATTTAGCACCATTTTCGAGTGAATTGCAGAACGTCAGAAATTTAGAAGAAATTGTGACCGTGCGGCTTAGGGATTTTTTCAAAAAAAGTTGTTCAGACGTCGAGGCTAATTCTGTTTCCCATGATCAAAACGCATCTGTTTCCACCGAAAAACCTTTCAGGGGATCGTTTGCAACAGTTTGGCAACATTTTTGAGTGAATTGCAGAACGTCAGATTTTTGCTGACATTGTGACCGCGCGGCTTAGGGATTTTTGCAAAAAAAGGTTGTTCAGACGTTGAGGGCTAATTCTAATTCCCATGATAAAAACTCATCTGTTTCCACCAAAAAACCTTTCAGGGGATCGTTTGCAACAGTTTGGCAACATTTTTGAGTGAATTGCAGAACGTCAGAAATTTAGAAGAAATTGTGACCGCGCGGCTTAGGGATTTTTTCAAAAAAAGTTGTTCTGACGTCGAGGGCTAATTCTGTTTCCCATAATCAAAACGCATCTGTTTCCACCGAAAAACCTTTCAGGGGATCGTTTGCAACAGTTCAGCGCCATTTTTGAATGAATTGCAGAACGTCAGATTTTTGCTGAAATTGTGACCGCTCGGCTTAGGGATTTTTGCAAAAAAAGTTGTTCAGACGTTGAGGGCTAATTCTGTTTCCGATGAAAAAACGCATCTGTTTCCACCGAAAAACCTTTCAGGGGATCGTTTGCAACCGTTTAGCACCATTTTCGAGTGAATTGCAGAACGTCAGAAATTTAGAAGAAATTGTGACCGCGCGGCTTAGGGATTTTTTCAAAAAAAGTTGTTCAGACGTCGAGGCTAATTCTGTTTCCCATGATCAAAACGCATCTGTTTCCACCGAAAAACCTTTCAGGGGATCGTTTGCAGCAGTTTGTCACCATTTTTGAATGAATTGCAGAACGTCAGTTTTTTCCTGAAATTGTGACCGCGCGGCTTAGGGATTTTTGCAAAAAAAGGTTGTTCAGACGTTGAGGGCTAATTCTGTTTCCCATGATAAAAACTCATCTGTTTCCACCAAAAAACCTTTCAGGGGATCGTTTGCAACAGTTTGGCAACATTTTTGAGTGAATTGCAGAACGTCAGATTTTTGCTGAAATTGTGACCGCGCGGCTTAGGGGTTTTTTCAAAAAAATGTTGATCAGACGTCGAGGGCTAATTCTGTTTCCCATGATAAAAACGCATCTGTTTCCACGGAAAAACATTTCAGGGGATCGTTTGCAACAGTTCAGCGCCATTTTTTAATGAATTGCAGAACGTCAGAAATTTAGAAGAAATTGTGGCCGCGCGGCTTAGGGATTTTTGCAAAAAAAAGTTTTTCAGACTTCGAGGGCTAATTCTGTTTCCCATGATAAAAACGCATCTGTTTCCACCGAAAAACCTTTCAGGGGATCATTTGCAGCACTTTGGCACCATTTTTGAGTGAATTGCAGAACGTCAGTTTTTTCCTGAAATTGTGACCGCGCGGCTTAGGGATTTTTGCAAAAAAAGGTTGTTCAGACGTTGAGGGCTAATTCTAATTCCCATGATAAAAACTCATCTGTTTCCACCAAAAAACCTTTCAGGGGATCGTTTGCAACAGTTTGGCACCATTTTTGAGTGAATTGCAGAACGTCAGTTTTTTCCTGAAATTGTGACCGCGCGGCTTAGGGATTTTTGCAAAAAAAAGT
The DNA here is from genome assembly GCF_964106915.1 of Podarcis gaigeae. Lineage (NCBI taxonomy): Eukaryota > Metazoa > Chordata > Lepidosauria > Squamata > Lacertidae > Podarcis > Podarcis gaigeae. The sequence continues at coordinate 10,494,611 of NC_139679.1, read as the reverse complement.
TGTTCAGACATTGAGGGCTAATTCTGTTTCCCATGATCAAAACGCATCTGTTTCCACCGAAAAACCTTTCAGGGGATCGTTTGCAACAGTTCAGCGCCATTTTTGAATGAATTGCAGAACGTCAGATTTTTGCTGAAATTGTGACCGCGCGGCTTAGGGATTTTTTCAAAAAAAGTTGTTCAGACTTCGAGGGCTAATTCTGTTTCCGATGATAAAAACGCATCTGTTTCCACCGAAAAACCTTTCAGGGGATCGTTTGCAACAGTTTGGCACCATTTTTGAGTGAATTGCAGAACGTCAGTTTTTTCCTGAAATTGTGACCGCGCGGCTTAGGGATTTTTTCAAAAAAAGTTGTTCAGACTTCGAGGGCTAATTCTATTTCCGATGATAAAAATGCATCTGTTTCCACAGAAAAACCTTTCAGGGGATCGTTTGCAACAGTTTAGCACCATTTTTGAGTGAATTGCAGAACGTCAGAAATTTAGAAGAAATTTGCAAATAAAAGTTGTTTAGACTTTGAGGGCTAATTCTGTTTCCCATGATAAAAACGCATCTGTTTCAGGGGATCGTTTGCAACCGTTTAGCACCATTTTCGAGTGAATTGCAGAATGTCAGAAATTTAGAAGAAATTGTGACCGTGCGGCTTAGGGATTTTTTCAAAAAAAGTTGTTCAGACGTCGAGGCTAATTCTGTTTCCCATGATCAAAACGCATCTGTTTCCACCGAAAAACCTTTCAGGGGATTGTTTGCAGCAGTTTGTCACCATTTTTGAGTAAATTGCAGAACGTCAGTTTTTTCCTGAAATTGTGACCGCGCGGCTTAGGGATTTTTGCAAAAAAAGGTTGTTCAGACGTTGAGGGCTAATTCTGTTTCCCATGATAAAAACTCATCTGTTTCCACCAAAAAACCTTTCAGGGGATCGTTTGCAACAGTTTGGCAACATTTTTGAGTGAATTGCAGAACGTCAGATTTTTGGTGAAATTGTGACCGCGCGGCTTAGGGGTTTTTTCAAAAAAATGTTGATCAGACGTCGAGGGCTAATTCTGTTTCCCATGATAAAAACGCATCTGTTTCCACTGAAAAACATTTCAGGGGATCGTTTGCAACAGTTCAGCGCCATTTTTTAATGAATTGCAGAACGTCAGAAATTTAGAAGAAATTGTGACCGCGCGGCTTAGGGATTTTTGCAAAAAAAAGTTGTTCAGACTTCGAGGGCTAATTCTGTTTCCCATGATAAAAACGCATCTGTTTCCACCGAAAAACCTTTCAGGGGATCATTTGCAGCACTTTGGCACCATTTTTGAGTGAATTGCAGAACGTCAGTTTTTTCCTGAAATTGTGACCGCGCGGCTTAGGGATTTTTGCAAAAAAAGGTTGTTCAGACGTTGAGGGCTAATTCTAATTCCCATGATAAAAACTCATCTGTTTCCACCAAAAAACCTTTCAGGGGATCGTTTGCAACAGTTTGGCACCATTTTTGAGTGAATTGCAGAACGTCAGTTTTTTCCTGAAATTGTGACCGCGCGGCTTAGGGATTTTTGCAAAAAAAAGTTGTTCAGACATTGAGGGCTAATTCTGTTTCCCATGATCAAAACGCATCTGTTTCCACCGAAAAACCTTTCAGGGGATCGTTTGCAACAGTTCAGCGCCATTTTTGAATGAATTGCAGAACGTCAGATTTTTGCTGAAATTGTGACCGCGCGGCTTAGGGATTTTTTCAAAAAAAGTTGTTCAGACTTCGAGGGCTAATTCTGTTTCCGATGATAAAAACGCATCTGTTTCCACCGAAAAACCTTTCAGGGGATCGTTTGCAACAGTTTGGCACCATTTTTGAGTGAATTGCAGAACGTCAGTTTTTTCCTGAAATTGTGACCGCGCGGCTTAGGGATTTTTGCAAAAAAAAGTTGTTCAGACATTGAGGGCTAATTCTGTTTCCCATGATAAAAACGCATCTGTTTCCACCGAAAAACCTTTCAGGGGATCGTTTGCAACAGTTCAGCGCCATTTTTGAATGAATTGCAGAACGTCAGATTTTTGCTGAAATTGTGACCGCGCGGCTTAGGGATTTTTGCAAAAAAAGGTTGTTCAGACGTTGAGGGCTAATTCTGTTTCCGATGATAAAAACGCATCTGTTTCCCCCGAAAAACCTTTCAGGGGATCGTTTGCAACAGTTTGGCACCATTTTTGAGTGAATTGCAGAACGTCAGTTTTTTCCTGAAATTGTGACCGCGCGGCTTAGGGATTTTTGCAAAAAAAAGTTGTTCAGACATTGAGGGCTAATTCTGTTTCCCATGATAAAAACGCATCTGTTTCCACCGAAAAACCTTTCAGGGGATCGTTTGCAACAGTTCAGCGCCATTTTTGAATGAATTGCAGAACGTCAGATTTTTGCTGAAATTGTGACCGCGCGGCTTAGGGATTTTTGCAAAAAAAAAGTTTTTCAGACGTTGAGGGCTAATTCTGTCTCCGATGATAAAAACGCATCTTTTTCCACCGAAAAACCTTTCAGGGGATCGTTTGCAACAGTTCAGCGCCATTTTTGAATGAATTGCAGAACGTCAGATTTTTGCTGAAATTGTGACCGCGCGGCTTAGGGATTTTTTCAAAAAAAGTTGTTCAGACTTCGAGGGCTAATTCTATTTCCGATGATAAAAACGCATCTGTTTCCACCTAAAAACCTTTCAGGGGATCGTTTGCAACAGTTTAGCACCATTTTTGAGTGAATTGCAGAACGTCAGAAATTTAGAAGAAATTTGCAAATAAAAGTTGTTTAGACTTTGAGGGCTAATTCTGTTTCCCATGATAAAAACGCATCTGTTTCAGGGGATCGTTTGCAACAGTTTAGCACCATTTTCGAGTGAATTGCAGAACGTCAGAAATTTAGAAGAAATTGTGACCGCGCGGCTTAGGGATTTTTGCAAAAAAAAGTTGTTCAGACTTCGAGGGCTAATTCTGTTTCCCATGATAAAAACGCATCTGTTTCCACCGAAAAACCTTTCAGGGGATCATTTGCAGCAGTTTGGCACCATTTTTGAGTGAATTGCAGAACGTCAGTTTTTTCCTGAAATTGTGACCGCGCGGCTTAGGGATTTTTGCAAAAAAAGGTTGTTCAGACGTTGAGGGCTAATTCTGTTTCCCATGATAAAAACTCATCTGTTTCCACCAAAAAACCTTTCAGGGGATCGTTTGCAACAGTTTGGCAACATTTTTGAGTGAATTGCAGAACGTCAGAAATTTAGAAGAAATTGTGACCGCGCGGCTTAGGGATTTTTTCATAAAAAGTTGTTCAGACGTCGAGGGCTAATTCTGTTTCCCATGATCAAAACGCATCTGTTTCCACCGAAAAACCTTTCAGGGGATCGTTTGCAGCAGTTTGTCACCATTTTTGAGTGAATTGCAGAACGTCAGTTTTTTCCTGAAATTGTGACCGCGCGGCTTAGGGATTTTTGCAAAAAAAGGTTGTTCAGACGTTGAGGGCTAATTCTGTTTCCCATGATAAAAACTCATCTGTTTCCACCAAAAAACCTTTCAGGGGATCGTTTGCAACAGTTTGGCAACATTTTTGAGTGAATTGCAGAACGTCAGAAATTTAGAAGAAATTGTGACGGCGCGGCTTAGGGATTTTTTCAAAAAAAGTTGTTCTGACGTCGAGGGCTAATTCTGTTTCTCATGATCAAAACGCATCTGTTTCCACCGAAAAACCTTTCAGGGGATCGTTTGCAACAGTTCAGCGCCATTTTTCAATGAATTGCAGAACGTCAGAAATTTAGAAGAAATTGTGACCGCGCGGCTTAGGGATTTTTGCAAAAAAAGGTTGTTCAGACGTTGAGGGCTAATTCTGTTTCCCATGATAAAAACTCATCTGTTTCCACCAAAAAACCTTTCAGGGGATCGTTTGCAACAGTTTGGCAACATTTTTGAATGAATTGCAGAACGTCAGATTTTTGCGGAAATTTGACCGCGCGGCTTAGGGATTTTTGCAAAAAAAAAGTTTTTCAGACGTTGAGGGCTAATTCTGTCTCCAATGATAAAAACGCATCTTTTTCCACCGAAAAACCTTTCAGGGGATCGTTTGCAACAGTTCAGCGCCATTTTTGAATGAATTGCAGAACGTCAGATTTTTGCTGAAATTGTGACCGCGCGGCTTAGGGATTTTTTCAAAAAAAGTTGTTCAGACTTCGAGGGCTAATTCTATTTCCGATGATAAAAACGCATCTGTTTCCACCGAAAAACCTTTCAGGGGATCGTTTGCAACAGTTTAGCACCATTTTTGAGTGAATTGCAGAACGTCAGAAATTTAGAACAAATTTGCAAATAAAAGTTGTTTAGACTTTGAGGGCTAATTCTGTTTCCCATGATAAAAACGCATCTGTTTCAGGGGATCGTTTGCAACAGTTTAGCACCATTTTCGAGTGAATTGCAGAACGTCAGAAATTTAGAAGAAATTGTGACCGCGCGGCTTAGGGATTTTTGCAAAAAAAAGTTGTTCAGACTTCGAGGGCTAATTCTGTTTCCCATGATAAAAACGCATCTGTTTCCACCGAAAAACCTTTCAGGGGATCGTTTGCAACAGTTTGGCAACATTTTTGAGTGAATTGCAGAACGTCAGAAATTTAGAAGAAATTGTGACCGCGCGGCTTAGGGATTTTTTCATAAAAAGTTGTTCAGACGTCGAGGGCTAATTCTGTTTCCCATGATCAAAACGCATCTGTTTCCACCGAAAAACCTTTCAGGGGATCGTTTGCAGCAGTTTGTCACCATTTTTGAATGAATTGCAGAACGTCAGTTTTTTCCTGAAATTGTGACCGCGCGGCTTAGGGATTTTTGCAAAAAAAGGTTGTTCAGACGTTGAGGGCTAATTCTGTTTCCCATGATAAAAACTCATCTGTTTCCACCAAAAAACCTTTCAGGGGATCGTTTGCAACAGTTTGGCAACATTTTTGAGTGAATTGCAGAACGTCAGATTTTTGCTGAAATTGTGACCGCGCGGCTTAGGGGTTTTTTCAAAAAAATGTTGTTCAGATGTCGAGGGCTAATTCTGTTTCCCATGATAAAAACGCATCTGTTTCCACCGAAAAACCTTTCAGGGGATCATTTGCAGCAGTTTGGCACCATTTTTGAGTGAATTGCAGAACGTCAGTTTTTTCCTGAAATTGTGACCGCGCGGCTTAGGGATTTTTGCAAAAAAAGGTTGTTCAGACGTTGAGGGCTAATTCTGTTTCCCATGATAAAAACTCATCTGTTTCCACCAAAAAACCTTTCAGGGGATCGTTTGCAACAGTTTGGCAACATTTTTGAGTGAATTGCAGAACGTCAGAAATTTAGAAGAAATTGTGACCGCGCGGCTTAGGGATTTTTGCAAAAAAAGTTGTTCTGACGTCGAGGGCTAATTCTGTTTCCCATGATCAAAACGCATCTGTTTCCACCGAAAAAGCTTTCAGGGGATCGTTTGCAACAGTTCAGCGCCATTTTTGAATGAATTGCAGAACGTCAGATTTTTGCTGAAATTGTGACCGCGCGGCTTAGGGATTTTTGCAAAAAAAGGTTGTTCAGACGTTGGGGGCTAATTCTGTTTCCCATGATAAAAACGCATCTGTTTCCACCGAAAAACCTTTCAGGGGATCATTTGCAGCAGTTTGGCACCATTTTTGAGTGAATTGCAGAACGTCAGTTTTTTCCTGAAATTGTGACCGCGCGGCTTAGGGATTTTTGCAAAAAAAGGTTGTTCAGATGTTGAGGGCTAATTCTGTTTCCCATGATAAAAACTCATCTGTTTCCACCAAAAAACCTTTCAGGGGATCGTTTGCAACAGTTTGGCAACATTTTTGAGTGAATTGCAGAACGTCAGAAATTTAGAAGAAATTGTGACCGCGCGGCTTAGGGATTTTTGCAAAAAAAGTTGTTCTGACGTCGAGGGCTAATTCTGTTTCCCACGATCAAAACGCATCTGTTTCCACCGAAAAAGCTTTCAGGGGATCGTTTGCAACAGTTCAGCGCCATTTTTGAATGAATTGCAGAACGTCAGATTTTTGCTGAAATTGTGACCGCGCGGCTTAGGGATTTTTGCAAAAAAAGGTTGTTCAGACGTTGAGGGCTAATTCTGTTTCCCATGATAAAAACTCATCTGTTTCCACCAAAAAACCTTTCAGGGGATCGTTTGCAACAGTTTGGCAACATTTTTGAGTGAATTGCAGAACGTCAGAAATTTAGAAGAAATTGTGACCGCGCGGCTTAGGGATTTTTGCAAAAAAAGTTGTTCAGACGTCGAGGGCTAATTCTGTTTCCCATGATCAAAACACATCTGTTTCCACCGAAAAACCTTTCAGGGGATCGTTTGCAGCAGTTTGTCACCATTTTTGAGTGAATTGCAGAACGTCAGTTTTTTCCTGAAATTGTGACCGCGCGGCTTAGGGATTTTTGCAAAAAAAGGTTGTTCAGACGTTGAGGGCTAATTCTGTTTCCCATGATAAAAACTCATCTGTTTCCACAAAAAACCTTTCAGGGGATCGTTTGCAACAGTTTGGCAACATTTTTGAGTGAATTGCAGAACGTCAGATTTTTGCTGAAATTGTGACCGCGCGGCTTAGGGGTTTTTTCAAAAAAATGTTGATCAGATGTCGAGGGCTAATTCTGTTTCCCATGATAAAAACGCATCTGTTTCCACCGAAAAACCTTTCAGGGGATCATTTGCAGCAGTTTGGCACCATTTTTGAGTGAATTGCAGAACGTCAGTTTTTTCCTGAAATTGTGACCGCGCGGCTTAGGGATTTTTGCAAAAAAAGGTTGTTCAGACCTTGAGGGCTAATTCTGTTTCCCATGATAAAAACTCATCTGTTTCCACCAAAAAACCTTTCAGGGGATCGTTTGCAACAGTTTGGCAACATTTTTGAGTGAATTGCAGAACGTCAGAAATTTAGAAGAAATTGTGACCGCGCGGCTTAGGGATTTTTGCAAAAAAAGTTGTTCAGACGTCGAGGGCTAATTCTGTTTCCCATGATCAAAACGCATCTGTTTCCACCGAAAAAGCTTTCAGGGGATCGTTTGCAACAGTTCAGCGCCATTTTTGAATGAATTGCAGAACGTCAGATTTTTGCTGAAATTGTGACCGCGCGGCTTAGGGATTTTTGCAAAAAAAGGTTGTTCAGACGTTGAGGGCTAATTCTGTTTCCCATGATAAAAACTCATCTGTTTCCACCAAAAAACCTTTCAGGGGATCGTTTGCAACAGTTTGGCAACATTTTTGAGTGAATTGCAGAACGTCAGAAATTTAGAAGAAATTGTGACCGCGCGGCTTAGGGATTTTTTCATAAAAAGTTGTTCAGACGTCGAGGGCTAATTCTGTTTCCCATGATCAAAACACATCTGTTTCCACCGAAAAACCTTTCAGGGGATCGTTTGCAGCAGTTTGTCACCATTTTTGAGTGAATTGCAGAACGTCAGTTTTTTCCTGAAATTGTGACCGCGCGGCTTAGGGATTTTTGCAAAAAAAGGTTGTTCAGACGTTGAGGGCTAATTCTGTTTCCCATGATAAAAACTCATCTGTTTCCACCAAAAAACCTTTCAGGGGATCGTTTGCAACAGTTTGGCAACATTTTTGAGTGAATTGCAGAACGTCAGAAATTTAGAAGAAATTGTGACCGCGCGGCTTAGGGATTTTTGCAAAAAAAGTTGTTCTGACGTCGAGGGCTAATTCTGTTTCCCATGATCAAAACGCATCTGTTTCCACCGAAAAAGCTTTCAGGGGATCGTTTGCAACAGTTCAGCGCCATTTTTCAATGAATTGCAGAACGTCAGAAATTTAGAAGAAATTGTGACCGCGCGGCTTAGGGATTTTTGCAAAAAAAGGTTGTTCAGACGTTGAGGGCTAATTCTGTTTCCCATGATAAAAACTCATCTGTTTCCACCAAAAAACCTTTCAGGGGATCGTTTGCAACAGTTTGGCAACATTTTTGAATGAATTGCAGAACGTCAGATTTTTGCGGAAATTTGACCGCGCGGCTTAGGGATTTTTGCAAAAAAAAAGTTTTTCAGACGTTGAGGGCTAATTCTGTCTCCAATGATAAAAACGCATCTTTTTCCACCGAAAAACCTTTCAGGGGATCGTTTGCAACAGTTCAGCGCCATTTTTGAATGAATTGCAGAACGTCAGATTTTTGCTGAAATTGTGACCGCGCGGCTTAGGGATTTTTTCAAAAAAAGTTGTTCAGACTTCGAGGGCTAATTCTATTTCCGATGATAAAAACGCATCTGTTTCCACCGAAAAACCTTTCAGGGGATCGTTTGCAACAGTTTAGCACCATTTTTGAGTGAATTGCAGAACGTCAGAAATTTAGAACAAATTTGCAAATAAAAGTTGTTTAGACTTTGAGGGCTAATTCTGTTTCCCATGATAAAAACGCATCTGTTTCAGGGGATCGTTTGCAACAGTTTAGCACCATTTTCGAGTGAATTGCAGAACGTCAGAAATTTAGAAGAAATTGTGACCGCGCGGCTTAGGGATTTTTGCAAAAAAAAGTTGTTCAGACTTCGAGGGCTAATTCTGTTTCCCATGATAAAAACACATCTGTTTCCACCGAAAAACCTTTCAGGGGATCGTTTGCAACAGTTTGGCAACATTTTTGAGTGAATTGCAGAACGTCAGAAATTTAGAAGAAATTGTGACCGCGCGGCTTAGGGATTTTTTCATAAAAAGTTGTTCAGACGTCGAGGGCTAATTCTGTTTCCCATGATCAAAACGCATCTGTTTCCACCGAAAAACCTTTCAGGGGATCGTTTGCAGCAGTTTGTCACCATTTTTGAATGAATTGCAGAACGTCAGTTTTTTCCTGAAATTGTGACCGCGCGGCTTAGGGATTTTTGCAAAAAAAGGTTGTTCAGACGTTGAGGGCTAATTCTGTTTCCCATGATAAAAACTCATCTGTTTCCACAAAAAACCTTTCAGGGGATCGTTTGCAACAGTTTGGCAACATTTTTGAGTGAATTGCAGAACGTCAGATTTTTGCTGAAATTGTGACCGCGCGGCTTAGGGGTTTTTTCAAAAAAATGTTGATCAGATGTCGAGGGCTAATTCTGTTTCCCATGATAAAAACGCATCTGTTTCCACCGAAAAACCTTTCAGGGGATCATTTGCAGCAGTTTGGCACCATTTTTGAGTGAATTGCAGAACGTCAGTTTTTTCCTGAAATTGTGACCGCGCGGCTTAGGGATTTTTGCAAAAAAAGGTTGTTCAGACGTTGAGGGCTAATTCTGTTTCCCATGATAAAAACTCATCTGTTTCCACCAAAAAACCTTTCAGGGGATCGTTTGCAACAGTTTGGCAACATTTTTGAGTGAATTGCAGAACGTCAGATTTTTGCTGAAATTGTGACCGCGCGGCTTAGGGGTTTTTTCAAAAAAATGTTGATCAGATGTCGAGGGCTAATTCTGTTTCCCATGATAAAAACGCATCTGTTTCCACCGAAAAACCTTTCAGGGGATCATTTGCAGCAGTTTGGCACCATTTTTGAGTGAATTGCAGAACGTCAGTTTTTTCCTGAAATTGTGACCGCGCGGCTTAGGGATTTTTGCAAAAAAAGGTTGTTCAGACGTTGAGGGCTAATTCTGTTTCCCATGATAAAAACTCATCTGTTTCCACCAAAAAACCTTTCAGGGGATCGTTTGCAACAGTTTGGCAACATTTTTGAGTGAATTGCAGAACGTCAGAAATTTAGAAGAAATTGTGACCGCGCGGCTTAGGGATTTTTGCAAAAAAAGTTGTTCTGACGTCGAGGGCTAATTCTGTTTCCCATGATCAAAACGCATCTGTTTCCACCGAAAAACCTTTCAGGGGATCGTTTGCAACAGTTCAGCGCCATTTTTGAATGAATTGCAGAACGTCAGATTTTTGCTGAAATTGTGACCGCGCGGCTTAGGGATTTTTGCAAAAAAAGGTTGTTCAGACGTTGGGGGCTAATTCTGTTTCCCATGATAAAAACGCATCTGTTTCCACCGAAAAACCTTTCAGGGGATCGTTTGCAACAGTTTGGCAACATTTTTGAGTGAATTGCAGAACGTCAGAAATTTAGAAGAAATTGTGACCGCGCGGCTTAGGGATTTTTTCAAAAAAAGTTGTTCTGACGGCGAGGGCTAATTCTGTTTCCCATGATAAAAACGCATCTGGTTCAGGGGATCGTTTGCAACAGTTTAGCACCATTTTCGAGTGAATTGCAGAACGTCAGAAATTTAGAAGAAATTGTGACCGCGCGGCTTAGGGATTTTTGCAAAAAAAAGTTGTTCAGACTTCGAGGGCTAATTCTGTTTCCCATGATAAAAACGCATCTGTTTCCACCGAAAAACTTTCAGGGGATCGGTTGCAACAGTTAGGCAACATTTTTGAGTGAATTGCAGAACGTCAGAAATTTAGAAGAAATTGTGACCGCGCGGCTTAGGGATTTTTTCATTAAAAGTTGTTCAGACGTCGAGGGCTAATTCTGTTTCCCATGATCAAAACGCATCTGTTTCCACCGAAAAACCTTTCAGGGGATCGTTTGCAGCAGTTTGTCACCATTTTTGAATGAATTGCAGAACGTCAGTTTTTTCCTGAAATTGTGACCGCGCGGCTTAGGGATTTTTGCAAAAAAAGGTTGTTCAGACGTTGAGGGCTAATTCTGTTTCCCATGATAAAAACTCATCTGTTTCCACCAAAAAACCTTTCAGGGGATCGTTTGCAACAGTTTGGCAACATTTTTGAGTGAATTGCAGAACGTCAGAAATTTAGAAGAAATTGTGACCGCGCGGCTTAGGGATTTTTTCAAAAAAAGTTGTTCTGACGTCGAGGGCTAATTCTGTTTCCCATGATCAAAACGCATCTGTTTCCACCAAAAAACCTTTCAGGGGATCGTTTGCAACAGTTCAGCGCCATTTTTGAATGAATTGCAGAACGTCAGATTTTTGCTGAAATTGTGACCGCGCGGCTTAGGGATTTTTGCAAAAAAAGGTTGTTCAGACGTTGAGGGCTAATTCTGTTTCGCATGATAAAAACTCATCTGTTTCCACCAAAAAACCTTTCAGGGGATCGTTTGCAACAGTTTGGCAACATTTTTGAGTGAATTGCAGAACGTCAGAAATTTAGAAGAAATTGTGACCGCGCGGCTTAGGGATTTTTTCCTAAAAAGTTGTTCAGACGTCGAGGGCTAATTCTGTTTCCCATGATCAAAACACATCTGTTTCCACCGAAAAACCTTTCAGGGGATCGTTTGCAGCAGTTTGTCACCATTTTTGAGTGAATTGCAGAACGTCAGTTTTTTCCTGAAATTGTGACCGCGCGGCTTAGGGATTTTTGCAAAAAAAGGTTGTTCAGACGTTGAGGGCTAATTCTGTTTCCCATGATAAAAACTCATCTGTTTCCACAAAAAACCTTTCAGGGGATCGTTTGCAACAGTTTGGCAACATTTTTGAGTGAATTGCAGAACGTCAGATTTTTGCTGAAATTGTGACCGCGCGGCTTAGGGGTTTTTTCAAAAAAATGTTGATCAGATGTCGAGGGCTAATTCTGTTTCCCATGATAAAAACGCATCTGTTTCCACCGAAAAACCTTTCAGGGGATCATTTGCAGCAGTTTGGCACCATTTTTGAGTGAATTGCAGAACGTCAGTTTTTTCCTGAAATTGTGACCGCGCGGCTTAGGGATTTTTGCAAAAAAAGGTTGTTCAGACGTTGAGGGCTAATTCTGTTTCCCATGATAAAAACTCATCTGTTTCCACCAAAAAACCTTTCAGGGGATCGTTTGCAACAGTTTGGCAACATTTTTGAGTGAATTGCAGAACGTCAGAAATTTAGAAGAAATTGTGACCGCGCGGCTTAGGGATTTTTTCAAAAAAAGTTGTTCTGACGTCGAGGCCTAATTCTGTTTCCCATGATCAAAACGCATCTGTTTCCACCAAAAAACCTTTCAGGGGATCGTTTGCAACAGTTCAGCGCCATTTTTGAATGAATTGCAGAACGTCAGATTTTTGCTGAAATTGTGACCACGCGGCTTAGGGATTTTTGCAAAAAAAGGTTGTTCAGACGTTGAGGGCTAATTCTGTTTCCCATGATAAAAACTCATCTGTTTCCACCAAAAAACCTTTCAGGGGATCGTTTGCAACAGTTTGGCAACATTTTTGAGTGAATTGCAGAATGTCAGAAATTTAGAAGAAATTGTGACCGCGCGGCTTAGGGATTTTTTCCTAAAAAGTTGTTCAGACGTCGAGGGCTAATTCTGTTTCCCATGATCAAAACACATCTGTTTCCACCGAAAAACCTTTCAGGGGATCGTTTGCAGCAGTTTGTCACCATTTTTGAGTGAATTGCAGAACGTCAGTTTTTTCCTGAAATTGTGACCGCGCGGCTTAGGGATTTTTTCAAAAAAAGGTTGTTCAGACGTTGAGGGCTAATTCTGTTTCCCATGATAAAAACTCATCTGTTTCCACAAAAAACCTTTCAGGGGATCGTTTGCAACAGTTTGGCAACATTTTTGAGTGAATTGCAGAACGTCAGATTTTTGCTGAAATTGTGACCGCGCGGCTTAGGGGTTTTTTCAAAAAAATGTTGATCAGATGTCGAGGGCTAATTCTGTTTCCCATGATAAAAACGCATCTGTTTCCACCGAAAAACCTTTCAGGGGATCATTTGCAGCAGTTTGGCACCATTTTTGAGTGAATTGCAGAACGTCAGTTTTTTCCTGAAATTGTGACCGCGCGGCTTAGGGATTTTTGCAAAAAAAGGTTGTTCAGACGTTGAGGGCTAATTCTGTTTCCCATGATAAAAACTCATCTGTTTCCACCAAAAAACCTTTCAGGGGATCGTTTGCAACAGTTTGGCAACATTTTTGAGTGAATTGCAGAACGTCAGAAATTTAGAAGAAATTGTGACCGCGCGGCTTAGGGATTTTTTCAAAAAAAGTTGTTCTGACGTCGAGGGCTAATTCTGTTTCCCATGATCAAAACGCATCTGTTTCCACCAAAAAACCTTTCAGGGGATCGTTTGCAACAGTTCAGCGCCATTTTTGAATGAATTGCAGAACGTCAGATTTTTGCTGAAATTGTGACCACGCGGCTTAGGGATTTTTGCAAAAAAAGGTTGTTCAGACGTTGAGGGCTAATTCTGTTTCCCATGATAAAAACTCATCTGTTTCCACCAAAAAACCTTTCAGGGGATCGTTTGCAACAGTTTGGCAACATTTTTGAGTGAATTGCAGAACGTCAGAAATTTAGAAGAAATTGTGACCGCGCGGCTTAGGGATTTTTTCCTAAAAAGTTGTTCAGACGTCGAGGGCTAATTCTGTTTCCCATGATCAAAACACATCTGTTTCCACCGAAAAACCTTTCAGGGGATCGTTTGCAGCAGTTTGTCACCATTTTTGAATGAATTGCAGAACGTCAGTTTTTTCCTGAAATTGTGACCGCGCGGCTTAGGGATTTTTTCAAAAAAAGGTTGTTCAGACGTTGAGGGCTAATTCTGTTTCCCATGATAAAAACTCATCTGTTTCCACAAAAAACCTTTCAGGGGATCGTTTGCAACAGTTTGGCAACATTTTTGAGTGAATTGCAGAACGTCAGATTTTTGCTGAAATTGTGACCGCGCGGCTTAGGGGTTTTTTCAAAAAAATGTTGATCAGATGTCGAGGGCTAATTCTGTTTCCCATGATAAAAACGCATCTGTTTCCACCGAAAAACCTTTCAGGGGATCATTTGCAGCAGTTTGGCACCATTTTTGAGTGAATTGCAGAACTTCAGTTTTTTCCTGAAATTGTGACCGCGCGGCTTAGGGATTTTTGCAAAAAAAGGTTGTTCAGACGTTGAGGGCTAATTCTGTTTCCCATGATAAAAACTCATCTGTTTCCACCAAAAAACCTTTCAGGGGATCGTTTGCAACAGTTTGGCAACATTTTTGAGTGAATTGCAGAACGTCAGAAATTTAGAAGAAATTGTGACCGCGCGGCTTAGGGATTTTTTCAAAAAAAGTTGTTCTGACGTCGAGGGCTAATTCTGTTTCCCATGATCAAAACGCATCTGTTTCCACCAAAAAACCTTTCAGGGGATCGTTTGCAACAGTTCAGCGCCATTTTTGAATGAATTGCAGAACGTCAGATTTTTGCTGAAATTGTGACCACGCGGCTTAGGGATTTTTGCAAAAAAAGGTTGTTCAGACGTTGAGGGCTAATTCTGTTTCCCATGATAAAAACTCATCTGTTTCCACCAAAAAACCTTTCAGGGGATCGTTTGCAACAGTTTGGCAACATTTTTGAGTGAATTGCAGAATGTCAGAAATTTAGAAGAAATTGTGACCGCGCGGCTTAGGGATTTTTTCCTAAAAAGTTGTTCAGACGTCGAGGGCTAATTCTGTTTCCCATGATCAAAACACATCTGTTTCCACCGAAAAACCTTTCAGGGGATCGTTTGCAGCAGTTTGTCACCATTTTTGAGTGAATTGCAGAACGTCAGTTTTTTCCTGAAATTGTGACCGCGCGGCTTAGGGATTTTTTCAAAAAAAGGTTGTTCAGACGTTGAGGGCTAATTCTGTTTCCCATGATAAAAACTCATCTGTTTCCACAAAAAACCTTTCAGGGGATCGTTTGCAACAGTTTGGCAACATTTTTGAGTGAATTGCAGAACGTCAGATTTTTGCTGAAATTGTGACCGCGCGGCTTAGGGGTTTTTTCAAAAAAATGTTGATCAGATGTCGAGGGCTAATTCTGTTTCCCATGATAAAAACGCATCTGTTTCCACCGAAAAACCTTTCAGGGGATCATTTGCAGCAGTTTGGCACCATTTTTGAGTGAATTGCAGAACGTCAGTTTTTTCCTGAAATTGTGACCGCGCGGCTTAGGGATTTTTGCAAAAAAAGGTTGTTCAGACGTTGAGGGCTAATTCTGTTTCCCATGATAAAAACTCATCTGTTTCCACCAAAAAACCTTTCAGGGGATCGTTTGCAACAGTTTGGCAACATTTTTGAGTGAATTGCAGAACGTCAGATTTTTGCTGAAATTGTGACCGCGCGGCTTAGGGGTTTTTTCAAAAAAATGTTGATCAGATGTCGAGGGCTAATTCTGTTTCCCATGATAAAAACGCATCTGTTTCCACCGAAAAACCTTTCAGGGGATCATTTGCAGCAGTTTGGCACCATTTTTGAGTGAATTGCAGAACGTCAGTTTTTTCCTGAAATTGTGACCGCGCGGCTTAGGGATTTTTGCAAAAAAAGGTTGTTCAGACGTTGAGGGCTAATTCTGTTTCCCATGATAAAAACTCATCTGTTTCCACCAAAAAACCTTTCAGGGGATCGTTTGCAACAGTTTGGCAACATTTTTGAGTGAATTGCAGAACGTCAGAAATTTAGAAGAAATTGTGACCGCGCGGCTTAGGGATTTTTGCAAAAAAAGTTGTTCTGACGTCGAGGGCTAATTCTGTTTCCCATGATCAAAACGCATCTGTTTCCACCGAAAAAGCTTTCAGGGGATCGTTTGCAACAGTTCAGCGCCATTTTTGAATGAATTGCAGAACGTCAGATTTTTGCTGAAATTGTGACCGCGCGGCTTAGGGATTTTTGCAAAAAAAGGTTGTTCAGACGTTGGGGGCTAATTCTGTTTCCCATGATAAAAACTCATCTGTTTCCACCAAAAAACCTTTCAGGGGATCGTTTGCAACAGTTTGGCAACATTTTTGAGTGAATTGCAGAACGTCAGAAATTTAGAAGAAATTGTGACCGCGCGGCTTAGGGATTTTTTCATAAAAAGTTGTTCAGACGTCGAGGGCTAATTCTGTTTCCCATGATCAAAACACATCTGTTTCCACCGAAAAACCTTTCAGGGGATCGTTTGCAGCAGTTTGTCACCATTTTTGAGTGAATTGCAGAACGTCAGTTTTTTCCTGAAATTGTGACCGCGCGGCTTAGGGATTTTTGCAAAAAAAGGTTGTTCAGACGTTGAGGGCTAATTCTGTTTCCCATGATAAAAACTCATCTGTTTCCACCAAAAAACCTTTCAGGGGATCGTTTGCAACAGTTTGGCAACATTTTTGAGTGAATTGCAGAACGTCAGAAATTTAGAAGAAATTGTGACCGCGCGGCTTAGGGATTTTTTCCTAAAAAGTTGTTCAGACGTCGAGGGCTAATTCTGTTTCCCATGATCAAAACACATCTGTTTCCACCGAAAAACCTTTCAGGGGATCGTTTGCAGCAGTTTGTCACCATTTTTGAGTGAATTGCAGAACGTCAGTTTTTTCCTGAAATTGTGACCGCGCGGCTTAGGGATTTTTGCAAAAAAAGGTTGTTCAGACGTTGAGGGCTAATTCTGTTTCCCATGATAAAAACTCATCTGTTTCCACAAAAAACCTTTCAGGGGATCGTTTGCAACAGTTTGGCAACATTTTTGAGTGAATTGCAGAACGTCAGATTTTTGCTGAAATTGTGACCGCGCGGCTTAGGGGTTTTTTCAAAAAAATGTTGATCAGATGTCGAGGGCTAATTCTGTTTCCCATGATAAAAACGCATCTGTTTCCACCGAAAAACCTTTCAGGGGATCATTTGCAGCAGTTTGGCACCATTTTTGAGTGAATTGCAGAACGTCAGTTTTTTCCTGAAATTGTGACCGCGCGGCTTAGGGATTTTTGCAAAAAAAGGTTGTTCAGACGTTGAGGGCTAATTCTGTTTCCCATGATAAAAACTCATCTGTTTCCACCAAAAAACCTTTCAGGGGATCGTTTGCAACAGTTTGGCAACATTTTTGAGTGAATTGCAGAACGTCAGATTTTTGCTGAAATTGTGACCGCGCGGCTTAGGGGTTTTTTCAAAAAAATGTTGATCAGATGTCGAGGGCTAATTCTGTTTCCCATGATAAAAACGCATCTGTTTCCACCGAAAAACCTTTCAGGGGATCATTTGCAGCAGTTTGGCACCATTTTTGAGTGAATTGCAGAACGTCAGTTTTTTCCTGAAATTGTGACCGCGCGGCTTAGGGATTTTTGCAAAAAAAGGTTGTTCAGACGTTGAGGGCTAATTCTGTTTCCCATGATAAAAACTCATCTGTTTCCACCAAAAAACCTTTCAGGGGATCGTTTGCAACAGTTTGGCAACATTTTTGAGTGAATTGCAGAACGTCAGAAATTTAGAAGAAATTGTGACCGCGCGGCTTAGGGATTTTTGCAAAAAAAGTTGTTCTGACGTCGAGGGCTAATTCTGTTTCCCATGATCAAAACGCATCTGTTTCCACCGAAAAAGCTTTCAGGGGATCGTTTGCAACAGTTCAGCGCCATTTTTGAATGAATTGCAGAACGTCAGATTTTTGCTGAAATTGTGACCGCGCGGCTTAGGGATTTTTGCAAAAAAAGGTTGTTCAGACGTTGGGGGCTAATTCTGTTTCCCATGATAAAAACTCATCTGTTTCCACCAAAAAACCTTTCAGGGGATCGTTTGCAACAGTTTGGCAACATTTTTGAGTGAATTGCAGAACGTCAGAAATTTAGAAGAAATTGTGACCGCGCGGCTTAGGGATTTTTTCATAAAAAGTTGTTCAGACGTCGAGGGCTAATTCTGTTTCCCATGATCAAAACACATCTGTTTCCACCGAAAAACCTTTCAGGGGATCGTTTGCAGCAGTTTGTCACCATTTTTGAGTGAATTGCAGAACGTCAGTTTTTTCCTGAAATTGTGACCGCGCGGCTTAGGGATTTTTGCAAAAAAAGGTTGTTCAGACGTTGAGGGCTAATTCTGTTTCCCATGATAAAAACTCATCTGTTTCCACCAAAAAACCTTTCAGGGGATCGTTTGCAACAGTTTGGCAACATTTTTGAGTGAATTGCAGAACGTCAGAAATTTAGAAGAAATTGTGACCGCGCGGCTTAGGGATTTTTTCCTAAAAAGTTGTTCAGACGTCGAGGGCTAATTCTGTTTCCCATGATCAAAACACATCTGTTTCCACCGAAAAACCTTTCAGGGGATCGTTTGCAGCAGTTTGTCACCATTTTTGAGTGAATTGCAGAACGTCAGTTTTTTCCTGAAATTGTGACCGCGCGGCTTAGGGATTTTTGCAAAAAAAGGTTGTTCAGACGTTGAGGGCTAATTCTGTTTCCCATGATAAAAACTCATCTGTTTCCACAAAAAACCTTTCAGGGGATCGTTTGCAACAGTTTGGCAACATTTTTGAGTGAATTGCAGAACGTCAGATTTTTGCTGAAATTGTGACCGCGCGGCTTAGGGGTTTTTTCAAAAAAATGTTGATCAGATGTCGAGGGCTAATTCTGTTTCCCATGATAAAAACGCATCTGTTTCCACCGAAAAACCTTTCAGGGGATCATTTGCAGCAGTTTGGCACCATTTTTGAGTGAATTGCAGAACGTCAGTTTTTTCCTGAAATTGTGACCGCGCGGCTTAGGGATTTTTGCAAAAAAAGGTTGTTCAGACGTTGAGGGCTAATTCTGTTTCCCATGATAAAAACTCATCTGTTTCCACCAAAAAACCTTTCAGGGGATCGTTTGCAACAGTTTGGCAACATTTTTGAGTGAATTGCAGAACGTCAGATTTTTGCTGAAATTGTGACCGCGCGGCTTAGGGGTTTTTTCAAAAAAAGGTTGTTCAGACGTTGAGGGCTAATTCTGTTTCCCATGATAAAAACTCATCTGTTTCCACAAAAAACCTTTCAGGGGATCGTTTGCAACAGTTTGGCAACATTTTTGAGTGAATTGCAGAACGTCAGATTTTTGCTGAAATTGTGACCGCGCGGCTTAGGGGTTTTTTCAAAAAAATGTTGATCAGATGTCGAGGGCTAATTCTGTTTCCCATGATAAAAACGCATCTGTTTCCACCGAAAAACCTTTCAGGGGATCATTTGCAGCAGTTTGGCACCATTTTTGAGTGAATTGCAGAACGTCAGTTTTTTCCTGAAATTGTGACCGCGCGGCTTAGGGATTTTTGCAAAAAAAGGTTGTTCAGACGTTGAGGGCTAATTCTGTTTCCCATGATAAAAACTCATCTGTTTCCACCAAAAAACCTTTCAGGGGATCGTTTGCAACAGTTTGGCAACATTTTTGAGTGAATTGCAGAACGTCAGATTTTTGCTGAAATTGTGACCGCGCGGCTTAGGGGTTTTTTCAAAAAAATGTTGATCAGATGTCGAGGGCTAATTCTGTTTCCCATGATAAAAACGCATCTGTTTCCACCGAAAAACCTTTCAGGGGATCATTTGCAGCAGTTTGGCACCATTTTTGAGTGAATTGCAGAACGTCAGTTTTTTCCTGAAATTGTGACCGCGCGGCTTAGGGATTTTTGCAAAAAAAGGTTGTTCAGACGTTGAGGGCTAATTCTGTTTCCCATGATAAAAACTCATCTGTTTCCACCAAAAAACCTTTCAGGGGATCGTTTGCAACAGTTTGGCAACATTTTTGAGTGAATTGCAGAACGTCAGAAATTTAGAAGAAATTGTGACCGCGCGGCTTAGGGATTTTTGCAAAAAAAGTTGTTCTGACGTCGAGGGCTAATTCTGTTTCCCATGATCAAAACGCATCTGTTTCCACCGAAAAAGCTTTCAGGGGATCGTTTGCAACAGTTCAGCGCCATTTTTGAATGAATTGCAGAACGTCAGATTTTTGCTGAAATTGTGACCGCGCGGCTTAGGGATTTTTGCAAAAAAAGGTTGTTCAGACGTTGGGGGCTAATTCTGTTTCCCATGATAAAAACTCATCTGTTTCCACCAAAAAACCTTTCAGGGGATCGTTTGCAACAGTTTGGCAACATTTTTGAGTGAATTGCAGAACGTCAGAAATTTAGAAGAAATTGTGACCGCGCGGCTTAGGGATTTTTTCATAAAAAGTTGTTCAGACGTCGAGGGCTAATTCTGTTTCCCATGATCAAAACACATCTGTTTCCACCGAAAAACCTTTCAGGGGATCGTTTGCAGCAGTTTGTCACCATTTTTGAGTGAATTGCAGAACGTCAGTTTTTTCCTGAAATTGTGACCGCGCGGCTTAGGGATTTTTGCAAAAAAAGGTTGTTCAGACGTTGAGGGCTAATTCTGTTTCCCATGATAAAAACTCATCTGTTTCCACCAAAAAACCTTTCAGGGGATCGTTTGCAACAGTTTGGCAACATTTTTGAGTGAATTGCAGAACGTCAGAAATTTAGAAGAAATTGTGACCGCGCGGCTTAGGGATTTTTTCCTAAAAAGTTGTTCAGACGTCGAGGGCTAATTCTGTTTCCCATGATCAAAACACATCTGTTTCCACCGAAAAACCTTTCAGGGGATCGTTTGCAGCAGTTTGTCACCATTTTTGAGTGAATTGCAGAACGTCAGTTTTTTCCTGAAATTGTGACCGCGCGGCTTAGGGATTTTTGCAAAAAAAGGTTGTTCAGACGTTGAGGGCTAATTCTGTTTCCCATGATAAAAACTCATCTGTTTCCACAAAAAACCTTTCAGGGGATCGTTTGCAACAGTTTGGCAACATTTTTGAGTGAATTGCAGAACGTCAGATTTTTGCTGAAATTGTGACCGCGCGGCTTAGGGGTTTTTTCAAAAAAATGTTGATCAGATGTCGAGGGCTAATTCTGTTTCCCATGATAAAAACGCATCTGTTTCCACCGAAAAACCTTTCAGGGGATCATTTGCAGCAGTTTGGCACCATTTTTGAGTGAATTGCAGAACGTCAGTTTTTTCCTGAAATTGTGACCGCGCGGCTTAGGGATTTTTGCAAAAAAAGGTTGTTCAGACGTTGAGGGCTAATTCTGTTTCCCATGATAAAAACTCATCTGTTTCCACCAAAAAACCTTTCAGGGGATCGTTTGCAACAGTTTGGCAACATTTTTGAGTGAATTGCAGAACGTCAGATTTTTGCTGAAATTGTGACCGCGCGGCTTAGGGGTTTTTTCAAAAAAATGTTGATCAGATGTCGAGGGCTAATTCTGTTTCCCATGATAAAAACGCATCTGTTTCCACCGAAAAACCTTTCAGGGGATCATTTGCAGCAGTTTGGCACCATTTTTGAGTGAATTGCAGAACGTCAGTTTTTTCCTGAAATTGTGACCGCGCGGCTTAGGGATTTTTGCAAAAAAAGGTTGTTCAGACGTTGAGGGCTAATTCTGTTTCCCATGATAAAAACTCATCTGTTTCCACCAAAAAACCTTTCAGGGGATCGTTTGCAACAGTTTGGCAACATTTTTGAGTGAATTGCAGAACGTCAGAAATTTAGAAGAAATTGTGACCGCGCGGCTTAGGGATTTTTGCAAAAAAAGTTGTTCTGACGTCGAGGGCTAATTCTGTTTCCCATGATCAAAACGCATCTGTTTCCACCGAAAAAGCTTTCAGGGGATCGTTTGCAACAGTTCAGCGCCATTTTTGAATGAATTGCAGAACGTCAGATTTTTGCTGAAATTGTGACCGCGCGGCTTAGGGATTTTTGCAAAAAAAGGTTGTTCAGACGTTGGGGGCTAATTCTGTTTCCCATGATAAAAACTCATCTGTTTCCACCAAAAAACCTTTCAGGGGATCGTTTGCAACAGTTTGGCAACATTTTTGAGTGAATTGCAGAACGTCAGAAATTTAGAAGAAATTGTGACCGCGCGGCTTAGGGATTTTTTCATAAAAAGTTGTTCAGACGTCGAGGGCTAATTCTGTTTCCCATGATCAAAACACATCTGTTTCCACCGAAAAACCTTTCAGGGGATCGTTTGCAGCAGTTTGTCACCATTTTTGAGTGAATTGCAGAACGTCAGTTTTTTCCTGAAATTGTGACCGCGCGGCTTAGGGATTTTTGCAAAAAAAGGTTGTTCAGACGTTGAGGGCTAATTCTGTTTCCCATGATAAAAACTCATCTGTTTCCACCAAAAAACCTTTCAGGGGATCGTTTGCAACAGTTTGGCAACATTTTTGAGTGAATTGCAGAACGTCAGAAATTTAGAAGAAATTGTGACCGCGCGGCTTAGGGATTTTTTCCTAAAAAGTTGTTCAGACGTCGAGGGCTAATTCTGTTTCCCATGATCAAAACACATCTGTTTCCACCGAAAAACCTTTCAGGGGATCGTTTGCAGCAGTTTGTCACCATTTTTGAGTGAATTGCAGAACGTCAGTTTTTTCCTGAAATTGTGACCGCGCGGCTTAGGGATTTTTGCAAAAAAAGGTTGTTCAGACGTTGAGGGCTAATTCTGTTTCCCATGATAAAAACTCATCTGTTTCCACAAAAAACCTTTCAGGGGATCGTTTGCA
The DNA here is from genome assembly GCF_964106915.1 of Podarcis gaigeae. Lineage (NCBI taxonomy): Eukaryota > Metazoa > Chordata > Lepidosauria > Squamata > Lacertidae > Podarcis > Podarcis gaigeae. The sequence goes on along the minus strand of NC_139679.1, from coordinate 10,472,407 downwards.
ACAGTTTGGCAACATTTTTGAGTGAATTGCAGAACGTCAGATTTTTGCTGAAATTGTGACCGCGCGGCTTAGGGGTTTTTTCAAAAAAATGTTGATCAGATGTCGAGGGCTAATTCTGTTTCCCATGATAAAAACGCATCTGTTTCCACCGAAAAACCTTTCAGGGGATCATTTGCAGCAGTTTGGCACCATTTTTGAGTGAATTGCAGAACGTCAGTTTTTTCCTGAAATTGTGACCGCGCGGCTTAGGGATTTTTGCAAAAAAAGGTTGTTCAGACGTTGAGGGCTAATTCTGTTTCCCATGATAAAAACTCATCTGTTTCCACCAAAAAACCTTTCAGGGGATCGTTTGCAACAGTTTGGCAACATTTTTGAGTGAATTGCAGAACGTCAGAAATTTAGAAGAAATTGTGACCGCGCGGCTTAGGGATTTTTTCAAAAAAAGTTGTTCTGACGTCGAGGGCTAATTCTGTTTCCCATGATCAAAACGCATCTGTTTCCACCAAAAAACCTTTCAGGGGATCGTTTGCAACAGTTCAGCGCCATTTTTGAATGAATTGCAGAACGTCAGATTTTTGCTGAAATTGTGACCACGCGGCTTAGGGATTTTTGCAAAAAAAGGTTGTTCAGACGTTGAGGGCTAATTCTGTTTCCCATGATAAAAACTCATCTGTTTCCACCAAAAAACCTTTCAGGGGATCGTTTGCAACAGTTTGGCAACATTTTTGAGTGAATTGCAGAACGTCAGAAATTTAGAAGAAATTGTGACCGCGCGGCTTAGGGATTTTTTCCTAAAAAGTTGTTCAGACGTCGAGGGCTAATTCTGTTTCCCATGATCAAAACACATCTGTTTCCACCGAAAAACCTTTCAGGGGATCGTTTGCAGCAGTTTGTCACCATTTTTGAATGAATTGCAGAACGTCAGTTTTTTCCTGAAATTGTGACCGCGCGGCTTAGGGATTTTTTCAAAAAAAGGTTGTTCAGACGTTGAGGGCTAATTCTGTTTCCCATGATAAAAACTCATCTGTTTCCACAAAAAACCTTTCAGGGGATCGTTTGCAACAGTTTGGCAACATTTTTGAGTGAATTGCAGAACGTCAGATTTTTGCTGAAATTGTGACCGCGCGGCTTAGGGGTTTTTTCAAAAAAATGTTGATCAGATGTCGAGGGCTAATTCTGTTTCCCATGATAAAAACGCATCTGTTTCCACCGAAAAACCTTTCAGGGGATCATTTGCAGCAGTTTGGCACCATTTTTGAGTGAATTGCAGAACGTCAGTTTTTTCCTGAAATTGTGACCGCGCGGCTTAGGGATTTTTGCAAAAAAAGGTTGTTCAGACGTTGAGGGCTAATTCTGTTTCCCATGATAAAAACTCATCTGTTTCCACCAAAAAACCTTTCAGGGGATCGTTTGCAACAGTTTGGCAACATTTTTGAGTGAATTGCAGAACGTCAGATTTTTGCTGAAATTGTGACCGCGCGGCTTAGGGGTTTTTTCAAAAAAATGTTGATCAGATGTCGAGGGCTAATTCTGTTTCCCATGATAAAAACGCATCTGTTTCCACCGAAAAACCTTTCAGGGGATCATTTGCAGCAGTTTGGCACCATTTTTGAGTGAATTGCAGAACGTCAGTTTTTTCCTGAAATTGTGACCGCGCGGCTTAGGGATTTTTGCAAAAAAAGGTTGTTCAGACGTTGAGGGCTAATTCTGTTTCCCATGATAAAAACTCATCTGTTTCCACCAAAAAACCTTTCAGGGGATCGTTTGCAACAGTTTGGCAACATTTTTGAGTGAATTGCAGAACGTCAGAAATTTAGAAGAAATTGTGACCGCGCGGCTTAGGGATTTTTGCAAAAAAAGTTGTTCTGACGTCGAGGGCTAATTCTGTTTCCCATGATCAAAACGCATCTGTTTCCACCGAAAAAGCTTTCAGGGGATCGTTTGCAACAGTTCAGCGCCATTTTTGAATGAATTGCAGAACGTCAGATTTTTGCTGAAATTGTGACCGCGCGGCTTAGGGATTTTTGCAAAAAAAGGTTGTTCAGACGTTGGGGGCTAATTCTGTTTCCCATGATAAAAACTCATCTGTTTCCACCAAAAAACCTTTCAGGGGATCGTTTGCAACAGTTTGGCAACATTTTTGAGTGAATTGCAGAACGTCAGAAATTTAGAAGAAATTGTGACCGCGCGGCTTAGGGATTTTTTCATAAAAAGTTGTTCAGACGTCGAGGGCTAATTCTGTTTCCCATGATCAAAACACATCTGTTTCCACCGAAAAACCTTTCAGGGGATCGTTTGCAGCAGTTTGTCACCATTTTTGAGTGAATTGCAGAACGTCAGTTTTTTCCTGAAATTGTGACCGCGCGGCTTAGGGATTTTTGCAAAAAAAGGTTGTTCAGACGTTGAGGGCTAATTCTGTTTCCCATGATAAAAACTCATCTGTTTCCACCAAAAAACCTTTCAGGGGATCGTTTGCAACAGTTTGGCAACATTTTTGAGTGAATTGCAGAACGTCAGAAATTTAGAAGAAATTGTGACCGCGCGGCTTAGGGATTTTTTCCTAAAAAGTTGTTCAGACGTCGAGGGCTAATTCTGTTTCCCATGATCAAAACACATCTGTTTCCACCGAAAAACCTTTCAGGGGATCGTTTGCAGCAGTTTGTCACCATTTTTGAGTGAATTGCAGAACGTCAGTTTTTTCCTGAAATTGTGACCGCGCGGCTTAGGGATTTTTGCAAAAAAAGGTTGTTCAGACGTTGAGGGCTAATTCTGTTTCCCATGATAAAAACTCATCTGTTTCCACAAAAAACCTTTCAGGGGATCGTTTGCAACAGTTTGGCAACATTTTTGAGTGAATTGCAGAACGTCAGATTTTTGCTGAAATTGTGACCGCGCGGCTTAGGGGTTTTTTCAAAAAAATGTTGATCAGATGTCGAGGGCTAATTCTGTTTCCCATGATAAAAACGCATCTGTTTCCACCGAAAAACCTTTCAGGGGATCATTTGCAGCAGTTTGGCACCATTTTTGAGTGAATTGCAGAACGTCAGTTTTTTCCTGAAATTGTGACCGCGCGGCTTAGGGATTTTTGCAAAAAAAGGTTGTTCAGACGTTGAGGGCTAATTCTGTTTCCCATGATAAAAACTCATCTGTTTCCACCAAAAAACCTTTCAGGGGATCGTTTGCAACAGTTTGGCAACATTTTTGAGTGAATTGCAGAACGTCAGAAATTTAGAAGAAATTGTGACCGCGCGGCTTAGGGATTTTTTCAAAAAAAGTTGTTCTGACGTCGAGGGCTAATTCTGTTTCCCATGATCAAAACGCATCTGTTTCCACCAAAAAACCTTTCAGGGGATCGTTTGCAACAGTTCAGCGCCATTTTTGAATGAATTGCAGAACGTCAGATTTTTGCTGAAATTGTGACCACGCGGCTTAGGGATTTTTGCAAAAAAAGGTTGTTCAGACGTTGAGGGCTAATTCTGTTTCCCATGATAAAAACTCATCTGTTTCCACCAAAAAACCTTTCAGGGGATCGTTTGCAACAGTTTGGCAACATTTTTGAGTGAATTGCAGAACGTCAGAAATTTAGAAGAAATTGTGACCGCGCGGCTTAGGGATTTTTTCCTAAAAAGTTGTTCAGACGTCGAGGGCTAATTCTGTTTCCCATGATCAAAACACATCTGTTTCCACCGAAAAACCTTTCAGGGGATCGTTTGCAGCAGTTTGTCACCATTTTTGAATGAATTGCAGAACGTCAGTTTTTTCCTGAAATTGTGACCGCGCGGCTTAGGGATTTTTTCAAAAAAAGGTTGTTCAGACGTTGAGGGCTAATTCTGTTTCCCATGATAAAAACTCATCTGTTTCCACAAAAAACCTTTCAGGGGATCGTTTGCAACAGTTTGGCAACATTTTTGAGTGAATTGCAGAACGTCAGATTTTTGCTGAAATTGTGACCGCGCGGCTTAGGGGTTTTTTCAAAAAAATGTTGATCAGATGTCGAGGGCTAATTCTGTTTCCCATGATAAAAACGCATCTGTTTCCACCGAAAAACCTTTCAGGGGATCATTTGCAGCAGTTTGGCACCATTTTTGAGTGAATTGCAGAACGTCAGTTTTTTCCTGAAATTGTGACCGCGCGGCTTAGGGATTTTTGCAAAAAAAGGTTGTTCAGACGTTGAGGGCTAATTCTGTTTCCCATGATAAAAACTCATCTGTTTCCACCAAAAAACCTTTCAGGGGATCGTTTGCAACAGTTTGGCAACATTTTTGAGTGAATTGCAGAACGTCAGATTTTTGCTGAAATTGTGACCGCGCGGCTTAGGGGTTTTTTCAAAAAAATGTTGATCAGATGTCGAGGGCTAATTCTGTTTCCCATGATAAAAACGCATCTGTTTCCACCGAAAAACCTTTCAGGGGATCATTTGCAGCAGTTTGGCACCATTTTTAGTGAATTGCAGAACGTCAGTTTTTTCCTGAAATTGTGACCGCGCGGCTTAGGGATTTTTGCAAAAAAAGGTTGTTCAGACGTTGAGGGCTAATTCTGTTTCCCATGATAAAAACTCATCTGTTTCCACCAAAAAACCTTTCAGGGGATCGTTTGCAACAGTTTGGCAACATTTTTGAGTGAATTGCAGAACGTCAGAAATTTAGAAGAAATTGTGACCGCGCGGCTTAGGGATTTTTTCCTAAAAAGTTGTTCAGACGTCGAGGGCTAATTCTGTTTCCCATGATCAAAACACATCTGTTTCCACCGAAAAACCTTTCAGGGGATCGTTTGCAGCAGTTTGTCACCATTTTTGAGTGAATTGCAGAACGTCAGTTTTTTCCTGAAATTGTGACCGCGCGGCTTAGGGATTTTTGCAAAAAAAGGTTGTTCAGACGTTGAGGGCTAATTCTGTTTCCCATGATAAAAACTCATCTGTTTCCACAAAAAACCTTTCAGGGGATCGTTTGCAACAGTTTGGCAACATTTTTGAGTGAATTGCAGAACGTCAGATTTTTGCTGAAATTGTGACCGCGCGGCTTAGGGGTTTTTTCAAAAAAATGTTGATCAGATGTCGAGGGCTAATTCTGTTTCCCATGATAAAAACGCATCTGTTTCCACCGAAAAACCTTTCAGGGGATCATTTGCAGCAGTTTGGCACCATTTTTGAGTGAATTGCAGAACGTCAGTTTTTTCCTGAAATTGTGACCGCGCGGCTTAGGGATTTTTGCAAAAAAAGGTTGTTCAGACGTTGAGGGCTAATTCTGTTTCCCATGATAAAAACTCATCTGTTTCCACCAAAAAACCTTTCAGGGGATCGTTTGCAACAGTTTGGCAACATTTTTGAGTGAATTGCAGAACGTCAGAAATTTAGAAGAAATTGTGACCGCGCGGCTTAGGGATTTTTTCAAAAAAAGTTGTTCTGACGTCGAGGGCTAATTCTGTTTCCCATGATCAAAACGCATCTGTTTCCACCAAAAAACCTTTCAGGGGATCGTTTGCAACAGTTCAGCGCCATTTTTGAATGAATTGCAGAACGTCAGATTTTTGCTGAAATTGTGACCACGCGGCTTAGGGATTTTTGCAAAAAAAGGTTGTTCAGACGTTGAGGGCTAATTCTGTTTCCCATTGTCAGGACTGCCGCTAGGTCCCAGCTCACAGAGGACCAACGCCCAGTGGATATTATATACAAAAGTCTTTATTGAAGTTTAGTTTCCATTTCCAAGCTCTGGGCGCGCAGGCCCACGTCTTAACGCTAGACCGGCTAAGTCCCCTCTGACTCACTGCTCCACCCACACCAGTTTAAGATTCTAGCCTGGCTCCACCTCTTGCGCTGCTCTTTCCTGCGTTGGGTCCTTCTGCCCTCTGGGGTTCCCTCCTTCCTGGACTCCTCTGACGCGGAGCCTCCTGAGTCTTGCCCCTCCCTCCGGCGGGCTTTAGGACCTGGCTCCCTTCCCGGGCTCCCCGCTGTGCCGCGCTCCTGTACATTTGAACTTGGCGCGCGCGCCCAGCCGGTGACTTTCCTTCTGACCGTTTCCCCGCTTCCTGATGTGGGTGTTGCCAAACCTGACTCCTCTCCTCCCTCTGGTGGTGAGGACACTGGTCCCGACTCCTGGGACTCCCCCTCCCCACTGCGCTCTGGTGGAGACGCTGGCCCTGATCTCCAGCTGCTGTTCAGAGACTCCCCGCTGGCCCCTCCCTCTTGAGGTTTCTCCCTTGGAATCTCCCTTGCTCTGGCCACCGGCGCTCCCTTCTGTGAGTCCTCCGATTCGCTAGAGAGGCTTGTGGAATAACTCTGGCCACTGTCACTGCCTGCGCCCCCCTCGTACTCCTCCTCCTCACTCTCCATTTGCTCCCCCTCCTGTGTCTCTCCTTCTGAACCCCTGACATCCATCCCCCCCTCGAAGCCCCCCCTTCCCCCCTCCCCCTCTTCCGGTGCGGGTTCCGGGTGCTCCATTGTTGTAGGGGTGAGTCCAGGATACAGCTCGTCCCCTGAGGCTTGCAACCATCGAGATAAGTCCGGGAAGTCCCCCATGGGCTCGTCGACGACGACCTCCTCCGCTTCCATCTCCTGCGCGGTGTGCTCGAAATCTGCGCTCGACCCCAAATCACCCAAGAGCCCTCCTCCCCCTGTTGTTTGATGGGGGTCCACCTCCCAGGGCCCCTTCGGCATGTCTCTGCGCCAGCCCACCTCGGGTTGGTCCTCCCACCAATAAGATCCCCCCGTGCCAAAACCTGAAAGTGATCCCTCCGGAGAGCTGCCTCCCGGAGCCGAGTCCTCAGCTGACGAGAAACCCCGGAAAGTGCTGGCCGAGAGTGTGGGTGTGAACAAACAATCCTCGAAAAAGCCCGCCGGCATAGGCTTGTGCGGGAAAAGTGTGTGGAATTCTTCCTTGAGCAACTGCTCTTCCACTGCGTAATCCGGCACCCACCTGTTGGCGCTGGCCGGGGTGTCCTCCGTGGCGAGAAGATATTCAATCCCGTCCTCCCCCCACCTTGAGTCTAAAATCTCAGTGGCTTCATTAAGTGGCTCCCCTTTCGGCGACCCCCCTTTTTTGGGCGCTTCTCTGAGCGGGTCTGGCGCCTTCCCCGGTGCTTGAAACCTGTGGGGCTCTCTGTAGGGCGTGAGCACTGATCTATGAAAGACCGGGTGCATTCTGGAACCCTCCGGGAGTGTCAACCGGAAGGCCACTGGGTTGATCTGCGCCTCTACTTGGTAAGGCCCTAGCTGCTTGTGCCCTAGTTTCTTCTTGGCTAACGATCTGGCTGGAACTGCTCGTGCTGCCAACCAGACCCAGTCTCCCACCTGGATGTCCTCCCCAACCCTCCTGTGTCGATCTGCCTGCACTTTGTAAGCCTGTTTTGCCAACTCTAACTGCCTCCTGAGCTGCTCGTGGATCTCCTGCAACTCCGCTGCCACTTCCTCTGCTCCCTGTGGCTCCCCCTCCCGCACTGTGTCCAGACCCGGGAAGGTTCTGGGATGCCTCCCGTAGTTGGCAAAAAATGGGGTCACCCCCGTGGACCCGTGCTTCGTGTTGTTGTAGGCAAACTCGGCCAACGGTAGATAGTCCACCCAGGTCGATGGCTGCTGGTTCGCGTAGCATCTCAGGTACTGCTGCATGATGGCGTTGACCCTTTCCGCCTGCCCGTTAGTTTGCGGGTGTCTCGCCGACGCCAGGCTGACCTTGACGTTCAGGAATCCCATCAGCTTTTGCCAGAAGTTGGAGATGAACTGGCGCCCCCGGTCGGACAAAATAGACCGTGGTAGGCCGTGCACCTTGAACACGTGGTCTATGAACATCTTAGCGGTCTGCTCGGCCGTGGCCACCTTCGCGCACGGAATGAAGTGGGCCATCTTGGTGAACAGGTCCACTACCACGAGCACTGCCGTCTTGCCCCTTGAGCTGGGTAGATCTGTGACAAAGTCCAGGGCTACCCTCTCCCACGGTACGAACGGTGTCTGTAGCGGTTCCAACAGGCCCGCCGGCGGCTGGTGCACAGGCTTAGCCCTTTGGCAGGTGTCGCACCTATTGACATAGTCCGCGACCTCCCCCCGCATCTTAGGCCACCAAAAGTCTCTGGCTACTAAGTCCACCGTCTTCTCCTTGCCGAAGTGCCCCGCGCTGGGCGCGTCGTGCAGCTGTTGCAGGACCTTCGCGCGGAGGCTGTCTCCTGGTACGTAGAGGACTCCCTTGCGTAGGAGCAGGCCGTCTCGCACTTGGAATTCGTCGCCCCTCGCCTTGCCACTGCACACCTCCTCCATCTTGGCTCGGGCGAACGAGTCTGTTCGCAGCGCGCGGCGCACCGCGTCCAGGTCCACCGTGGCTGACGCGCATGCCCACGCCTGTGGTGTGAAAATGTGCTTGGCCGCCGCCGGTGCCTCTGCCTCCAGATACTGCGGTTTTCTGGACAGCGCGTCCGCCAAGACGTTGCTGTTTCCTGGGATGTACTCAATTCTGAAGTCGAAATCTGCAAAGAACTCCGCCCAGCGGATGTGTCGCTGGTTCAGGAACCTCGCCGTGCGCCAGTACTCCAAGTTCTTATGGTCTGTGCGGACCTGCACCGTGTGCTTGGCTCCGACGAGGAAGTGCCGCCACGCCTTGAAGGCTGCATGTATGGCCAGCAACTCCCTGTCCCAAATGGTGTAGTTCTGCTCCGCTTTGCTGAGTTTTCTGGAGTAGAAAGCGCACGGCCTCCAGTCCCCCTGGTGGTCTTGCTGCAACAGAACGGCTCCCACGGCCCTGTCTGAGGCGTCCGTCTCCACTCTCATGGGCCTGCTGGGATTTACGTGCAGTAGGTTCTCTTCGGAAGCGAAGAGCTGCTTGAGCTTCTGAAAGGACTGCTCTGCCTGCTCCGTCCAGATGAACCTCTTCTTCTTGGAACTGAGGGTGTCGGTGATGGCCGCTGTCTGCATGGCGAAACCCTTGATGAACTTGCGATAAAAGTTGGCAAAACCGACAAACCTCTGTACTTCCTTCCTATTGCGTGGGCTCTTCCAATCCAGTACTGCACGTACCTTGGCACCGTCCATAGCCAGTCCCTTGTCGGACAGTTTGTAGCCCAAGAAATCCACCTCCGTCTTGTCGAACTGGCACTTCTCCAGCTTGGCGTACAGCCTGTGCTCCCGCAGCCTCTGCAGAACTTCCCTAACATCTCTCTCGTGAGCCTCCGGCGATTCCGAGAAGATTAGGATGTCATCCAGGAAGCAGACGCACTTCTTGTAGAGGAGACCCGCCAAGACATGATGCATGAAGGCTTGAAAGCAGTGGGAACCATTTTTTAATCCAAAAGGCATAACTCTGTATTCATAAGTGCCCAGCGGCGTAAACATGGTTGTTTTCCACTCGTCGCCTTCCCGTACGCGAATGAGATTGTACGCTCCGCGCAGATCCAACTTGGTAAAGATGCGACCCTTCCTCACCGTCGCCAGCAGGTCATCGATCTTGGGCATAGGGAATGCTGAGGGCTTGGTCTTGAGGTTCAAGAAGCGGAAATCAACGACCAGCCTCTTTTGGGGCGTGTCCCGCTTCTTTACAAAGAACACGGGACTGCCTCCTGCCGCCTTGGACTCCCGGATGAATCCCCGCTTCAGGTTGTGATCTATGAACTCCCTGAGCTCTTGCAATTCATCCTCAGACATGGAGTACAGTTTCCCCGTCGGGAGCGTCGCCCCGGGCAGGAGGTCGATCTTGCAGTCGTAGGGTCTGTGGGGTGGCAGCTTATCCGCCTCTTTCTCGCAGAAGACCTCCAAAAACTCCTTGTATTTGTTAGGCACCGCTTGCAACATGCCCAAGTTCAGCTGTGGTCCATCCTCGTGCCCCTCATCTTCCAAGTCCGCCAGGATGCAGTGTTCTGCGCAGTAAGAGGAGCCGAAGGTCAGTTGCCGCTGGTACCAAGCTAATGCCGGGCTGTGCCTATCCAGCCAACTCATTCCCAACACTATGGGCGTGTCTGACAGGCGGGTGACGTTGAAGCTGATGACCTCACGGTGGTTTCCAATGCGCATCACCATTGGCGGCGTCTGCTGTAGCACTTGCCCTCCCAGTAGCTCCCTGCCGTCCACTGTGACGACTTTCAGAGGTACCGCCGCTGGCAGAAGGGCTATGCCATGTTGCTGGAGGAACTGCATGTCTATAAAATCTGCATTGCTCCCCGAGTCTACGGTGATGGGAATTTCCACCAGTAGCCCATTGGGGAGCTGAAGGGATGCGGTGAGCTGCACTACTGGTTTGGGTGGGAGGGGGTCGGTGGGCTGTAAGATCCCTGGGGATTGCTTCACTGACTTGTCTGGCTGGTCCCCAGAGACGCCATCTCCAGCCAGACAGTGGAGTTTTCCTGCTGCGACTCCCTCTGCTGAATTGCGTCTGTTACTGTCGCTGCGGCTGCAGTATGCTTGTGAAACCGCTGGGGACACTCTTTTGCCATATGCTGAGCACTGTCGCAGATGTAGCACTTCCTGGTTCCTCTAGGAGGCTTCATCTTGACTGCTCCCGGAGTTAGGGCTCCGACTGTGGAGTGAGCCTTAGCACCACCTATCTCCATCGGCTCCTCTCCCCCTCCCAGCGGAGGCATGGATCGAGCGCGCGCCGCCTCCTTGGGGAAGGGAGGCAGTCCTTTCGCTGGCGTGCGTCCCAAATGCCCTTCCTCCCTGCCCCAAGGGCGTCCTTCCAACCGAACCCCAATGGAGAGTGCCCGTTCCACCACTTCCTTGGTGGTTTGGGGTCTTCCCCCCCTTGCGATCTCATCTTTCACAGCTCCGCTCAACCCCTCCCAGAACAGGTCTCTGACGGCAGGCGATTCTTTCTCCCAGGCTAGTACATTCACCAATCCGAAAAAACGTGCATGATATTGCCTCACAGTGGCTTTACCTTGTCTTAGTCCGTGAATCTCCCTCCTAGCGATATCCACATCAATCTCAGATAAAAAACACGCATCCATCACTTTAATGAAGGCAGCCGCATTTTGGAGGGCTGGATCCTTGTCTCTCCATAGATTGCGCAGCCACGATTTTGCCTCCCCCCGCAAATGCGAAATAATAAATCCCACTTTCTCTCCCTCATTTCTAAAGTCTTTGTCAAGCAGCTGCAATGTATAAATCACATCTGCTCTGAAGTTAGGATACTCCTGCAGGTCCCCATTGAAGTGAGATACCAGGCTCCCTCCTCTGTTTCCCAGCCCAATCCCTTCTGGTCTGGTGGCTGGTAGCCTCTGTGTACTTAGCACTTCTAACCTGGTTCGCAGATCCTGGCAGGCAGCAGCTGCTTCCTGTTCTTTCTTTCTGAAAGCCGCAATTTCTGCAGTCAACTGCGTCACTGCGTTTTGCAAACTCGCTATCCTCTCTTCGGTAGTCATTTCCCTGTTTTTCGTGAGCTCGCGAAGCACCAATCTTCACCCCTCGCTGCTTTCCCGCACTCCACGAGGTTGCAAAATTGGTGAAAATGGAGAGGGGACTTACTGTCAGGACTGCCGCTAGGTCCCAGCTCACAGAGGACCAACGCCCAGTGGATATTATATACAAAAGTCTTTATTGAAGTTTAGTTTCCATTTCCAAGCTCTGGGCGCGCAGGCCCACGTCTTAACGCTAGACCGGCTAAGTCCCCTCTGACTCACTGCTCCACCCACACCAGTTTAAGATTCTAGCCTGGCTCCACCTCTTGCGCTGCTCTTTCCTGCGTTGGGTCCTTCTGCCCTCTGGGGTTCCCTCCTTCCTGGACTCCTCTGACGCGGAGCCTCCTGAGTCTTGCCCCTCCCTCCGGCGGGCTTTAGGACCTGGCTCCCTTCCCGGGCTCCCCGCTGTGCCGCGCTCCTGTACATTTGAACTTGGCGCGCGCGCCCAGCCGGTGACTTTCCTTCTGACCGTTTCCCCGCTTCCTGATGTGGGTGTTGCCAAACCTGACTCCTCTCCTCCCTCTGGTGGTGAGGACACTGGTCCCGACTCCTGGGACTCCCCCTCCCCACTGCGCTCTGGTGGAGACGCTGGCCCTGATCTCCAGCTGCTGTTCAGAGACTCCCCGCTGGCCCCTCCCTCTTGAGGTTTCTCCCTTGGAATCTCCCTTGCTCGGGCCACCGGCGCTCCCTTCTGTGAGTCCTCCGATTCGCTAGAGAGGCTTGTGGAATAACTCTGGCCACTGTCACTGCCTGCGCCCCCCTCGTACTCCTCCTCCTCACTCTCCATTTGCTCCCCCTCCTGTGTCTCTCCTTCTGAACCCCTGACACCCATGATAAAAACTCATCTGTTTCCACCAAAAAACCTTTCAGGGGATCGTTTGCAACAGTTTGGCAACATTTTTGAGTGAATTGCAGAACGTCAGAAATTTAGAAGAAATTGTGACCGCGCGGCTTAGGGATTTTTTCCTAAAAAGTTGTTCAGACGTCGAGGGCTAATTCTGTTTCCCATGATCAAAACACATCTGTTTCCACCGAAAAACCTTTCAGGGGATCGTTTGCAGCAGTTTGTCACCATTTTTGAGTGAATTGCAGAACGTCAGTTTTTTCCTGAAATTGTGACCGCGCGGCTTAGGGATTTTTGCAAAAAAATGTTGTTCAGACGTTGAGGGCTAATTCTGTTTCCCATGATAAAAACTCATCTGTTTCCACAAAAAACCTTTCAGGGGATCGTTTGCAACAGTTTGGCAACATTTTTGAGTGAATTGCAGAACGTCAGATTTTTGCTGAAATTGTGACCGCGCGGCTTAGGGGTTTTTTCAAAAAAATGTTGATCAGATGTCGAGGGCTAAGTCTGTTTCCCATGATAAAAACGCATCTGTTTCCACCGAAAAACCTTTCAGGGGATCATTTGCAGCAGTTTGGCACCATTTTTGAGTGAATTGCAGAACGTCAGTTTTTTCCTGAAATTGTGACCGCGCGGCTTAGGGATTTTTGCAAAAAAAGGTTGTTCAGACGTTGAGGGCTAATTCTGTTTCCCATGATAAAAACTCATCTGTTTCCACCAAAAAACCTTTCAGGGGATCGTTTGCAACAGTTTGGCAACATTTTTGAGTGAATTGCAGAACGTCAGAAATTTAGAAGAAATTGTGACCGCGCGGCTTAGGGATTTTTGCAAAAAAAGTTGTTCTGACGTCGAGGGCTAATTCTGTTTCCCATGATCAAAACGCATCTGTTTCCACCAAAAAACCTTTCAGGGGATCGTTTGCAACAGTTCAGCGCCATTTTTGAATGAATTGCAGAACGTCAGATTTTTGCTGAAATTGTGACCACGCGGCTTAGGGATTTTTGCAAAAAAAGGTTGTTCAGACGTTGAGGGCTAATTCTGTTTCCCATGATAAAAACTCATCTGTTTCCACCAAAAAACCTTTCAGGGGATCGTTTGCAACAGTTTGGCAACATTTTTGAGTGAATTGCAGAACGTCAGAAATTTAGAAGAAATTGTGACCGCGCGGCTTAGGGATTTTTTCCTAAAAAGTTGTTCAGACGTCGAGGGCTAATTCTGTTTCCCATGATCAAAACACATCTGTTTCCACCGAAAAACCTTTCAGGGGATCGTTTGCAGCAGTTTGTCACCATTTTTGAGTGAATTGCAGAACGTCAGTTTTTTCCTGAAATTGTGACCGCGCGGCTTAGGGATTTTTTCAAAAAAAGGTTGTTCAGACGTTGAGGGCTAATTCTGTTTCCCATGATAAAAACTCATCTGTTTCCACAAAAAACCTTTCAGGGGATCGTTTGCAACAGTTTGGCAACATTTTTGAGTGAATTGCAGAACGTCAGATTTTTGCTGAAATTGTGACCGCGCGGCTTAGGGGTTTTTTCAAAAAAATGTTGATCAGATGTCGAGGGCTAAGTCTGTTTCCCATGATAAAAACGCATCTGTTTCCACCGAAAAACCTTTCAGGGGATCATTTGCAGCAGTTTGGCACCATTTTTGAGTGAATTGCAGAACGTCAGTTTTTTCCTGAAATTGTGACCGCGCGGCTTAGGGATTTTTGCAAAAAAAGGTTGTTCAGACGTTGAGGGCTAATTCTGTTTCCCATGATAAAAACTCATCTGTTTCCACCAAAAAACCTTTCAGGGGATCGTTTGCAACAGTTTGGCAACATTTTTGAGTGAATTGCAGAACGTCAGAAATTTAGAAGAAATTGTGACCGCGCGGCTTAGGGATTTTTGCAAAAAAAGTTGTTCTGACGTCGAGGGCTAATTCTGTTTCCCATGATCAAAACGCATCTGTTTCCACCGAAAAAGCTTTCAGGGGATCGTTTGCAACAGTTCAGCGCCATTTTTGAATGAATTGCAGAACGTCAGATTTTTGCTGAAATTGTGACCGCGCGGCTTAGGGATTTTTGCAAAAAAAGGTTGTTCAGACGTTGAGGGCTAATTCTGTTTCCCATGATAAAAACTCATCTGTTTCCACCAAAAAACCTTTCAGGGGATCGTTTGCAACAGTTTGGCAACATTTTTGAGTGAATTGCAGAACGTCAGAAATTTAGAAGAAATTGTGACCGCGCGGCTTAGGGATTTTTTCATAAAAAGTTGTTCAGACGTCGAGGGCTAATTCTGTTTCCCATGATCAAAACACATCTGTTTCCACCGAAAAACCTTTCAGGGGATCGTTTGCAGCAGTTTGTCACCATTTTTGAGTGAATTGCAGAACGTCAGTTTTTTCCTGAAATTGTGACCGCGCGGCTTAGGGATTTTTGCAAAAAAAGTTGTTCAGACGTTGAGGGCTAATTCTGTTTCCCATGATAAAAACTCATCTGTTTCCACCAAAAAACCTTTCAGGGGATCGTTTGCAACAGTTTGGCAACATTTTTGAGTGAATTGCAGAACGTCAGAAATTTAGAAGAAATTGTGACCGCGCGGCTTAGGGATTTTTTCAAAAAAAGTTGTTCTGACGGCGAGGGCTAATTCTGTTTCCCATGATAAAAACGCATCTGTTTCAGGGGATCGTTTGCAACAGTTTAGCACCATTTTCGAGTGAATTGGAGAACGTCAGAAATTTAGAAGAAATTGTGACCGCGCGGCTTAGGGATTTTTGCAAAAAAAGTTGTTCTGACGTCGAGGGCTAATTCTGTTTCCCATGATCAAAACGCATCTGTTTCCACGGAAAAAGTTTTCAGGGGATCGTTTGCAACAGTTCAGCGCCATTTTTGAATGAATTGCAGAACGTCAGATTTTTGCTGAAATTGTGACCGCGCGGCTTAGGGATTTTTGCAAAAAAAGGTTGTTCAGACGTTGAGGGCTAATTCTGTTTCCCATGATAAAAACTCATCTGTTTCCACCAAAAAACCTTTCAGGGGATCGTTTGCAACAGTTTGGCAACATTTTTGAGTGAATTGCAGAACGTCAGAAATTTAGAAGAAATTGTGACCGCGCGGCTTAGGGATTTTTTCCTAAAAAGTTGTTCAGACGTCGAGGGCTAATTCTGTTTCCCATGATCAAAACACATCTGTTTCCACCGAAAAACCTTTCAGGGGATCGTTTGCAGCAGTTTGTCACCATTTTTGAGTGAATTGCAGAACGTCAGTTTTTTCCTGAAATTGTGACCGCGCGGCTTAGGGATTTTTGCAAAAAAAGTTGTTCAGACGTTGAGGGCTAATTCTGTTTCCCATGATAAAAACTCATCTGTTTCCACCAAAAAACCTTTCAGGGGATCGTTTGCAACAGTTTGGCAACATTTTTGAGTGAATTGCAGAACGTCAGAAATTTAGAAGAAATTGTGACCGCGCGGCTTAGGGATTTTTTCAAAAAAAGTTGTTCTGACGGCGAGGGCTAATTCTGTTTCCCATGATAAAAACGCATCTGTTTCAGGGGATCGTTTGCAACAGTTTAGCACCATTTTCGAGTGAATTGGAGAACGTCAGAAATTTAGAAGAAATTGTGACCGCGCGGCTTAGGGATTTTTGCAAAAAAAAGTTGTTCAGACTTCGAGGGCTAATTCTGTTTCCCATGATAAAAACGCATCTGTTTCCACCGAAAAACTTTCAGGGGATCGGTTGCAACAGTTTGGCAACATTTTTGAGTGAATTGCAGAACGTCAGAAATTTAGAAGAAATTGTGACCGCGCGGCTTAGGGATTTTTTCATAAAAAGTTGTTCAGACGTCGAGGGCTAATTCTGTTTCCCATGATCAAAACGCATCTGTTTCCACCGAAAAACCTTTCAGGGGATCGTTTGCAGCAGTTTGTCACCATTTTTGAATGAATTGCAGAACGTCAGTTTTTTCCTGAAATTGTGACCGCGCGGCTTAGGGATTTTTGCAAAAAAAGGTTGTTCAGACGTTGAGGGCTAATTCTGTTTCCCATGATAAAAACTCATCTGTTTCCACCAAAAAACCTTTCAGGGGATCGTTTGCAACAGTTTGGCAACATTTTTGAGTGAATTGCAGAACGTCAGAAATTTAGAAGAAATTGTGACCGCGCGGCTTAGGGATTTTTTCAAAAAAAGTTGTTCTGACGTCGAGGGCTAATTCTTTTTCCCATGATCAAAACGCATCTGTTTCCACCAAAAAACCTTTCAGGGGATCGTTTGCAACAGTTCAGCGCCATTTTTGAATGAATTGCAGAACGTCAGATTTTTGCTGAAATTGTGACCGCGCGGCTTAGGGATTTTTGCAAAAAAAGGTTGTTCAGACGTTGAGGGCTAATTCTGTTTCCCATGATAAAAACTCATCTGTTTCCACCAAAAGACCTTTCAGGGGATCGTTTGCAACAGTTTGGCAACATTTTTGAGTGAATTGCAGAACGTCAGAAATTTAGAAGAAATTGTGACCGCGCGGCTTAGGGATTTTTTCCTAAAAAGTTGTTCAGACGTCGAGGGCTAATTCTGTTTCCCATGATCAAAACACATCTGTTTCCACCGAAAAACCTTTCAGGGGATCGTTTGCAGCAGTTTGTCACCATTTTTGAGTGAATTGCAGAACGTCAGTTTTTTCCTGAAATTGTGACCGCGCGGCTTAGGGATTTTTGCAAAAAAAGGTTGTTCAGACGTTGAGGGCTAATTCTGTTTCCCATGATCAAAACGCATCTGTTTCCACCGAAAAACCTTTCAGGGGATCGTTTGCAACAGTTCAGCGCCATTTTTGAATGAATTGCAGAACGTCAGATTTTTGCTGAAATTGTGACCGCGCGGCTTAGGGATTTTTTCAAAAAAAGTTGTTCAGACTTCGAGGGCTAATTCTATTTCCGATGATAAAAACGCATCTGTTTCCACCGAAAAACCTTTCAGGGGATCGTTTGCAACAGTTTAGCACCATTTTTGAGTGAATTGCAGAACGTCAGAAATTTAGAACAAATTTGCAAATAAAAGTTGTTTAGACTTTGAGGGCTAATTCTGTTTCCCATGATAAAAACGCATCTGTTTCAGGGGATCGTTTGCAACAGTTTAGCACCATTTTCGAGTGAATTGCAGAACGTCAGAAATTTAGAAGAAATTGTGACCGCGCGGCTTAGGGATTTTTGCAAAAAAAAGTTGTTCAGACTTCGAGGGCTAATTCTGTTTCCCATGATTAAAACGCATCTGTTTCCACCGAAAAACCTTTCAGGGGATCGTTTGCAACAGTTTGGCAACATTTTTGAGTGAATTGCAGAACGTCAGAAATTTAGAAGAAATTGTGAACGCGCGGCTTAGGGATTTTTTCATAAAAAGTTGTTCAGACGTCGAGGGCTAATTCTGTTTCCCATGATCAAAACGCATCTGTTTCCACCGAAAAACCTTTCAGGGGATCGTTTGCAGCAGTTTGTCACCATTTTTGAATGAATTGCAGAACGTCAGTTTTTTCCTGAAATTGTGACCGCGCGGCTTAGGGATTTTTGCAAAAAAAGGTTGTTCAGACGTTGAGGGCTAATTCTGTTTCCCATGATAAAAACTCATCTGTTTCCACCAAAAAACCTTTCAGGGGATCGTTTGCAACAGTTTGGCAGCATTTTTGAGTGAATTGCAGAACGTCAGAAATTTAGAAGAAATTGTGACCGCGCGGCTTAGGGATTTTTTCATAAAAAGTTGTTCTGACGTCGAGGGCTAATTCTGTTTCCCATGATCAAAACGCATCTGTTTCCACCAAAAAACCTTTCAGGGGATCGTTTGCAACAGTTCAGCGCCATTTTTGAATGAATTGCAGAACGTCAGATTTTTGCTGAAATTGTGACCGCGCGGCTTAGGGATTTTTGCAAAAAAAGGTTGTTCAGACGTTGAGGGCTAATTCTGTTTCCCATGATAAAAACTCATCTGTTTCCACCAAAAAACCTTTCAGGGGATCGTTTGCAACAGTTTGGCAACATTTTTGAGTGAATTGCAGAACGTCAGAAATTTAGAAGAAATTGTGACCGCGCGGCTTAGGGATTTTTTCCTAAAAAGTTGTTCAGACGTCGAGGGCTCATTCTGTTTCCCATGATCAAAACACATCTGTTTCCACCGAAAAACCTTTCAGGGGATCGTTTGCAACAGTTTAGCACCATTTTTGAGTGAATTGCAGAACGTCAGATTTTTGCTGAAATTGTGACCGCGCGGCTTAGGGATTTTTGCAAAAAAATGTTGTTCAGACGTCGAGGGCTAATTCTGTTTCCCATGATAAAAACGCATCTGTTTCCACCGAAAAACCTTTTAGGGGATCGTTTGCAACAGTTCAGCGCCATTTTTGAATGAATTGCAGAACGTCAGATTTTTGCTGACATTGTGACCGCGCGGCTTAGGGATTTTTTCAAAAAAAGTTGTTCAGACGTTGAGGGCTAATTCTGTCTCTGATGATAAAAACGCATCTGTTTCCACCGAAAAATCTTTCAGGGGATCGTTTGCAACAATTTGGCACCATTTTTGAGTGAATTGCAGAACGTCAGATTTTTGCTGAAATTGTGACCGCCCGGCTTAGGGATTTTTGCAAAAAAAAGTTGTTCAGACGTTGAGGGCTAATTTTGTTTCCCATGATAAAAACGCATCTGTCTCCACCGAAAAACCTTTCAGGGGATCCTTTGCAACAGGTTAGCACCATTTTTGAGTGAATTGCAGAACGTCAGATTTTTGCTGAAATTGTGACCGCGCGGCTTAGGGATTTTTGCAAAAAAATGTTGTTCAGACGTCGAGGGCTTATTCTGTTTCCCATGCTAAAAACGCATCTGTTTCCACCGAAAAACCTTTCAGGGGATCGTTTGCAACAGTTTGGCACCATTTTTGATTGAATTGCAGAACGTCAGATTTTTGCTGAAATTGTGACCGCGCAGCTTAGGGATTTTTGCAAAAAAAATGTTGTTCAGACGTCGAGGGCTAATTCTGTTTCCCATGATAAAAACGCATCTGTTTCCACCGAAAAACCTTTCAGGGGATCGTTTGCAACAGTTCAGCACCATTTTTGAATGAATTGAAGAACGTCAGAAATTTAGAAGAAATTGTGATCACGCGGCTTAGGGATTTTTGCAAAAAAATGTTCAGACGTTGAGGGCTAATTCTGTTTCCCATGCTAAAAACGCACCTGTTTCCACCGAAAAACCTTTTAGGGGATCGTTTGCAACAGTTCAGCGCCATTTTTGAATGAATTGCAGAACGTCAGATTTTTGCTGAAATTGTGACCGCGCGGCTTAGGGATTTTTTCAAAAAAAGTTGTTCAGACGTTGAGGGCTAATTCTATTTCCGATGATAAAAACGCATCTGTTTCCACCGAAAAATCTTTCAGGGGATCGTTTGCAACAATTTGGCACCATTTTTGAGTGAATTGCAGAACGTCAGATTTTTGCTGAAATTGTGACCGCGCGGCTTAGGGATTTTTGCAAAAAAAAGTTGTTCAGACGTTGAGGGCTAATTTTGTTTCCCATGATAAAAACGCATCTGTCTCCATCGAAAAACCTTTCAGGGGATCCTTTGCAACAGGTTAGCACCATTTTTGAGTGAATAGCAGAACGTCAGATTTTTGCTGAAATTGTGACCGCGCGGCTTAGGGATTTTTGCAAAAAAATGTTGTTCAGACGTCGAGGGCTTATTCTGTTTCCCATGCTAAAAACGCACCTGTTTCCACCGAAAAACCTTTCAGGGGATCCTTTGCAACAGGTTAGCACCATTTTTGAGTGAATTGCAGAACGTCAGATTTTTGCTGAAAATCTGACCGCGCGGCTTAGGCATTTTTGCAAAAAAATGTTGTTCAGACGTTGAGGGCTAATTCTGTTTCCCATGATAAAAACGCATCTGTTTCCGCCGAAAAACCTTTCAGGGGATCGTTTGCAACAGTTTAGCACCATTTTTGAGTGAATTGCAGAACGTCAGATTTTTGCTGAAATTGTGACCGCGCGGCTTAGGGATTTTTGCAAAAAAAGGTTGTTCAGACGTCGAGGGCTAATTCTGTTTCCCATGATAAAAACGCATCTGTTTCCACCGAAAAACCTTTTAGGGGATCGTTTGCAACAGTTCAGAGCCATTTTTGAATGAATTGCAGAACGTAAGATTTTTGCTGAAATTGTGACCGCGAGGCTTAGGGATTTTTTCAAAAAAAGTTGTTCAGATGTTGAGGGCTAATTCTATTTCCGATGATAAAATCGCATCTGTTTCCACCGAAAAATCTTTCTAGGGATCGTTTGCAACAATTTGGCACCATTTTTGAGTGAATTGCAGAACGTCAGATTTTTGCTGAAATTGTGACCGCGCGGCTTAGGGATTTTTGCAAAAAAAAGTTCTTCATACGTTGAGGGCTAATTTTGTTTCCCATGATAAAAACGCATCTGTCTCCATCGAAAAACCTTTCAGGGGATCCTTTGCAACAGGTTAGCACCATTTTTGAGTGAATTGCAGAACGTCAGATTTTTGCTGAAATTGTGACCGCGCGGCTTAGGGATTTTTTCAAAAAAATGTTGTTCAGACGTCGAGGGCTAATTCTGTTTCCCATGATAAAAATGCATCTGTTTCCACCGAAAAACCTTTTAGGGGATCGTTTGCAACAGTTCAGCGCCATTTTTGAATGAATTGCAGAACGTCAGATTTTTGCTGAAATTGTGACCGCGCGGCTTAGGGATTTTTTCAAAAAAAGTTGTTCAGACGTTGAGGGCTAATTCTATTTCCGATGATAAAAACGCATCTGTTTCCACCGAAAAATCTTTCAGGGGATCGTTTGCAACAATTTGGCACCATTTTTGAGTGAATTGCAGAACGTCAGATTTTTGCTGAAATTGTGACCGCGCGGCTTAGGGATTTTTGCAAAAAAAAGTTGTTCAGACGTTGAGGGCTAATTTTGTTTCCCATGATAAAAACGCATCTGTCTCCATCGAAAAACCTTTCAGGGGATCCTTTGCAACAGGTTAGCACCATTTTTGAGTGAATTGCAGAACGTCAGAAATTTAGAAGAAATTGTGACCGCGCGGCTTAGGGATTTTTTCAAAAAAAGTTGTTCTGACGGCGAGGGCTAATTCTGTTTCCCATGATCAAAACGCATCTGTTTCCACCGAAAAACCTTTCAGGGGATCGTTTGCAGCAGTTTGTCACCATTTTTGAATGAATTGCAGAACGTCAGTTTTTTCCTGAAATTGTGACCGCGCGGCTTAGGGATTTTTGCAAAAAAAGGTTGTTCAGACGTTGAGGGCTAATTCTGTTTCCCATGATAAAAACTCATCTGTTTCCACCAAAAAACCTTTCAGGGGATCGTTTGCAACAGTTTGGCAACATTTTTGAGTGAATTGCAGAACGTCAGAAATTTAGAAGAAATTGTGACCGCGCGGCTTAGGGATTTTTTCCTAAAAAGTTGTTCAGACGTCGAGGGCTCATTCTGTTTCCCATGATCAAAACACATCTGTTTCCACCGAAAAACCTTTCAGGGGATCGTTTGCAACAGTTTAGCACCATTTTTGAGTGAATTGCAGAACGTCAGATTTTTGCTGAAATTGTGACCGCGCGGCTTAGGGATTTTTGCAAAAAAATGTTGTTCAGACGTCGAGGGCTAATTCTGTTTCCCATGATAAAAACGCATCTGTTTCCACCGAAAAACCTTTTAGGGGATCGTTTGCAACAGTTCAGCGCCATTTTTGAATGAATTGCAGAACGTCAGATTTTTGCTGACATTGTGACCGCGCGGCTTAGGGATTTTTTCAAAAAAAGTTGTTCAGACGTTGAGGGCTAATTCTATTTCCGATGATAAAAACGCATCTGTTTCCACCGAAAAATCTTTCAGGGGATCGTTTGCAACAATTTGGCACCATTTTTGAGTGAATTGCAGAACGTCAGATTTTTGCTGAAAATCTGACCGCGCGGCTTAGGCATTTTTGCAAAAAAATGTTGTTCAGACGTCGAGGGCTAATTCTGTTTCCCATGATAAAAACGCATCTGTTTCCACCGAAAAACCTTTCAGGGGATCGTTTGCAACAGTTTGGCACCATTTTTGAGTGAATTGCAGAACGTCAGATTTTTGCTGAAATTGTGACCGCGCGGCTTAGGGATTTTTGCAAAAAAATGTTGTTCAGACGTCGAGGGCTAATTCTGTTTCCCATGATAAAAACGCATCTGTTTCCACCGAAAAACCTTTTAGGGGATCGTTTGCAACAGTTCAGCGCCATTTTTGAATGAATTGCAGAACGTCAGATTTTTGCTGACATTGTGACCGCGCGGCTTAGGGATTTTTTCAAAAAAAGTTGTTCAGACGTTGAGGGCTAATTCTATTTCCGATGATAAAAACGCATCTGTTTCCACCGAAAAATCTTTCAGGGGATCGTTTGCAACAATTTGGCACCATTTTTGAGTGAATTGCAGAACGTCAGATTTTTCTGAAATTGTGACCGCGCGGCTTAGGGATTTTTGCAAAAAAATGTTGTTCAGACGTCGAGGGCTTATTCTGTTTCCCATGCTAAAAACGCATCTGTTTCCACCGAAAAACCTTTCAGGGGATCGTTTGCAACAGTTTGGCACCATTTTTGAGTGAATTGCAGAACGTCAGATTTTTGCTGAAATTGTGACCGCGCAGCTTAGGGATTTTTGCAAAAAAAATGTTGTTCAGACGTCGAGGGCTAATTCTGTTTCCCATGCTAAAAACGCACCTGTTTCCACCGAAAAACCTTTTAGGGGATCGTTTGCAACAGTTCAGCGCCATTTTTGAATGAATTGCAGAACGTCAGATTTTTGCTGAAATTGTGACCGCACGGCTTAGGGATTTTTTCAAAAAAAGTTGTTCAGACGTTGAGGGCTAATTCTATTTCCGATGATAAAAACGCATCTGTTTCCACCGAAAAATCTTTCAGGGGATCGTTTGCAACAATTTGGCACCATTTTTGAGTGAATTGCAGAACGTCAGATTTTTGCTGAAATTGTGACCGCGCGGCTTAGGGATTTTTGCAAAAAAAAGTTGTTCAGACGTTGAGGGCTAATTTTGTTTCCCATGATAAAAACGCATCTGTCTCCATCGAAAAACCTTTCAGGGGATCGTTTGCAACAGGTTAGCACCATTTTTGAGTGAATTGCAGAACGTCAGATTTTTGCTGAAATTGTGACCGCGCGGCTTAGGGATTTTTGCAAAAAAATGTTGTTCAGACGTCGAGGGCTTATTCTGTTTCCCATGCTAAAAACGCACCTGTTTCCACCGAAAAACCTTTCAGGGGATCCTTTGCAACAGGTTAGCACCATTTTTGAGTGAATTGCAGAACGTCAGATTTTTGCTGAAAATCTGACCGCGCGGCTTAGGCATTTTTGCAAAAAAATGTTGTTCAGACGTTGAGGGCTAATTCTGTTTCCCATGATAAAAACGCATCTGTTTCCGCCGAAAAACCTTTCAGGGGATCGTTTGCAACAGTTTAGCACCATTTTTGAGTGAATTGCAGAACGTCAGATTTTTGCTGAAATTGTGACCGCGCGGCTTAGGGATTTTTGCAAAAAAAGGTTGTTCAGACGTCGAGGGCTAATTCTGTTTCCCATGATAAAAACGCATCTGTTTCCACCGAAAAACCTTTTAGGGGATCGTTTGCAACAGTTCAGAGCCATTTTTGAATGAATTGCAGAACGTCAGATTTTTGCTGAAATTGTGACCGCGCGGCTTAGGGATTTTTTCAAAAAAAGTTGTTCAGACGTTGAGGGCTAATTCTATTTCCGATGATAAAAACGCATCTGTTTCCACCGAAAAATCTTTCAGGGGATCGTTTGCAACAATTTGGCACCATTTTTGAGTGAATTGCAGAACGTCAGATTTTTGCTGAAATTGTGACCGCCCGGCTTAGGGATTTTTGCAAAAAAAAGTTGTTCAGACGTTGAGGGCTAATTTTGTTTCCCATGATAAAAACGCATCTGTCTCCACCGAAAAACATTTCAGGGGATCCTTTGCAACAGGTTAGCACCATTTTTGAGTGAATTGCAGAACGTCAGATTTTTGCTGAAATTGTAACCGCGCGGCTTAGGGATTTTTGCAAAAAAATGTTGTTCAGACGTCGAGGGCTTATTCTGTTTCCCATGCTAAAAAGGCATCTGTTTCCACCGAAAAACCTTTCAGGGGATCGTTTCCAACAGTTTGGCACCATTTTTGAGTGAATTGCAGAACGTCAGATTTTTGCAGAAATTGTGACCGCGCGGCTTAGGGATTTTTGCAAAAAAATGTTGTTCAGACGTCGAGGGCTAATTCTGTTTCCCATGATAAAAACGCATCTGTTTCCACCGAAAAACCTTTCAGGGGATCGTTTGCAACAGTTCAGCGCCATTTTTGAATGAATTGAAGAACGTCAGAAATTTAGAAGAAATTGTGATCGCGCGGCTTAGGGATTTTTGCAAAAAAATGTTGTTCAGACGTTGAGGGCTAATTCTGTTTCCCATGATAAAAACGCATCTGTTTCCGCCGAAAAACCTTTCAGGGGATCGTTTGCAACAGTTTAGCACCATTTTTGAGTGAATTGCAGAACGTCAGATTTTTGCTGAAATTGTGACCGCGCGGCTTAGGGATTTTTGCAAAAAAATGTTGTTCAGACGTCGAGGGCTAATTCTGTTTCCCATGATAAAAACGCATCTGTTTCCACCGAAAAACCTTTCAGGGGATCGTTTGCAACAGTTCAGCACCATTTTTGAATGAATTGAAGAACGTCAGAAATTTAGAAGAAATTGTGATCGCGCGGCTTAGGGATTTTTGCAAAAAAATGTTCAGACGTTGAGGGCTAATTCTGTTTCCCATGCTAAAAACGCACCTGTTTCCACCGAAAAACCTTTTAGGGGATCGTTTGCAACAGTTCAGCGCCATTTTTGAATGAATTGCAGAACGTCAGATTTTTGCTGAAATTGTGACCGCGCGGCTTAGGGATTTTTTCAAAAAAAGTTGTTCAGACGTTGAGGGCTAATTCTATTTCCGATGATAAAAACGCATCTGTTTCCACCGAAAAATCTTTCAGGGGATCGTTTGCAACAATTTGGCACCATTTTTGAGTGAATTGCAGAACGTCAGATTTTTGCTGAAATTGTGACCGCGCGGCTTAGGGATTTTTGCAAAAAAAAGTTGTTCAGACGTTGAGGGCTAATTTTGTTTCCCATGATAAAAACGCATCTGTCTCCATCGAAAAACCTTTCAGGGGATCGTTTGCAACAGGTTAGCACCATTTTTGAGTGAATTGCAGAACGTCAGATTTTTCCTGAAATTGTGACCGCGCGGCTTAGGGATTTTTGCAAAAAAATGTTGTTCAGACGTCGAGGGCTTATTCTGTTTCCCATGCTAAAAACGCACCTGTTTCCACCGAAAAACCTTTCAGGGGATCCTTTGCAACAGGTTAGCACCATTTTTGAGTGAATTGCAGAACGTCAGATTTTTGCTGAAAATCTGACCGCGCGGCTTAGGCATTTTTGCAAAAAAATGTTGTTCAGACGTTGAGGGCTAATTCTGTTTCCCATGATAAAAACGCATCTGTTTCCGCCGAAAAACCTTTCAGGGGATCGTTTGCAACAGTTTAGCACCATTTTTGAGTGAATTGCAGAACGTCAGATTTTTGCTGAAATTGTGACCGCGCGGCTTAGGGATTTTTGCAAAAAAAGGTTGTTCAGACGTCGAGGGCTAATTCTGTTTCCCATGATAAAAACGCATCTGTTTCCACCGAAAAACCTTTTAGGGGATCGTTTGCAACAGTTCAGAGCCATTTTTGAATGAATTGCAGAACGTCAGATTTTTGCTGAAATTGTGACCGCGCGGCTTAGGGATTTTTTCAAAAAAAGTTGTTCAGACGTTGAGGGCTAATTCTATTTCCGATGATAAAAACGCATCTGTTTCCACCGAAAAATCTTTCAGGGGATCGTTTGCAACAATTTGGCACCATTTTTGAGTGAATTGCAGAACGTCAGATTTTTGCTGAAATTGTGACCGCCCGGCTTAGGGATTTTTGCAAAAAAAAGTTGTTCAGACGTTGAGGGCTAATTTTGTTTCCCATGATAAAAACGCATCTGTCTCCACCGAAAAACATTTCAGGGGATCCTTTGCAACAGGTTAGCACCATTTTTGAGTGAATTGCAGAACGTCAGATTTTTGCTGAAATTGTAACCGCGCGGCTTAGGGATTTTTGCAAAAAAATGTTGTTCAGACGTCGAGGGCTTATTCTGTTTCCCATGCTAAAAAGGCATCTGTTTCCACCGAAAAACCTTTCAGGGGATCGTTTCCAACAGTTTGGCACCATTTTTGAGTGAATTGCAGAACGTCAGATTTTTGCAGAAATTGTGACCGCGCGGCTTAGGGATTTTTGCAAAAAAATGTTGTTCAGACGTCGAGGGCTAATTCTGTTTCCCATGATAAAAACGCATCTGTTTCCACCGAAAAACCTTTCAGGGGATCGTTTGCAACAGTTCAGCGCCATTTTTGAATGAATTGAAGAACGTCAGAAATTTAGAAGAAATTGTGATCGCGCGGCTTAGGGATTTTTGCAAAAAAATGTTGTTCAGACGTTGAGGGCTAATTCTGTTTCCCATGATAAAAACGCATCTGTTTCCGCCGAAAAACCTTTCAGGGGATCGTTTGCAACAGTTTAGCACCATTTTTGAGTGAATTGCAGAACGTCAGATTTTTGCTGAAATTGTGACCGCGCGGCTTAGGGATTTTTGCAAAAAAATGTTGTTCAGACGTCGAGGGCTAATTCTGTTTCCCATGATAAAAACGCATCTGTTTCCACCGAAAAACCTTTCAGGGGATCGTTTGCAACAGTTCAGCACCATTTTTGAATGAATTGAAGAACGTCAGAAATTTAGAAGAAATTGTGATCGCGCGGCTTAGGGATTTTTGCAAAAAAATGTTCAGACGTTGAGGGCTAATTCTGTTTCCCATGCTAAAAACGCACCTGTTTCCACCGAAAAACCTTTTAGGGGATCGTTTGCAACAGTTCAGCGCCATTTTTGAATGAATTGCAGAACGTCAGATTTTTGCTGAAATTGTGACCGCGCGGCTTAGGGATTTTTTCAAAAAAAGTTGTTCAGACGTTGAGGGCTAATTCTATTTCCGATGATAAAAACGCATCTGTTTCCACCGAAAAATCTTTCAGGGGATCGTTTGCAACAATTTGGCACCATTTTTGAGTGAATTGCAGAACGTCAGATTTTTGCTGAAATTGTGACCGCGCGGCTTAGGGATTTTTGCAAAAAAAAGTTGTTCAGACGTTGAGGGCTAATTTTGTTTCCCATGATAAAAACGCATCTGTCTCCATCGAAAAACCTTTCAGGGGATCGTTTGCAACAGGTTAGCACCATTTTTGAGTGAATTGCAGAACGTCAGATTTTTGCTGAAATTGTGA
Source organism: Podarcis gaigeae (assembly GCF_964106915.1). Classification (NCBI taxonomy): domain Eukaryota; kingdom Metazoa; phylum Chordata; class Lepidosauria; order Squamata; family Lacertidae; genus Podarcis; species Podarcis gaigeae. Next base: position 10,444,788 of record NC_139679.1, on the reverse strand, counting down.
CCGCGCGGCTTAGGGATTTTTGCAAAAAAATGTTGTTCAGACGTCGAGGGCTTATTCTGTTTCCCATGCTAAAAACGCACCTGTTTCCACCGAAAAACCTTTCAGGGGATCCTTTGCAACAGGTTAGCACCATTTTTGAGTGAATTGCAGAACGTCAGATTTTTGCTGAAAATCTGACCGCGCGGCTTAGGCATTTTTGCAAAAAAATGTTGTTCAGACGTTGAGGGCTAATTCTGTTTCCCATGATAAAAACGCATCTGTTTCCGCCGAAAAACCTTTCAGGGGATCGTTTGCAACAGTTTAGCACCATTTTTGAGTGAATTGCAGAACGTCAGATTTTTGCTGAAATTGTGACCGCGCGGCTTAGGGATTTTTGCAAAAAAAGGTTGTTCAGACGTCGAGGGCTAATTCTGTTTCCCATGATAAAAACGCATCTGTTTCCACCGAAAAACCTTTTAGGGGATCGTTTGCAACAGTTCAGAGCCATTTTTGAATGAATTGCAGAACGTCAGATTTTTGCTGAAATTGTGACCGCGCGGCTTAGGGATTTTTTCAAAAAAAGTTGTTCAGACGTTGAGGGCTAATTCTATTTCCGATGATAAAAACGCATCTGTTTCCACCGAAAAATCTTTCAGGGGATCGTTTGCAACAATTTGGCACCATTTTTGAGTGAATTGCAGAACGTCAGATTTTTGCTGAAATTGTGACCGCCCGGCTTAGGGATTTTTGCAAAAAAAAGTTGTTCAGACGTTGAGGGCTAATTTTGTTTCCCATGATAAAAACGCATCTGTCTCCACCGAAAAACATTTCAGGGGATCCTTTGCAACAGGTTAGCACCATTTTTGAGTGAATTGCAGAACGTCAGATTTTTGCTGAAATTGTGACCGCGCGGCTTAGGGATTTTTGCAAAAAAATGTTGTTCAGACGTCGAGGGCTTATTCTGTTTCCCATGCTAAAAAGGCATCTGTTTCCACCGAAAAACCTTTCAGGGGATCGTTTCCAACAGTTTGGCACCATTTTTGAGTGAATTGCAGAACGTCAGATTTTTGCAGAAATTGTGACCGCGCGGCTTAGGGATTTTTGCAAAAAAATGTTGTTCAGACGTCGAGGGCTAATTCTGTTTCCCATGATAAAAACGCATCTGTTTCCACCGAAAAACCTTTCAGGGGATCGTTTGCAACAGTTCAGCGCCATTTTTGAATGAATTGAAGAACGTCAGAAATTTAGAAGAAATTGTGATCGCGCGGCTTAGGGATTTTTGCAAAAAAATGTTGTTCAGACGTTGAGGGCTAATTCTGTTTCCCATGATAAAAACGCATCTGTTTCCGCCGAAAAACCTTTCAGGGGATCGTTTGCAACAGTTTAGCACCATTTTTGAGTGAATTGCAGAACGTCAGATTTTTGCTGAAATTGTGACCGCGCGGCTTAGGGATTTTTGCAAAAAAATGTTGTTCAGACGTCGAGGGCTAATTCTGTTTCCCATGCTAAAAACGCATCTGTTTCCACCGAAAAACCTTTTAGGGGATCGTTTGCAACAGTTCAGCGCCATTTTTGAATGAATTGCAGAACGTCAGATTTTTGCTGAAATTGTGACCGCGCGGCTTAGGGATTTTTTCAAAAAAAGTTGTTCAGACGTTGAGGGCTAATTCTATTTCCAATGATAAAAACGCATCTGTTTCCACCGAAAAATCTTTCAGGGGATCGTTTGCAACAATTTGGCACCATTTTTGAGTGAATTGCAGAACGTCAGATTTTTGCTGAAATTGTGACCGCGCGGCTTAGGGATTTTTGCAAAAAAAAGTTGTTCAGACGTTGAGGGCTAATTTTGTTTCCCATGATAAAAACGCATCTGTCTCCATCGAAAAACCTTTCAGGGGATCGTTTGCAACAGGTTAGCACCATTTTTGAGTGAATTGCAGAACGTCAGATTTTTGCTGAAATTGTGACCGCGCGGCTTAGGGATTTTTGCAAAAAAATGTTGTTCAGACGTCGAGGGCTTATTCTGTTTCCCATGCTAAAAACGCACCTGTTTCCACCGAAAAACCTTTCAGGGGATCCTTTGCAACAGGTTAGCACCATTTTTGAGTGAATTGCAGAACGTCAGATTTTTGCTGAAAATCTGACCGCGCGGCTTAGGCATTTTTGCAAAAAAATGTTGTTCAGACGTTGAGGGCTAATTCTGTTTCCCATGATAAAAACGCATCTGTTTCCGCCGAAAAACCTTTCAGGGGATCGTTTGCAACAGTTTAGCACCATTTTTGAGTGAATTGCAGAACGTCAGATTTTTGCTGAAATTGTGACCGCGCGGCTTAGGGATTTTTGCAAAAAAAGGTTGTTCAGACGTCGAGGGCTAATTCTGTTTCCCATGATAAAAACGCATCTGTTTCCGCCGAAAAACCTTTCAGGGGATCGTTTGCAACAGTTTAGCACCATTTTTGAGTGAATTGCAGAACGTCAGATTTTTGCTGAAATTGTGACCGCGCGGCTTAGGGATTTTTGCAAAAAAATGTTGTTCAGACGTCGAGGGCTAATTCTGTTTCCCATGATAAAAACGCATCTGTTTCCACCGAAAAACCTTTTAGGGGATCGTTTGCAACAGTTCAGCGCCATTTTTGAATGAATTGCAGAACGTAAGATTTTTGCTGAAATTGTGACCGCGAGGCTTAGGGATTTTTTCAAAAAAAGTTGTTCAGATGTTGAGGGCTAATTCTATTTCCGATGATAAAAACGCATCTGTTTCCACCGAAAAATCTTTCTAGGGATCGTTTGCAACAATTTGGCACCATTTTTGAGTGAATTGCAGAACGTCAGATTTTTGCTGAAATTGTGAACGCGCGGCTTAGGGATTTTTGCAAAAAAAAGTTCTTCATACGTTGAGGGCTAATTTTGTTTCCCATGATAAAAACGCATCTGTCTCCATCGAAAAACCTTTCAGGGGATCCTTTGCAACAGGTTAGCACCATTTTTGAGTGAATTGCAGAACGTCAGATTTTTGCTGAAATTGTGACCGCGCGGCTTAGGGATTTTTGCAAAAAAATGTTGTTCAGACGTCGAGGGCTAATTCTGTTTCCCATGATAAAAACGCATCTGTTTCCACCGAAAAACCTTTTAGGGGATCGTTTGCAACAGTTCAGCGCCATTTTTGAATGAATTGCAGAACGTCAGATTTTTGCTGAAATTGTGACCGCGCGGCTTAGGGATTTTTTCAAAAAAAGTTGTTCAGACGTTGAGGGCTAATTCTATTTCCGATGATAAATACGCATCTGTTTCCACCGAAAAATCTTTCAGGGGATCGTTTGCAACAATTTGGCACCATTTTTGAGTGAATTGCAGAACGTCAGATTTTTGCTGAAATTGTGACCGCGCGGCTTAGGGATTTTTGCAAAAAAAAGTTGTTCAGACGTTGAGGGCTAATTTTGTTTCCCATGATAAAAACGCATCTGTCTCCATCGAAAAACCTTTCAGGGGATCCTTTGCAACAGGTTAGCACCATTTTTGAGTGAATTGCAGAACGTCAGATTTTTGCTGAAATTGTGACCGCGCGGCTTAGGGATTTTTGCAAAAAAATGTTGTTCAGACGTTGAGGGCTATTTCTGTTTCCCATGATAAAAACGCACCTGTTTCCACCGAAAAACCTTTCAGGGGATCCTTTGCAACAGGTTAGCACCATTTTTGAGTGAATTGCAGAACGTCAGATTTTTGCTGAAAATCTGACCGCGCGGCTTAGAGATTTTTGCAAAAAAATGTTGTTCAGACGTTGAGCGCTAATTCTGTTTCCCATGATAAAAACGCATCTGTTTCCGAAGAAAAACCTTTCAGGGGATCGTTTGCAACAGTTTAGCACCATTTTTGAGTGAATTGCAGAACGTCAGATTCTTGCTGAAATTGTGACCGCGCAGCTTAGGGATTTTTGCAAAAAAATGTTGTTCAGACGTCGAGGGCTAATTCTGTTTCCCATGATAAAAACGCATCTGTTTCCACCGAAAAACCTTTTAGGGGATCGTTTGCAACAGTTCAGCGCCATTTTTGAATGAATTGCAGAACGTCAGATTTTTGCTGACATTGTGACCGCGCGGCTTAGGGATTTTTTCAAAAAAAGTTGTTCAGACGTTGAGGGCTAATTCTATTTCCGATGATAAAAACGCATCTGTTTCCACCGAAAAATCTTTCAGGGGATCGTTTGCAACAATTTGGCACCATTTTTGAGTGAATTGCAGAACGTCAGATTTTTGCTGAAATTGTGACCGCCCGGCTTAGGGATTTTTGCAAAAAAAAGTTGTTCAGACGTTGAGGGCTAATTTTGTTTCCCATGATAAAAACGCATCTGTCTCCACCGAAAAACCTTTCAGGGGATCCTTTGCAACAGGTTAGCACCATTTTTGAGTGAATTGCAGAACGTCAGATTTTTGGTGAAATTGTGACCGCGCGGCTTAGGGATTTTTGCAAAAAAATGTTGTTCAGACGTCGAGGGCTTATTCTGTTTCCCATGCTAAAAACGCATCTGTTTCCACCGAAAAACCTTTCAGGGGATCGTTTGCAACAGTTTGGCACCATTTTTGAGTGAATTGCAGAACGTCAGATTTTTGCTGAAATTGTGACCGGGCAGCTTAGGGATTTTTGCAAAAAAAATGTTGTTCAGACGTCGAGGGCTAATTCTGTTTCCCATGATAAAAACGCATCTGTTTCCACCGAAAAACCTTTCAGGGGATCGTTTGCAACAGTTCAGCACCATTTTTGAATGAATTGAAGAACGTCAGAAATTTAGAAGAAATTGTGATCGCGCGGCTTAGGGATTTTTGCAAAAAAATGTTCAGACGTTGAGGGCTAATTCTGTTTCCCATGCTAAAAACGCACCTGTTTCCACCGAAAAACCTTTTAGGGGATCGTTTGCAACAGTTCAGCGCCATTTTTGAATGAATTGCAGAACGTCAGATTTTTGCTGAAATTGTGACCGCGCGGCTTAGGGATTTTTTCAAAAAAAGTTGTTCAGACGTTGAGGGCTAATTCTATTTCCGATGATAAAAACGCATCTGTTTCCACCGAAAAATCTTTCAGGGGATCGTTTGCAACAATTTGGCACCATTTTTGAGTGAATTGCAGAACGTCAGATTTTTGCTGAAATTGTGACCGCGCGGCTTAGGGATTTTTGCAAAAAAAAGTTGTTCAGACGTTGAGGGCTAATTTTGTTTCCCATGATAAAAACGCATCTGTCTCCATCGAAAAACCTTTCAGGGGATCCTTTGCAACAGGTTAGCACCATTTTTGAGTGAATTGCAGAACGTCAGATTTTTGCTGAAATTGTGACCGCGCGGCTTAGGGATTTTTGCAAAAAAAGGTTGTTCAGACGTCGAGGGCTAATTCTGTTTCCCATGATAAAAACGCATCTGTTTCCGCCGAAAAACCTTTCAGGGGATCGTTTGCAACAGTTTAGCACCATTTTTGAGTGAATTGCAGAACGTCAGATTTTTGCTGAAATTGTGACCGCGCGGCTTAGGGATTTTTGCAAAAAAATGTTGTTCAGACGTCGAGGGCTAATTCTGTTTCCCATGATAAAAACGCATCTGTTTCCACCGAAAAACCTTTTAGGGGATCGTTTGCAACAGTTCAGCGCCATTTTTGAATGAATTGCAGAACGTAAGATTTTTGCTGACATTGTGACCGCGCGGCTTAGGGATTTTTTCAAAAAAAGTTGTTCAGACGTTGAGGGCTAATTCTATTTCCGATGATAAAAACGCATCTGTTTCCACCGAAAAATCTTTCAGGGGATCGTTTGCAACAATTTGGCACCATTTTTGAGTGAATTGCAGAACGTCAGATTTTTGCTGAAATTGTGACCGCCCGGCTTAGGGATTTTTGCAAAAAAAAGTTGTTCAGACGTTGAGGGCTAATTTTGTTTCCCATGATAAAAACGCATCTGTCTCCACCGAAAAACCTTTCAGGGGATCCTTTGCAACAGGTTAGCACCATTTTTGAGTGAATTGCAGAACGTCAGATTTTTGGTGAAATTGTGACCGCGCGGCTTAGGGATTTTTGCAAAAAAATGTTGTTCAGACGTCGAGGGCTTATTCTGTTTCCCATGCTAAAAACGCATCTGTTTCCACCGAAAAACCTTTCAGGGGATCGTTTGCAACAGTTTGGCACCATTTTTGAGTGAATTGCAGAACGTCAGATTTTTGCTGAAATTGTGACCGCGCAGCTTAGGGATTTTTGCAAAAAAAATGTTGTTCAGACGTCGAGGGCTAATTCTGTTTCCCATGATAAAAACGCATCTGTTTCCACCGAAAAACCTTTCAGGGGATCGTTTGCAACAGTTCAGCACCATTTTTGAATGAATTGAAGAACGTCAGAAATTTAGAAGAAATTGTGATCGCGCGGCTTAGGGATTTTTGCAAAAAAATGTTCAGACGTTGAGGGCTAATTCTGTTTCCCATGCTAAAAACGCACCTGTTTCCACCGAAAAACCTTTTAGGGGATCGTTTGCAACAGTTCAGCGCCATTTTTGAATGAATTGCAGAACGTCAGATTTTTGCTGAAATTGTGACCGCGCGGCTTAGGGATTTTTTCAAAAAAAGTTGTTCAGACGTTGAGGGCTAATTCTATTTCCGATGATAAAAACGCATCTGTTTCCACCGAAAAATCTTTCAGGGGATCGTTTGCAACAATTTGGCACCATTTTTGAGTGAATTGCAGAACGTCAGATTTTTGCTGAAATTGTGACCGCGCGGCTTAGGGATTTTTGCAAAAAAAAGTTGTTCAGACGTTGAGGGCTAATTTTGTTTCCCATGATAAAAACGCATCTGTCTCCATCGAAAAACCTTTCAGGGGATCCTTTGCAACAGGTTAGCACCATTTTTGAGTGAATTGCAGAACGTCAGATTTTTGCTGAAATTGTGACCGCGCGGCTTAGGGATTTTTGCAAAAAAATGTTGTTCAGACGTCGAGGGCTTATTCTGTTTCCCATGCTAAAAACGCACCTGTTTCCACCGAAAAACCTTTCAGGGGATCCTTTGCAACAAGTTAGCACCATTTTTGAGTGAATTGCAGAACGTCAGATTTTTGCTGAAAATCTGACCGCGCGGCTTAGGCATTTTTGCAAAAAAATGTTGTTCAGACGTTGAGGGCTAATTCTGTTTCCCATGATAAAAACGCTTCTGTTTCCGCCGAAAAACCTTTCAGGGGATCGTTTGCAACAGTTTAGCACCATTTTTGAGTGAATTGCAGAACGTCAGATTTTTGCTGAAATTGTGACCGCGCGGCTTAGGGATTTTTGCAAAAAAAGGTTGTTCAGACGTCGAGGGCTAATTCTGTTTCCCATGATAAAAACGCATCTGTTTCCACCGAAAAACCTTTTAGGGGATCGTTTGCAACAGTTCAGAGCCATTTTTGAATGAATTGCAGAACGTCAGATTTTTGCTGAAATTGTGACCGCGCGGCTTAGGGATTTTTTCAAAAAAAGTTGTTCAGACGTTGAGGGCTAATTCTATTTCCGATGATAAAAACGCATCTGTTTCCACCGAAAAATCTTTCAGGGGATCGTTTGCAACAATTTGGCACCATTTTTGAGTGAATTGCAGAACGTCAGATTTTTGCTGAAATTGTGACCGCCCGGCTTAGGGATTTTTGCAAAAAAATGTTTTTCAGACGTTGAGGGCTAATTCTGTTTCCCATGATAAAAACGCATCTGTTTCCGCTGAAAAACCTTTCAGGGGATCGTTTGCAACAGTTTAGCACCATTTTTGAGTGAATTGCAGAACGTCAGATTTTTGCTGAAATTGTGACCACGCGGCTTAGGGATTTTTGCAAAAAAATGTTGTTCAGACGTCGAGGGCTAATTCTGTTTCCCATGATAAAAACGCATCTGTTTCCACCGAAAAACCTTTTAGGGGATCATTTGCAACAGTTCAGCGCCATTTTTGAATGAATTGCAGAACGTCAGATTTTTGCTGAAAGTGTGACCGCGCGGCTTAGGGATTTTTTCAAAAAAAGTTGTTCAGACGTTGAGGGCTAATTCTATTTCCGATGATAAAAACGCATCTGTTTCCACCGAAAAATCTTTCAGGGGATCGTTTGCAACAATTTGGTACCATTTTTGAGTGAATTGCAGAACGTCAGATTTTTGCTGAAATTGTGACCGCGCGGCTTAGGGATTTTTGCAAAAAAAAGATGTTCAGACGTTGAGGGCTAATTTTGTTTCCCATGATAAAAACGCATCTGTGTCCACCGAAAAACCTTTCAGGGGATCCTGTGCAACAGGTTAGCACCATTTTTGAGTGAATTGCAGAACGTCAGATTTTTGCTGAAATTGTGACCGCGCGGCTTAGGGATTTTTGCAAAAAAATGTTGTTCAGACGTCGAGGGCTTATTCTGTTTCCCATGCTAAAAACCCATCTGTTTCCACCGAAAAACCTTTCAGGGGATCGTTTGCAACAGTTTGGCACCATTTTTGAGTGAATTGCAGAACGTCAGATTTTTGCAGAAATTGTGACCGCGCGGCTTAGGGATTTTTGCAAAAAAAAGTTGTTCAGACGTTGAGGGCTAATTTTGTTTCCCATGATAAAAACGCATCTGTCTCCATCGAAAAACCTTTCAGGGGATCCTTTGCAACAGGTTAGCACCATTTTTGAGTGAATTGCAGAACGTCAGATTTTTGCTGAAATTGTGACCGCGCGGCTTAGGGATTTTTGCAAAAAAATGTTGTTCAGACGTTGAGGGCTAATTCTATTTCCGATGATAAAAACGCATCTGTTTCCACCGAAAAATCTTTCAGGGGATCGTTTGCAACAATTTGGCACCATTTTTGAGTGAATTGCAGAACGTCAGATTTTTGCTGAAATTGTGACCGCGCGGCTTAGGGATTTTTGCAAAAAAAAGTTGTTCAGACGTTGAGGGCTAATTTTGTTTCCCATGATAAAAACGCATCTGTCTCCATCGAAAAACCTTTCAGGGGATCCTTTGCAACAGGTTAGCACCATTTTTGAGTGAATTGCAGAACGTCAGATTTTTGCTGAAATTGTGACCGCGCGGCTTAGGGATTTTTGCAAAAAAATGTTGTTCAGACGTTGAGGGCTATTTCTGTTTCCCATGATAAAAACGCACCTGTTTCCACCGAAAAACCTTTCAGGGGATCCTTTGCAACAGGTTAGCACCATTTTTGAGTGAATTGCAGAACGTCAGATTTTTGCTGAAAATCTGACCGCGCGGCTTAGAGATTTTTGCAAAAAAATGTTGTTCAGACGTTGAGCGCTAATTCTGTTTCCCATGATAAAAACGCATCTGTTTCCGAAGAAAAACCTTTCAGGGGATCGTTTGCAACAGTTTAGCACCATTTTTGAGTGAATTGCAGAACGTCAGATTCTTGCTGAAATTGTGACCGCGCAGCTTAGGGATTTTTGCAAAAAAATGTTGTTCAGACGTCGAGGGCTAATTCTGTTTCCCATGATAAAAACGCATCTGTTTCCACCGAAAAACCTTTTAGGGGATCGTTTGCAACAGTTCAGCGCCATTTTTGAATGAATTGCAGAACGTCAGATTTTTGCTGACATTGTGACCGCGCGGCTTAGGGATTTTTTCAAAAAAAGTTGTTCAGACGTTGAGGGCTAATTCTATTTCCGATGATAAAAACGCATCTGTTTCCACCGAAAAATCTTTCAGGGGATCGTTTGCAACAATTTGGCACCATTTTTGAGTGAATTGCAGAACGTCAGATTTTTGCTGAAATTGTGACCGCCCGGCTTAGGGATTTTTGCAAAAAAAAGTTGTTCAGACGTTGAGGGCTAATTTTGTTTCCCATGATAAAAACGCATCTGTCTCCACCGAAAAACCTTTCAGGGGATCCTTTGCAACAGGTTAGCACCATTTTTGAGTGAATTGCAGAACGTCAGATTTTTGGTGAAATTGTGACCGCGCGGCTTAGGGATTTTTGCAAAAAAATGTTGTTCAGACGTCGAGGGCTTATTCTGTTTCCCATGCTAAAAACGCATCTGTTTCCACCGAAAAACCTTTCAGGGGATCGTTTGCAACAGTTTGGCACCATTTTTGAGTGAATTGCAGAACGTCAGATTTTTGCTGAAATTGTGACCGCGCAGCTTAGGGATTTTTGCAAAAAAAATGTTGTTCAGACGTCGAGGGCTAATTCTGTTTCCCATGATAAAAACGCATCTGTTTCCACCGAAAAACCTTTCAGGGGATCGTTTGCAACAGTTCAGCACCATTTTTGAATGAATTGAAGAACGTCAGAAATTTAGAAGAAATTGTGATCGCGCGGCTTAGGGATTTTTGCAAAAAAATGTTCAGACGTTGAGGGCTAATTCTGTTTCCCATGCTAAAAACGCACCTGTTTCCACCGAAAAACCTTTTAGGGGATCGTTTGCAACAGTTCAGCGCCATTTTTGAATGAATTGCAGAACGTCAGATTTTTGCTGAAATTGTGACCGCGCGGCTTAGGGATTTTTTCAAAAAAAGTTGTTCAGACGTTGAGGGCTAATTCTATTTCCGATGATAAAAACGCATCTGTTTCCACCGAAAAATCTTTCAGGGGATCGTTTGCAACAATTTGGCACCATTTTTGAGTGAATTGCAGAACGTCAGATTTTTGCTGAAATTGTGACCGCGCGGCTTAGGGATTTTTGCAAAAAAAAGTTGTTCAGACGTTGAGGGCTAATTTTGTTTCCCATGATAAAAACGCATCTGTCTCCATCGAAAAACCTTTCAGGGGATCCTTTGCAACAGGTTAGCACCATTTTTGAGTGAATTGCAGAACGTCAGATTTTTGCTGAAATTGTGACCGCGCGGCTTAGGGATTTTTGCAAAAAAATGTTGTTCAGACGTCGAGGGCTTATTCTGTTTCCCATGCTAAAAACGCACCTGTTTCCACCGAAAAACCTTTCAGGGGATCCTTTGCAACAGGTTAGCACCATTTTTGAGTGAATTGCAGAACGTCAGATTTTTGCTGAAAATCTGACCGCGCGGCTTAGGCATTTTTGCAAAAAAAAGATGTTCAGACGTTGAGGGCTAATTCTGTTTCCCATGATAAAAACGCTTCTGTTTCCGCCGAAAAACCTTTCAGGGGATCGTTTGCAACAGTTTAGCACCATTTTTGAGTGAATTGCAGAACGTCAGATTTTTGCTGAAATTGTGACCGCGCGGCTTAGGGATTTTTGCAAAAAAATGTTGTTCAGACGTCGAGGGCTTATTCTGTTTCCCATGCTAAAAACCCATCTGTTTCCACCGAAAAACCTTTCAGGGGATCGTTTGCAACAGTTTGGCACCATTTTTGAGTGAATTGCAGAACGTCAGATTTTTGCAGAAATTGTGACCGCGCGGCTTAGGGATTTTTGCAAAAAAATGTTCAGACGTCGAGGGCTAATTCTGTTTCCCATGATAAAAACGCATCTGTTTCCACCGAAAAACCTTTTAGGGGATCGTTTGCAACAGTTCAGCGCCATTTTTGAATGAATTGAAGAACGTCAGAAATTTAGAAGAAATTGTGATCGCGCGGCTTAGGGAATTTTGCAAAAAAATGTTGTTCAGACGTTGAGGGCTAATTCTGTTTCCCATGATAAAAACGCATCTGTTTCCGCCGAAAAACCTTTCAGGGGATCGTTTGCAACAGTTTAGCACCATTTTTGAGTGAATTGCAGAACGTCAGATTTTTGCTGAAATTGTGACCGCGCGGCTTAGGGATTTTTGCAAAAAAATGTTGTTCAGACGTCGAGGGCTAATTCTGTTTCCCATGATAAAAACGCATCTGTTTCCACCGAAAAACCTTTTAGGGGATCGTTTGCAACAGTTCAGAGCCATTTTTGAATGAATTGCAGAACGTCAGATTTTTGCTGAAATTTTGACCGCGTGGCTTAGGGATTTTTGCAAAAAAATGTTGTTCAGACGTCGAGGGCTAATTCTGTTTCCCATGATAAAAACGCATCTGTTTCCACCGAAAAACCTTTTAGGGGATCGTTTGCAACAGTTCAGCGCCATTTTTGAATGAATTGCAGAACGTCAGATTTTTGCTGAAATTGTGACCGCGCGGCTTAGGGATTTTTTCAAAAAAAGTTGTTCAGACGTTGAGGGCTAATTCTATTTCCAATGATAAAAAGGCATCTGTTTCCACCGAAAAATCTTTCAGGGGATCGTTTGCAACAATTTCGTACCATTTTTGAGTGAATTGCAGAACGTCAGATTTTTGCTGAAATTGTGACCGCGCGGCTTAGGGATTTTTGCAAAAAAAAGTTGTTCAGACGTTGAGGGCTAATTTTGTTTCCCATGATAAAAACGCATCTGTGTCCACCGAAAAACCTTTCAGGGGATCCTGTGCAACAGGTTAGCACCATTTTTGAGTGAATTGCAGAACGTCAGATTTTTGCTGAAATTGTGACCGCGCGGCTTAGGGATTTTTGCAAAAAAATGTTGTTCAGACGTCGAGGGCTTATTCTGTTTCCCATGCTAAAAACCCATCTGTTTCCACCGAAAAACCTTTCAGGGGATCGTTTGCAACAGTTTGGCACCATTTTTGAGTGAATTGCAGAACGTCAGATTTTTGCTGAAATTGTGACCGCGCGGCTTAGGGATTTTTGCAAAAAAATGTTGTTCAGACGTCGAGGGCTAATTCTGTTTCCCATGATAAAAACGCATCTGTTTCCACCGAAAAACCTTTCAGGGGATCGTTTGCAACAGTTCAGCGCCATTTTTGAATGAATTGAAGAACGTCAGAAATTTAGAAGAAATTGTGATCGCGCGGCTTAGGGATTTTTGCAAAAAAATGTTGTTCAGACGTTGAGGGCTAATTCTGTTTCCCATGATAAAAACGCATCTGTTTCCGCCGAAAAACCTTTCAGGGGATCGTTTGCAACAGTTTAGCACCATTTTTGAGTGAATTGCAGAACGTCAGATTTTTGCTGAAATTGTGACCGCGCGGCTTAGGGATTTTTGCAAAAAAAAGTTCTTCATACGTTGAGGGCTAATTTTGTTTCCCATGATAAAAACGCATCTGTCTCCATCGAAAAACCTTTCAGGGGATCCTTTGCAACAGGTTAGCACCATTTTTGAGTGAATTGCAGAACGTCAGATTTTTGCTGAAATTGTGACCGCGCGGCTTAGGGATTTTTGCAAAAAAATGTTGTTCAGACGTCGAGGGCTTATTCTGTTTCCCATGCTAAAAACGCACCTGTTTCCACCGAAAAACCTTTCAGGGGATCGTTTGCAACAGTTTGGCACCATTTTTGAGTGAATTGCAGAACGTCAGATTTTTGCTGAAATTGTGACCGCGCGGCTTAGGGATTTTTGCTAAAAAAAGTTGTTCAGACGTCGAGGGCTAATTCTGTTTCCCATGATAAAAACGCATCTGTTTCCACCGAAAAACCTTTTAGGGGATCGTTTGCAACAGTTCAGCGCCATTTTTGAATGAATTGCAGAACATCAGATTTTTGCTGAAATTGTGACCGCGCGGCTTAGGGATTTTTTCAAAAAAAAGTTGTTCAGACGTTGAGGGCTAATTCTATTTCCGATGATAAAAACGCATCTGTTTCCACCGAAAAATCTTTCTAGGGATCGTTTGCAACAATTTGGCACCATTTTTGAGTGAATTGCAGAACGTCAGATTTTTGCTGAAATTGTGACCGCGCGGCTTAGGGATTTTTGCAAAAAAAAGTTCTTCATACGTTGAGGGCTAATTTTGTTTCCCATGATAAAAACGCATCTGTCTCCATCGAAAAACCTTTCAGGGGATCCTTTGCAACAGGTTAGCACCATTTTTGAGTGAATTGCAGAACGTCAGATTTTTGCTGAAATTGTGACCGCGCGGCTTAGGGATTTTTGCAAAAAAAGTTGTTCAGACGTTGAGGGCTAATTCTATTTCCGATGATAAAAACGCATCTGTTTCCACCGAAAAATCTTTCAGGGGATCGTTTGCAACAATTTGGCACCATTTTTGAGTGAATTGCAGAACGTCAGATTTTTGCTGAAATTGTGACCGCGCGGCTTAGGGATTTTTGCAAAAAAATGTTGTTCAGACGTCGAGGGCTTATTCTGTTTCCCATGCTAAAAACGCACCTGTTTCCACCGAAAAACCTTTCAGGGGATCGTTTGCAACAGTTTGGCACCATTTTTGAGTGAATTGCAGAACGTCAGATTTTTGCTGAAATTGTGACCGCGCGGCTTAGGGATTTTTGCAAAAAAAGTTGTTCAGACGTTGAGGGCTAATTCTATTTCCGATGATAAAAACGCATCTGTTTCCACCGAAAAATCTTTCAGGGGATCGTTTGCAACAATTTGGCACCATTTTTGAGTGAATTGCAGAACGTCAGATTTTTGCTGAAATTGTGACCGCGCGGCTTAGGGATTTTTGCAAAAAAAAGTTGTTCAGACGTTGAGGGCTAATTTTGTTTCCCATGATAAAAACGCATCTGTCTCCATCGAAAAACCTTTCAGGGGATCCTTTGCAACAGGTTAGCACCATTTTTGAGTGAATTGCAGAACGTCAGATTTTTGCTGAAATTGTGACCGCGCGGCTTAGGGATTTTTGCAAAAAAATGTTGTTCAGACGTCGAGGGCTTATTCTGTTTCCCATGCTAAAAACGCACCTGTTTCCACCGAAAAACCTTTCAGGGGATCGTTTGCAACAGTTTGGCACCATTTTTGAGTGAATTGCAGAACGTCAGATTTTTGCTGAAAATCTGACCGCGCGGCTTAGGGATTTTTGCAAAAAAATGTTGTTCAGACGTTGAGGGCTAATTCTGTTTCCCATGATAAAAACGCTTCTGTTTCTGCCGAAAAACCTTTCAGGGGATCGTTTGCAACAGTTTGGCACCATTTTTGAGTGAATTGCAGAACGTCAGATTTTTGCTGAAATTGTGACCGCGCGGCTTAGGGATTTTTGCAAAAAAAAGTTTTTCAGACGTCGAGGGCTAATTCTGTTTCCCATGATAAAAACGCATCTGTTTCCACCGAAAAACCTTTTAGGGGATCGTTTGCAACAGTTCAGCGCCATTTTTGAATGAATTGCAGAACATCAGATTTTTGCTGAAATTGTGACCGCGCGGCTTAGGGATTTTTTCAAAAAAAGTTGTTCAGACATTGAGGGCTAATTCTATTTCCGATGATAAAAACGCATCTGTTTCCACCGAAAAATCTTTCAGGGGATCGTTTGCAACAATTTGGCACCATTTTTGAGTGAATTGCAGAACGTCAGATTTTTGCTGAAATTGTGACCGCGCGGCTTAGGGATTTTTGCAAAAAAAAGTTGTTCAGACGTTGAGGGCTAATTTTGTTTCCCATGATAAAAGCGCATCTGTCTCCATCGAAAAACCTTTCAGGGGATCCTTTGCAACAGGTTAGCACCATTTTTGAGTGAATTGCAGAACGTCAGATTTTTGCTGAAATTGTGACCGCGCGGCTTAGGGATTTTTGCAAAAAAATGTTGTTCAGACGTCGAGGGCTTATTCTGTTTCCCATGCTAAAAACGCACCTGTTTCCACCGAAAAACCTTTCAGGGGATCGTTTTCAACAGTTTGGCACCATTTTTGAGTGAATTGCAGAACGTCAGATTTTTGCTGAAAATCTGACCGCGCGGCTTAGGGATTTTTGCAAAAAAATGTTGTTCAGACGTTGAGGGCTAATTCTGTTTCCCATGATAAAAACGCATCTGTTTCCGCCGAAAAACCTTTCAGGGGATCGTTTGCAACAATTTAGCACCATTTTTGAGTGAATTGCAGAACGTCAGATTTTTGCTGAAATTGTGACCGCGCGGCTTAGGGATTTTTGCAAAAAAATGTTGTTCAGACGTCGAGGGCTAATTCTGTTTCCCATGATAAAAACGCATCTGTTTCCACCGAAAAACCTTTTAGGGGATCGTTTGCAACAGTTCAGAGCCATTTTTGAGTGAATTGCAGAACGTCAGATTTTTGCTGAAATTGTGACCGCGCGGCTTAGGGATTTTTGCAAAAAAAAGTTGTTCAGACGTCGAGGGCTAATTCTGTTTCCCATGATAAAAACGCATCTGTTTCCACCGAAAAACCTTTTAGGGGATCGTTTGCAACAGTTCAGCGCCATTTTTGAATGAATTGCAGAACATCAGATTTTTGCTGAAATTGTGACCGCGCGGCTTAGGGATTTTTTCAAAAAAAGTTGTTCAGACGTTGAGGGCTAATTCTATTTCCGATGATAAAAACGCATCTGTTTCCACCGAAAAATCTTTCTAGGGATCGTTTGCAACAATTTGGCACCATTTTTGAGTGAATTGCAGAACGTCAGATTTTTGCTGAAATTGTGACCGCGCGGCTTAGGGATTTTTGCAAAAAAAAGTTCTTCATACGTTGAGGGCTAATTTTGTTTCCCATGATAAAAACGCATCTGTCTCCATCGAAAAACCTTTCAGGGGATCCTTTGCAACAGGTTAGCACCATTTTTGAGTGAATTGCAGAACGTCAGATTTTTGCTGAAATTGTGACCGCGCGGCTTAGGGATTTTTGCAAAAAAAGTTGTTCAGACGTTGAGGGCTAATTCTATTTCCGATGATAAAAACGCATCTGTTTCCACCGAAAAATCTTTCAGGGGATCGTTTGCAACAATTTGGCACCATTTTTGAGTGAATTGCAGAACGTCAGATTTTTGCTGAAATTGTGACCGCGCGGCTTAGGGATTTTTGCAAAAAAATGTTGTTCAGACGTCGAGGGCTTATTCTGTTTCCCATGCTAAAAACGCACCTGTTTCCACCGAAAAACCTTTCAGGGGATCGTTTGCAACAGTTTGGCACCATTTTTGAGTGAATTGCAGAACGTCAGATTTTTGCTGAAATTGTGACCGCGCGGCTTAGGGATTTTTGCAAAAAAAAGTTGTTCAGACGTCGAGGGCTAATTCTGTTTCCCATGATAAAAACGCATCTGTTTCCACCGAAAAACCTTTTAGGGGATCGTTTGCAACAGTTCAGCGCCATTTTTGAATGAATTGCAGAACATCAGATTTTTGCTGAAATTGTGACCGCGCGGCTTAGGGATTTTTTCAAAAAAAGTTGTTCAGACGTTGAGGGCTAATTCTATTTCCGATGATAAAAACGCATCTGTTTCCACCGAAAAATCTTTCAGGGGATCGTTTGCAACAATTTGGCACCATTTTTGAGTGAATTGCAGAACGTCAGATTTTTGCTGAAATTGTGACCGCGCGGCTTAGGGATTTTTGCAAAAAAAAGTTGTTCAGACGTTGAGGGCTAATTTTGTTTCCCATGATAAAAACGCATCTGTCTCCATCGAAAAACCTTTCAGGGGATCCTTTGCAACAGGTTAGCACCATTTTTGAGTGAATTGCAGAACGTCAGATTTTTGCTGAAATTGTGACCGCGCGGCTTAGGGATTTTTGCAAAAAAATGTTGTTCAGACGTCGAGGGCTTATTCTGTTTCCCATGCTAAAAACGCACATGTTTCCACCGAAAAACCTTTCAGGGGATCGTTTGCAACAGTTTGGCACCATTTTTGAGTGAATTGCAGAACGTCAGATTTTTGCTGAAAATCTGACCGCGCGGCTTAGGGATTTTTGCAAAAAAATGTTGTTCAGACGTTGAGGGCTAATTCTGTTTCCCATGATAAAAACGCTTCTGTTTCTGCCGAAAAACCTTTCAGGGGATCGTTTGCAACAGTTTGGCACCATTTTTGAGTGAATTGCAGAACGTCAGATTTTTGCTGAAATTGTGACCGCGCGGCTTAGGGATTTTTGCAAAAAAAAGTTGTTCAGACGTCGAGGGCTAATTCTGTTTCCCATGATAAAAACGCATCTGTTTCCACCGAAAAACCTTTTAGGGGATCGTTTGCAACAGTTCAGCGCCATTTTTGAATGAATTGCAGAACATCAGATTTTTGCTGAAATTGTGACCGCGCGGCTTAGGGATTTTTTCAAAAAAAGTTGTTCAGACATTGAGGGCTAATTCTATTTCCGATGATAAAAACGCATCTGTTTCCACCGAAAAATCTTTCAGGGGATCGTTTGCAACAATTTGGCACCATTTTTGAGTGAATTGCAGAACGTCAGATTTTTGCTGAAATTGTGACCGCGCGGCTTAGGGATTTTTGCAAAAAAAAGTTGTTCAGACGTTGAGGGCTAATTTTGTTTCCCATGATAAAAGCGCATCTGTCTCCATCGAAAAACCTTTCAGGGGATCCTTTGCAACAGGTTAGCACCATTTTTGAGTGAATTGCAGAACGTCAGATTTTTGCTGAAATTGTGACCGCGCGGCTTAGGGATTTTTGCAAAAAAATGTTGTTCAGACGTCGAGGGCTTATTCTGTTTCCCATGCTAAAAACGCACCTGTTTCCACCGAAAAACCTTTCAGGGGATCGTTTGCAACAGTTTGGCACCATTTTTGAGTGAATTGCAGAACGTCAGATTTTTGCTGAAAATCTGACCGCGCGGCTTAGGGATTTTTGCAAAAAAATGTTGTTCAGACGTTGAGGGCTAATTCTGTTTCCCATGATAAAAACGCATCTGTCTCCATCGAAAAACCTTTCAGGGGATCCTTTGCAACAGGTTAGCACCATTTTTGAGTGAATTGCAGAACGTCAGATTTTTGCTGAAATTGTGACCGCGCGGCTTAGGGATTTTTGCAAAAAAAGTTGTTCAGACGTTGAGGGCTAATTCTATTTCCGATGATAAAAACGCATCTGTTTCCACCGAAAAATCTTTCAGGGGATCGTTTGCAACAATTTGGCACCATTTTTGAGTGAATTGCAGAACGTCAGATTTTTGCTGAAATTGTGACCGCGCGGCTTAGGGATTTTTGCAAAAAAATGTTGTTCAGACGTCGAGGGCTTATTCTGTTTCCCATGCTAAAAACGCACCTGTTTCCACCGAAAAACCTTTCAGGGGATCGTTTGCAACAGTTTGGCACCATTTTTGAGTGAATTGCAGAACGTCAGATTTTTGCTGAAATTGTGACCGCGCGGCTTAGGGATTTTTGCAAAAAAAAGTTGTTCAGACGTCGAGGGCTAATTCTGTTTCCCATGATAAAAACGCATCTGTTTCCACCGAAAAACCTTTTAGGGGATCGTTTGCAACAGTTCAGCGCCATTTTTGAATGAATTGCAGAACATCAGATTTTTGCTGAAATTGTGACCGCGCGGCTTAGGGATTTTTTCAAAAAAAGTTGTTCAGACGTTGAGGGCTAATTCTATTTCCGTTGATAAAAACGCATCTGTTTCCACCGAAAAATCTTTCAGGGGATCGTTTGCAACAATTTGGCACCATTTTTGAGTGAATTGCAGAACGTCAGATTTTTGCTGAAATTGTGACCGCGCGGCTTAGGGATTTTTGCAAAAAAAAGTTGTTCAGACGTTGAGGGCTAATTTTGTTTCCCATGATAAAAACGCATCTGTCTCCATCGAAAAACCTTTCAGGGGATCCTTTGCAACAGGTTAGCACCATTTTTGAGTGAATTGCAGAACGTCAGATTTTTGCTGAAATTGTGACCGCGCGGCTTAGGGATTTTTGCAAAAAAATGTTGTTCAGACGTCGAGGGCTTATTCTGTTTCCCATGCTAAAAACGCACCTGTTTCCACCGAAAAACCTTTCAGGGGATCGTTTGCAACAGTTTGGCACCATTTTTGAGTGAATTGCAGAACGTCAGATTTTTGCTGAAAATCTGACCGCGCGGCTTAGAGATTTTTGCAAAAAAATGTTGTTCAGACGTTGAGGGCTAATTCTGTTTCCCATGATAAAAACGCTTCTGTTTCTGCCGAAAAACCTTTCAGGGGATCGTTTGCAACAGTTTGGCACCATTTTTGAGTGAATTGCAGAACGTCAGATTTTTGCTGAAATTGTGACCGCGCGGCTTAGGGATTTTTGCAAAAAAAAGTTGTTCAGACGTCGAGGGCTAATTCTGTTTCCCATGATAAAAACGCATCTGTTTCCACCGAAAAACCTTTCAGGGGATCCTTTGCAACAGGTTAGCACCATTTTTGAGTGAATTGCAGAACGTCAGATTTTTGCTGAAATTGTGACCGCGCGGCTTAGGGATTTTTGCAAAAAAAGTTGTTCAGACGTTGAGGGCTAATTCTATTTCCGATGATAAAAACGCATCTGTTTCCACCGAAAAATCTTTCAGGGGATCGTTTGCAACAATTTGGCACCATTTTTGAGTGAATTGCAGAACGTCAGATTTTTGCTGAAATTGTGACCGCGCGGCTTAGGGATTTTTGCAAAAAAATGTTGTTCAGACGTCGAGGGCTTATTCTGTTTCCCATGCTAAAAACGCACCTGTTTCCACCGAAAAACCTTTCAGGGGATCGTTTGCAACAGTTTGGCACCATTTTTGAGTGAATTGCAGAACGTCAGATTTTTGCTGAAATTGTGACCGCGCGGCTTAGGGATTTTTGCAAAAAAAGTTGTTCAGACGTTGAGGGCTAATTCTATTTCCGATGATAAAAACGCATCTGTTTCCACCGAAAAATCTTTCAGGGGATCGTTTGCAACAATTTGGCACCATTTTTGAGTGAATTGCAGAACGTCAGATTTTTGCTGAAATTGTGACCGCGCGGCTTAGGGATTTTTGCAAAAAAAAGTTGTTCAGACGTTGAGGGCTAATTTTGTTTCCCATGATAAAAACGCATCTGTCTCCATCGAAAAACCTTTCAGGGGATCCTTTGCAACAGGTTAGCACCATTTTTGAGTGAATTGCAGAACGTCAGATTTTTGCTGAAATTGTGACCGCGCGGCTTAGGGATTTTTGCAAAAAAATGTTGTTCAGACGTCGAGGGCTTATTCTGTTTCCCATGCTAAAAACGCACCTGTTTCCACCGAAAAACCTTTCAGGGGATCGTTTGCAACAGTTTGGCACCATTTTTGAGTGAATTGCAGAACGTCAGATTTTTGCTGAAAATCTGACCGCGCGGCTTAGGGATTTTTGCAAAAAAATGTTGTTCAGACGTTGAGGGCTAATTCTGTTTCCCATGATAAAAACGCTTCTGTTTCTGCCGAAAAACCTTTCAGGGGATCGTTTGCAACAGTTTGGCACCATTTTTGAGTGAATTGCAGAACGTCAGATTTTTGCTGAAATTGTGACCGCGCGGCTTAGGGATTTTTGCAAAAAAAAGTTTTTCAGACGTCGAGGGCTAATTCTGTTTCCCATGATAAAAACGCATCTGTTTCCACCGAAAAACCTTTCAGGGGATCGTTTGCAACAGTTCAGCGCCATTTTTGAATGAATTGCAGAACATCAGATTTTTGCTGAAATTGTGACCGCGCGGCTTAGGGATTTTTTCAAAAAAAGTTGTTCAGACATTGAGGGCTAATTCTATTTCCGATGATAAAAACGCATCTGTTTCCACCGAAAAATCTTTCAGGGGATCGTTTGCAACAATTTGGCACCATTTTTGAGTGAATTGCAGAACGTCAGATTTTTGCTGAAATTGTGACCGCGCGGCTTAGGGATTTTTGCAAAAAAAAGTTGTTCAGACGTTGAGGGCTAATTTTGTTTCCCATGATAAAAGCGCATCTGTCTCCATCGAAAAACCTTTCAGGGGATCCTTTGCAACAGGTTAGCACCATTTTTGAGTGAATTGCAGAACGTCAGATTTTTGCTGAAATTGTGACCGCGCGGCTTAGGGATTTTTGCAAAAAAATGTTGTTCAGACGTCGAGGGCTTATTCTGTTTCCCATGCTAAAAACGCACCTGTTTCCACCGAAAAACCTTTCAGGGGATCGTTTTCAACAGTTTGGCACCATTTTTGAGTGAATTGCAGAACGTCAGATTTTTGCTGAAAATCTGACCGCGCGGCTTAGGGATTTTTGCAAAAAAATGTTGTTCAGACGTTGAGGGCTAATTCTGTTTCCCATGATAAAAACGCATCTGTTTCCGCCGAAAAACCTTTCAGGGGATCGTTTGCAACAATTTAGCACCATTTTTGAGTGAATTGCAGAACGTCAGATTTTTGCTGAAATTGTGACCGCGCGGCTTAGGGATTTTTGCAAAAAAATGTTGTTCAGACGTCGAGGGCTAATTCTGTTTCCCATGATAAAAACGCATCTGTTTCCACCGAAAAACCTTTTAGGGGATCGTTTGCAACAGTTCAGAGCCATTTTTGAGTGAATTGCAGAACGTCAGATTTTTGCTGAAATTGTGACCGCGCGGCTTAGGGATTTTTTCAAAAAAAGTTGTTCAGACGTTGAGGGCTAATTCTATTTCCGATGATAAAAACGCATCTGTTTCCACCGAAAAATCTTTCTAGGGATCGTTTGCAACAATTTGGCACCATTTTTGAGTGAATTGCAGAACGTCAGATTTTTGCTGAAATTGTGACCGCGCGGCTTAGGGATTTTTGCAAAAAAAAGTTCTTCATACGTTGAGGGCTAATTTTGTTTCCCATGATAAAAACGCATCTGTCTCCATCGAAAAACCTTTCAGGGGATCCTTTGCAACAGGTTAGCACCATTTTTGAGTGAATTGCAGAACGTCAGATTTTTGCTGAAATTGTGACCGCGCGGCTTAGGGATTTTTGCAAAAAAAGTTGTTCAGACGTTGAGGGCTAATTCTATTTCCGATGATAAAAACGCATCTGTTTCCACCGAAAAATCTTTCAGGGGATCGTTTGCAACAATTTGGCACCATTTTTGAGTGAATTGCAGAACGTCAGATTTTTGCTGAAATTGTGACCGCGCGGCTTAGGGATTTTTGCAAAAAAATGTTGTTCAGACGTCGAGGGCTTATTCTGTTTCCCATGCTAAAAACGCACCTGTTTCCACCGAAAAACCTTTCAGGGGATCGTTTGCAACAGTTTGGCACCATTTTTGAGTGAATTGCAGAACGTCAGATTTTTGCTGAAATTGTGACCGCGCGGCTTAGGGATTTTTGCAAAAAAAAGTTGTTCAGACGTCGAGGGCTAATTCTGTTTCCCATGATAAAAACGCATCTGTTTCCACCGAAAAACCTTTTAGGGGATCGTTTGCAACAGTTCAGCGCCATTTTTGAATGAATTGCAGAACATCAGATTTTTGCTGAAATTGTGACCGCGCGGCTTAGGGATTTTTTCAAAAAAAGTTGTTCAGACGTTGAGGGCTAATTCTATTTCCGATGATAAAAACGCATCTGTTTCCACCGAAAAATCTTTCAGGGGATCGTTTGCAACAATTTGGCACCATTTTTGAGTGAATTGCAGAACGTCAGATTTTTGCTGAAATTGTGACTGCGCGGCTTAGGGATTTTTGCAAAAAAAAGTTGTTCAGACGTTGAGGGCTAATTTTGTTTCCCATGATAAAAACGCATCTGTCTCCATCGAAAAACCTTTCAGGGGATCCTTTGCAACAGGTTAGCACCATTTTTGAGTGAATTGCAGAACGTCAGATTTTTGCTGAAATTGTGACCGCGCGGCTTAGGGATTTTTGCAAAAAAATGTTGTTCAGACGTTGAGGGCTTATTCTGTTTCCCATGCTAAAAACGCACATGTTTCCACCGAAAAACCTTTCAGGGGATCGTTTGCAACAGTTTGGCACCATTTTTGAGTGAATTGCAGAACGTCAGATTTTTGCTGAAAATCTGACCGCGCGGCTTAGGGATTTTTGCAAAAAAATGTTGTTCAGACGTTGAGGGCTAATTCTGTTTCCCATGATAAAAACGCTTCTGTTTCTGCCGAAAAACCTTTCAGGGGATCGTTTGCAACAGTTTGGCACCATTTTTGAGTGAATTGCAGAACGTCAGATTTTTGCTGAAATTGTGACCGCGCGGCTTAGGGATTTTTGCAAAAAAAAGTTGTTCAGACGTCGAGGGCTAATTCTGTTTCCCATGATAAAAACGCATCTGTTTCCACCGAAAAACCTTTTAGGGGATCGTTTGCAACAGTTCAGCGCCATTTTTGAATGAATTGCAGAACATCAGATTTTTGCTGAAATTGTGACCGCGCGGCTTAGGGATTTTTTCAAAAAAAGTTGTTCAGACATTGAGGGCTAATTCTATTTCCGATGATAAAAACGCATCTGTTTCCACCGAAAAATCTTTCAGGGGATCGTTTGCAACAATTTGGCACCATTTTTGAGTGAATTGCAGAACGTCAGATTTTTGCTGAAATTGTGACCGCGCGGCTTAGGGATTTTTGCAAAAAAAAGTTGTTCAGACGTTGAGGGCTAATTTTGTTTCCCATGATAAAAGCGCATCTGTCTCCATCGAAAAACCTTTCAGGGGATCCTTTGCAACAGGTTAGCACCATTTTTGAGTGAATTGCAGAACGTCAGATTTTTGCTGAAATTGTGACCGCGCGGCTTAGGGATTTTTGCAAAAAAATGTTGTTCAGACGTCGAGGGCTTATTCTGTTTCCCATGCTAAAAACGCACCTGTTTCCACCGAAAAACCTTTCAGGGGATCGTTTGCAACAGTTTGGCACCATTTTTGAGTGAATTGCAGAACGTCAGATTTTTGCTGAAAATCTGACCGCGCGGCTTAGGGATTTTTGCAAAAAAATGTTGTTCAGACGTTGAGGGCTAATTCTGTTTCCCATGATAAAAACGCATCTGTTTCCGCCGAAAAACCTTTCAGGGGATCGTTTGCAACAATTTAGCACCATTTTTGAGTGAATTGCAGAACGTCAGATTTTTGCTGAAATTGTGACCGCGCGGCTTAGGGATTTTTGCAAAAAAATGTTGTTCAGACGTCGAGGGCTAATTCTGTTTCCCATGATAAAAACGCATCTGTTTCCACCGAAAAACCTTTTAGGGGATCGTTTGCAACAGTTCAGAGCCATTTTTGAATGAATTGCATAACGTCAGATTTTTGCTGAAATTGTGACCGCGTGGCTTAGGGATTTTTGCAAAAAAATGTTGTTCAGACGTCGAGGGCTAATTCTGTTTCCCATGATAAAAACGCATCTGTTTCCACCGAAAAACCTTTTAGGGGATCGTTTGCAACAGTTCAGCGCCATTTTTGAATGAATTGCAGAACGTCAGATTTTTGCTGAAATTGTGACCGCGCGGCTTAAGGATTTTTTCAAAAAAAGTTGTTCAGACGTTGAGGGCTAATTCTATTTCCGATGATAAAAACGCATCTGTTTCCACCGAAAAATCTTTCTAGGGATCGTTTGCAACAATTTGGCACCATTTTTGAGTGAATTGCAGAACGTCAGATTTTTGCTGAAATTGTGACCGCGCGGCTTAGGGATTTTTGCAAAAAAAAGTTGTTCAGACGTCGAGGGCTAATTCTGTTTCCCATGATAAAAACGCATCTGTTTGCACCGAAAAACCTTTTAGGGGATCGTTTGCAACAGTTCAGCGCCATTTTTGAATGAATTGCAGAACATCAGATTTTTGCTGAAATTGTGACCGCGCGGCTTAGGGATTTTTTCAAAAAAAGTTGTTCAGACGTTGAGGGCTAATTCTATTTCCGATGATAAAAACGCATCTGTTTCCACCGAAAAATCTTTCTAGGGATCGTTTGCAACAATTTGGCACCATTTTTGAGTGAATTGCAGAACGTCAGATTTTTGCTGAAATTGTGACCGCGCGGCTTAGGGATTTTTGCAAAAAAAAGTTCTTCATACGTTGAGGGCTAATTTTGTTTCCCATGATAAAAACGCATCTGTCTCCATCGAAAAACCTTTCAGGGGATCCTTTGCAACAGGTTAGCACCATTTTTGAGTGAATTGCAGAACGTCAGATTTTTGCTGAAATTGTGACCGCGCGGCTTAGGGATTTTTGCAAAAAAAGTTGTTCAGACGTTGAGGGCTAATTCTATTTCCGATGATAAAAACGCATCTGTTTCCACCGAAAAATCTTTCAGGGGATCGTTTGCAACAATTTGGCACCATTTTTGAGTGAATTGCAGAACGTCAGATTTTTGCTGAAATTGTGACCGCGCGGCTTAGGGATTTTTGCAAAAAAATGTTGTTCAGACGTCGAGGGCTTATTCTGTTTCCCATGCTAAAAACGCACCTGTTTCCACCGAAAAACCTTTCAGGGGATCGTTTGCAACAGTTTGGCACCATTTTTGAGTGAATTGCAGAACGTCAGATTTTTGCTGAAATTGTGACCGCGCGGCTTAGGGATTTTTGCAAAAAAAAGTTGTTCAGACGTCGAGGGCTAATTCTGTTTCCCATGATAAAAACGCATCTGTTTCCACCGAAAAACCTTTTAGGGGATCGTTTGCAACAGTTCAGCGCCATTTTTGAATGAATTGCAGAACATCAGATTTTTGCTGAAATTGTGACCGCGCGGCTTAGGGATTTTTTCAAAAAAAGTTGTTCAGACGTTGAGGGCTAATTCTATTTCCGATGATAAAAACGCATCTGTTTCCACCGAAAAATCTTTCAGGGGATCGTTTGCAACAATTTGGCACCATTTTTGAGTGAATTGCAGAACGTCAGATTTTTGCTGAAATTGTGACCGCGCGGCTTAGGGATTTTTGCAAAAAAAAGTTGTTCAGACGTTGAGGGCTAATTTTGTTTCCCATGATAAAAACGCATCTGTCTCCATCGAAAAACCTTTCAGGGGATCCTTTGCAACAGGTTAGCACCATTTTTGAGTGAATTGCAGAACGTCAGATTTTTGCTGAAATTGTGACCGCGCGGCTTAGGGATTTTTGCAAAAAAATGTTGTTCAGACGTCGAGGGCTTATTCTGTTTCCCATGCTAAAAACGCACCTGTTTCCACCGAAAAACCTTTCAGGGGATCGTTTGCAACAGTTTGGCACCATTTTTGAGTGAATTGCAGAACGTCAGATTTTTGCTGAAAATCTGACCGCGCGGCTTAGAGATTTTTGCAAAAAAATGTTGTTCAGACGTTGAGGGCTAATTCTGTTTCCCATGATAAAAACGCTTCTGTTTCTGCCGAAAAACCTTTCAGGGGATCGTTTGCAACAGTTTGGCACCATTTTTGAGTGAATTGCAGAACGTCAGATTTTTGCTGAAATTGTGACCGCGCGGCTTAGGGATTTTTGCAAAAAAAAGTTGTTCAGACGTCGAGGGCTAATTCTGTTTCCCATGATAAAAACGCATCTGTTTCCACCGAAAAACCTTTTAGGGGATCGTTTGCAACAGTTCAGCGCCATTTTTGAATGAATTGCAGAACATCAGATTTTTGCTGAAATTGTGACCGCGCGGCTTAGGGATTTTTTCAAAAAAAGTTGTTCAGACATTGAGGGCTAATTCTATTTCCGATGATAAAAATGCATCTGTTTCCACCGAAAAATCTTTCAGGGGATCGTTTGCAACAATTTGGCACCATTTTTGAGTGAATTGCAGAACGTCAGATTTTTGCTGAAATTGTGACCGCGCGGCTTAGGGATTTTTGCAAAAAAAAGTTGTTCAGACGTTGAGGGCTAATTTTGTTTCCCATGATAAAAGCGCATCTGTCTCCATCGAAAAACCTTTCAGGGGATCCTTTGCAACAGGTTAGCACCATTTTTGAGTGAATTGCAGAACGTCAGATTTTTGCTGAAATTGTGACCGCGCGGCTTAGGGATTTTTGCAAAAAAATGTTGTTCAGACGTCGAGGGCTTATTCTGTTTCCCATGCTAAAAACGCACCTGTTTCCACCGAAAAACCTTTCAGGGGATCGTTTGCAACAGTTCAGCGCCATTTTTGAATGAATTGCAGAACATCAGATTTTTGCTGAAATTGTGACCGCGTGGCTTAGGGATTTTTGCAAAAAAATGTTGTTCAGACGTCGAGGGCTAATTCTGTTTCCCATGATAAAAACGCATCTGTTTCCACCGAAAAACCTTTTAGGGGATCGTTTGCAACAGTTCAGCGCCATTTTTGAATGAATTGCAGAACGTCAGATTTTTGCTGAAATTGTGACCGCGCGGCTTAGGGATTTTTTCAAAAAAAGTTGTTCAGACGTTGAGGGCTAATTCTATTTCCGATGATAAAAACGCATCTGTTTCCACCGAAAAATCTTTCTAGGGATCGTTTGCAACAATTTGGCACCATTTTTGAGTGAATTGCAGAACGTCAGATTTTTGCTGAAATTGTGACCGCGCGGCTTAGGGATTTTTGCAAAAAAAAGTTCTTCATACGTTGAGGGCTAATTTTGTTTCCCATGATAAAAACGCATCTGTCTCCATCGAAAAACCTTTCAGGGGATCCTTTGCAACAGGTTAGCACCATTTTTGAGTGAATTGCAGAACGTCAGATTTTTGCTGAAATTGTGACCGCGCGGCTTAGGGATTTTTGCAAAAAAAGTTGTTCAGACGTTGAGGGCTAATTCTATTTCCGATGATAAAAACGCATCTGTTTCCACCGAAAAATCTTTCAGGGGATCGTTTGCAACAATTTGGCACCATTTTTGAGTGAATTGCAGAACGTCAGATTTTTGCTGAAATTGTGACCGCGCGGCTTAGGGATTTTTGCAAAAAAAAGTTGTTCAGACGTTGAGGGCTAATTTTGTTTCCCATGATAAAAGCGCATCTGTCTCCATCGAAAAACCTTTCAGGGGATCCTTTGCAACAGGTTAGCACCATTTTTGAGTGAATTGCAGAACGTCAGATTTTTGCTGAAATTGTGACCGCGCGGCTTAGGGATTTTTGCAAAAAAATGTTGTTCAGACGTCGAGGGCTTATTCTGTTTCCCATGCTAAAAACGCACCTGTTTCCACCGAAAAACCTTTCAGGGGATCGTTTGCAACAGTTTGGCACCATTTTTGAGTGAATTGCAGAACGTCAGATTTTTGCTGAAAATCTGACCGCGCGGCTTAGGGATTTTTGCAAAAAAATGTTGTTCAGACGTTGAGGGCTAATTCTGTTTCCCATGATAAAAACGCATCTGTTTCCGCCGAAAAACCTTTCAGGGGATCGTTTGCAACAATTTAGCACCATTTTTGAGTGAATTGCAGAACGTCAGATTTTTGCTGAAATTGTGACCGCGCGGCTTAGGGATTTTTGCAAAAAAATGTTGTTCAGACGTCAAGGGCTAATTCTGTTTCCCATGATAAAAACGCATCTGTTTCCACCGAAAAACCTTTTAGGGGATCGTTTGCAACAGTTCAGAGCCATTTTTGAATGAATTGCAGAACGTCAGATTTTTGCTGAAATTGTGACCGCGTGGCTTAGGGATTTTTGCAAAAAAATGTTGTTCAGACGTCGAGGGCTAATTCTGTTTCCCATGATAAAAACGCATCTGTTTCCACCGAAAAACCTTTTAGGGGATCGTTTGCAACAGTTCAGCGCC
This sequence comes from Podarcis gaigeae, assembly GCF_964106915.1. Lineage (NCBI taxonomy): Eukaryota > Metazoa > Chordata > Lepidosauria > Squamata > Lacertidae > Podarcis > Podarcis gaigeae. The sequence goes on along the minus strand of NC_139679.1, from coordinate 10,415,668 downwards.
ATTTTTGAATGAATTGCAGAACGTCAGATTTTTGCTGAAATTGTGACCGCGCGGCTTAGGGATTTTTTCAAAAAAAGTTGTTCAGACGTTGAGGGCTAATTCTATTTCCGATGATAAAAACGCATCTGTTTCCACCGAAAAATCTTTCTAGGGATCGTTTGCAACAATTTGGCACCATTTTTGAGTGAATTGCAGAACGTCAGATTTTTGCTGAAATTGTGACCGCGCGGCTTAGGGATTTTTGCAAAAAAAAGTTCTTCATACGTTGAGGGCTAATTTTGTTTCCCATGATAAAAACGCATCTGTCTCCATCGAAAAACCTTTCAGGGGATCCTTTGCAACAGGTTAGCACCATTTTTGAGTGAATTGCAGAACGTCAGATTTTTGCTGAAATTGTGACCGCGCGGCTTAGGGATTTTTGCAAAAAAAGTTGTTCAGACGTTGAGGGCTAATTCTATTTCCGATGATAAAAACGCATCTGTTTCCACCGAAAAATCTTTCAGGGGATCGTTTGCAACAATTTGGCACCATTTTTGAGTGAATTGCAGAACGTCAGATTTTTGCTGAAATTGTGACCGCGCGGCTTAGGGATTTTTGCAAAAAAATGTTGTTCAGATGTCGAGGGCTTATTCTGTTTCCCATGCTAAAAACGCACCTGTTTCCACCGAAAAACCTTTCAGAGGATCGTTTGCAACAGTTTGGCACCATTTTTGAGTGAATTGCAGAACGTCAGATTTTTGCTGAAATTGTGACCGCGCGGCTTAGGGATTTTTGCAAAAAAAAGTTGTTCAGACGTCGAGGGCTAATTCTGTTTCCCATGATAAAAACGCATCTGTTTCCACCGAAAAACCTTTTAGGGGATCGTTTGCAACAGTTCAGCGCCATTTTTGAATGAATTGCAGAACATCAGATTTTTGCTGAAATTGTGACCGCGCGGCTTAGGGATTTTTTCAAAAAAAGTTGTTCAGACGTTGAGGGCTAATTCTATTTCCGATGATAAAAACGCATCTGTTTCCACCGAAAAATCTTTCAGGGGATCGTTTGCAACAATTTGGCACCATTTTTGAGTGAATTGCAGAACGTCAGATTTTTGCTGAAATTGTGACCGCGCGGCTTAGGGATTTTTGCAAAAAAAAGTTGTTCAGACGTTGAGGGCTAATTTTGTTTCCCATGATAAAAACGCATCTGTCTCCATCGAAAAACCTTTCAGGGGATCCTTTGCAACAGGTTAGCACCATTTTTGAGTGAATTGCAGAACGTCAGATTTTTGCTGAAATTGTGACCGCGCGCATTAGGGATTTTTGCAAAAAAATGTTGTTCAGACGTCGAGGGCTTATTCTGTTTCCCATGCTAAAAACGCACCTGTTTCCACCGAAAAACCTTTCAGGGGATCGTTTGCAACAGTTTGGCACCATTTTTGAGTGAATTGCAGAACGTCAGATTTTTGCTGAAAATCTGACCGCGCGGCTTAGGGATTTTTGCAAAAAAAGGTTGTTCAGACGTTGAGGGCTAATTCTGTTTCCCATGATAAAAACGCTTCTGTTTCTGCCGAAAAACCTTTCAGGGGATCGTTTGCAACAGTTTGGCACCATTTTTGAGTGAATTGCAGAACGTCAGATTTTTGCTGAAATTGTGACCGCGCGGCTTAGGGATTTTTGCAAAAAAAAGTTGTTCAGACGTCGAGGGCTAATTCTGTTTCCCATGATAAAAACGCATCTGTTTCCACCGAAAAACCTTTTAGGGGATCGTTTGCAACAGTTCAGCGCCATTTTTGAATGAATTGCAGAACATCAGATTTTTGCTGAAATTGTGACCGCGCGGCTTAGGGATTTTTGCAAAAAAAAGTTGTTCAGACGTCGAGGGCTAATTCTGTTTCCCATGATAAAAACGCATCTGTTTCCACCGAAAAACCTTTTAGGGGATCGTTTGCAACAGTTCAGCGCCATTTTTGAATGAATTGCAGAACATCAGATTTTTGCTGAAATTGTGACCGCGCGGCTTAGGGATTTTTTCAAAAAAAGTTGTTCAGACGTTGAGGGCTAATTCTATTTCCGATGATAAAAACGCATCTGTTTCCACCGAAAAATCTTTCAGGGGATCGTTTGCAACAATTTGGCACCATTTTTGAGTGAATTGCAGAACGTCAGATTTTTGCTGAAATTGTGACCGCGCGGCTTAGGGATTTTTGCAAAAAAAAGTTGTTCAGACGTTGAGGGCTAATTTTGTTTCCCATGATAAAAACGCATCTGTCTCCATCGAAAAACCTTTCAGGGGATCCTTTGCAACAGGTTAGCACCATTTTTGAGTGAATTGCAGAACGTCAGATTTTTGCTGAAATTGTGACCGCGCGGCTTAGGGATTTTTGCAAAAAAATGTTGTTCAGACGTCGAGGGCTTATTCTGTTTCCCATGCTAAAAACGCTTCTGTTTCCGCCGAAAAACCTTTCAGGGGATCGTTTGCAACAGTTTGGCACCATTTTTGAGTGAATTGCAGAACGTCAGATTTTTGCTGAAAATCTGACCGCGCGGCTTAGGGATTTTTCCAAAAAAAGCTTGTTCAGACGTTGAGGGCTAATTCTGTTTCCCATGATAAAAACGCTTCTGTTTCTGCCGAAAAACCTTTCAGGGGATCGTTTGCAACAGTTTGGCACCATTTTTGAGTGAATTGCAGAACGTCAGATTTTTGCTGAAATTGTGACCGCGCGGCTTAGGGATTTTTGCAAAAAAAAGTTGTTCAGACGTCGAGGGCTAATTCTGTTTCCCATGATAAAAACGCATCTGTTTCCACCGAAAAACCTTTTAGGGGATCGTTTGCAACAGTTCAGCGCCATTTTTGAATGAATTGCAGAACATCAGATTTTTGCTGAAATTGTGACCGCGCGGCTTAGGGATTTTTTCAAAAAAAGTTGTTCAGACATTGAGGGCTAATTCTATTTCCGATGATAAAAACGCATCTGTTTCCACCGAAAAATCTTTCAGGGGATCGTTTGCAACAATTTGGCACCATTTTTGAGTGAATTGCAGAACGTCAGATTTTTGCTGAAATTGTGACCGCGCGGCTTAGGGATTTTTGCAAAAAAAAGTTGTTCAGACGTTGAGGGCTAATTTTGTTTCCCATGATAAAAACGCATCTGTCTCCATCGAAAAACCTTTCAGGGGATCCTTTGCAACAGGTTAGCACCATTTTTGAGTGAATTGCAGAACGTCAGATTTTTGCTGAAATTGTGACCGCGCGGCTTAGGGATTTTTGCAAAAAAATGTTGTTCAGACGTCGAGGGCTTATTCTGTTTCCCATGCTAAAAACGCACCTGTTTCCACCGAAAAACCTTTCAGGGGATCGTTTGCAACAGTTTGGCACCATTTTTGAATGAATTGCAGAACGTCAGATTTTTGCTGAAAATCTGACCGCGCGGCTTAGGGATTTTTGCAAAAAAATGTTATTCAGACGTTGAGGGCTAATTCTGTTTCCCATGATAAAAACGCATCTGTTTCCACCGAAAAACCTTTCAGGGGATCGTTTGCAACAGTTTGGCACCATTTTTGAGTGAATTGCAGAACGTCAGATTTTTGCTGAAATTGTGACCGCGCGGCTTAGGGATTTTTGCAAAAAAAAGTTGTTCAGACGTCGAGGGCTAATTCTGTTTCCCATGATAAAAACACATCTGTTTCCACCGAAAAACCTTTTAGGGGATCGTTTGCAACAGTTCAGCGCCATTTTTGAATGAATTGCAGAACATCAGATTTTTGCTGAAATTGTGACCGCGCGGCTTAGGGATTTTTTCAAAAAAAGTTGTTCAGACATTGAGGGCTAATTCTATTTCCGATGATAAAAACGCATCTGTTTCCACCGAAAAATCTTTCAGGGGATCGTTTGCAACAATTTGGCACCATTTTTGAGTGAATTGCAGAACGTCAGATTTTTGCTGAAATTGTGACCGCGCGGCTTAGGGATTTTTGCAAAAAAAAGTTGTTCAGACGTTGAGGGCTAATTTTGTTTCCCATGATAAAAACGCATCTGTCTCCATCGAAAAACCTTTCAGGGGATCCTTTGCAACAGGTTAGCACCATTTTTGAGTGAATTGCAGAACGTCAGATTTTTGCTGAAATTGTGACCGCGCGGCTTAGGGATTTTTGCAAAAAAATGTTGTTCAGACGTCGAGGGCTTATTCTGTTTCCCATGCTAAAAACGCACCTGTTTCCACCGAAAAACCTTTCAGGGGATCGTTTGCAACAGTTTGGCACCATTTTTGAGTGAATTGCAGAACGTCAGATTTTTGCTGAAAATCTGACCGCGCGGCTTAGGGATTTTTGCAAAAAAATGTTGTTCAGACGTTGAGGGCTAATTCTGTTTCCCATGATAAAAACGCATCTGTTTCCGCCGAAAAACCTTTCAGGGGATCGTTTGCAACAGTTTAGCACCATTTTTGAGTGAATTGCAGAACGTCAGATTTTTGCTGAAATTGTGACCGCGCGGCTTAGGGATTTTTGCAAAAAAATGTTGTTCAGACGTCGAGGGCTAATTCTGTTTCCCATGATAAAAACGCATCTGTTTCCACCGAAAAACCTTTTAGGGGATCGTTTGCAACAGTTCAGCGCCATTTTTGAATGAATTGCAGAACGTCAGATTTTTGCTGAAATTGTGACCGCGCGGCTTAGGGATTTTTGCAAAAAAAGTTGTTCAGACGTTGAGGGCTAATTCTATTTCCAATGATAAAAACGCATCTGTTTCCACCGAAAAATCTTTCAGGGGATCGTTTGCAACAATTTGGTACCATTTTTGAGTGAATTGCAGAACGTCAGATTTTTGCTGAAATTGTGACCGCGCGGCTTAGGGATTTTTACAAAAAAAAGTTGTTCAGACGTTGAGGGCTAATTTTGTTTCCCATGATAAAAACGCATCTGTGTCCACCGAAAAACCTTTCAGGGGATCCTGTGCAACAGGTTAGCACCATTTTTGAGTGAATTGCAGAACGTCAGATTTTTGCTGAAATTGTGACCGCGCGGCTTAGGGATTTTTGCAAAAAAATGTTGTTCAGACGTCGAGGGCTTATTCTGTTTCCCATGCTAAAAACCCATCTGTTTCCACCGAAAAACCTTTCAGGGGATCGTTTGCAACAGTTTGGCACCATTTTTGAGTGAATTGCAGAACGTCAGATTTTTGCAGAAATTGTGACCGCGCGGCTTAGGGATTTTTGCAAAAAAATGTTGTTCAGACGTCGAGGGCTAATTCTGTTTCCCATGATAAAAACGCATCTGTTTCCACCGAAAAACCTTTCAGGGGATCGTTTGCAACAGTTCAGCGCCATTTTTGAATGAATTGAAGAACGTCAGAAATTTAGAAGAAATTGTGACCGCGCGGCTTAGGGATTTTTTCAAAAAAAGTTGTTCAGATGTTGAGGGCTAATTCTATTTCCGATGATAAAAACGCATCTGTTTCCACCGAAAAATCTTTCTAGGGATCGTTTGCAACAATTTGGCACCATTTTTGAGTGAATTGCAGAACGTCAGATTTTTGCTGAAATTGTGACCGCGCGGCTTAGGGATTTTTGCAAAAAAAAGTTCTTCATACGTTGAGGGCTAATTTTGTTTCCCATGATAAAAACGCATCTGTCTCCATCGAAAAACCTTTCAGGGGATCCTTTGCAACAGGTTAGCACCATTTTTGAGTGAATTGCAGAACGTCAGATTTTTGCTGAAATTGTGACCGCGCGGCTTAGGGATTTTTGCAAAAAAATGTTGTTCAGACGTCGAGGGCTTATTCTGTTTCCCATGCTAAAAACGCACCTGTTTCCACCGAAAAACCTTTCAGGGGATCGTTTGCAACAGTTTGGCACCATTTTTGAGTGAATTGCAGAACGTCAGATTTTTGCTGAAATTGTGACCGCGCGGCTTAGGGATTTTTGCAAAAAAAAGTTGTTCAGACGTCGAGGGCTAATTCTGTTTCCCATGATAAAAACGCATCTGTTTCCACCGAAAAACCTTTTAGGGGATCGTTTGCAACAGTTCAGCGCCATTTTTGAATGAATTGCAGAACATCAGATTTTTGCTGAAATTGTGACCGCGCGGCTTAGGGATTTTTTCAAAAAAAGTTGTTCAGACGTTGAGGGCTAATTCTATTTCCGATGATAAAAACGCATCTGTTTCCACCGAAAAATCTTTCAGGGGATCGTTTGCAACAATTTGGCACCATTTTTGAGTGAATTGCAGAACGTCAGATTTTTTCTGAAATTGTGACCGCGCGGCTTAGGGATTTTTGCAAAAAAAAGTTGTTCAGACGTTGAGGGCTAATTTTGTTTCCCATGATAAAAACGCATCTGTCTCCATCGAAAAACCTTTCAGGGGATCCTTTGCAACAGGTTAGCACCATTTTTGAGTGAATTGCAGAACGTCAGATTTTTGCTGAAATTGTGACCGCGCGGCTTAGGGATTTTTGCAAAAAAATGTTGTTCAGACGTCGAGGGCTTATTCTGTTTCCCATGCTAAAAACGCACCTGTTTCCACCGAAAAACCTTTCAGGGGATCGTTTGCAACAGTTTGGCACCATTTTTGAGTGAATTGCAGAACGTCAGATTTTTGCTGAAAATCTGACCGCGCGGCTTAGGGATTTTTGCAAAAAAATGTTGTTCAGACGTTGAGGGCTAATTCTGTTTCCCATGATAAAAACGCTTCTGTTTCTGCCGAAAAACCTTTCAGGGGATCGTTTGCAACAGTTTGGCACCATTTTTGAGTGAATTGCAGAACGTCAGATTTTTGCTGAAATTGTGACCGCGCGGCTTAGGGATTTTTGCAAAAAAAAGTTGTTCAGACGTCGAGGGCTAATTCTGTTTCCCATGATAAAAACGCATCTGTTTCCACCGAAAAACCTTTTAGGGGATCGTTTGCAACAGTTCAGCGCCATTTTTGAATGAATTGCAGAACATCAGATTTTTGCTGAAATTGTGACCGCGCGGCTTAGGGATTTTTTCAAAAAAAGTTGTTCAGACGTTGAGGGCTAATTCTATTTCCGATGATAAAAACGCATCTGTTTCCACCGAAAAATCTTTCAGGGGATCGTTTGCAACAATTTGGCACCATTTTTGAGTGAATTGCAGAACGTCAGATTTTTGCTGAAATTGTGACCGCGCGGCTTAGGGATTTTTGCAAAAAAAAGTTGTTCAGACGTTGAGGGCTAATTTTGTTTCCCATGATAAAAACGCATCTGTCTCCATCGAAAAACCTTTCAGGGGATCCTTTGCAACAGGTTAGCACCATTTTTGAGTGAATTGCAGAACGTCAGATTTTTGCTGAAATTGTGACCGCGCGGCTTAGGGATTTTTGCAAAAAAATGTTGTTCAGACGTCGAGGGCTTATTCTGTTTCCAATGCTAAAAACGCACCTGTTTCCACCGAAAAACCTTTCAGGGGATCGTTTGCAACAGTTTGGCACCATTTTTGAGTGAATTGCAGAACGTCAGATTTTTGCTGAAAATCTGACCGCACGGCTTAGGGATTTTTGCAAAAAAATGTTGTTCAGACGTTGAGGGCTAATTCTGTTTCCCATGATAAAAACGCTTCTGTTTCTGCCAAAAAACCTTTCAGGGGATCGTTTGCAACAGTTTAGCACCATTTTTGAGTGAATTGCAGAACGTCAGATTTTTGCTGAAATTGTGACCGCGCGGCTTAGGGATTTTTGCAAAAAAATGTTGTTCAGACGTCGAGGGCTAATTCTGTTTCCCATGATAAAAACGCATCTGTTTCCACCGAAAAACCTTTTAGGGGATCGTTTGCAACAGTTCAGAGCCATTTTTGAATGAATTGCAGAACGTCAGATTTTTGCTGAAATTGTGACCGCGCGGCTTAGGGATTTTTTCAAAAAAAGCTGTTCAGACGTTGAGGGCTAATTCTATTTCCGATGATAAAAACGCATCTGTTTCCACCGAAAAATCTTTCAGGGGATCGTTTGCAACAATTTGGCACCATTTTTGAGTGAATTGCAGAACGTCAGATTTTTGCTGAAATTGTGACCGCGCGGCTTAGGGATTTTTGCAAAAAAAAGTTGTTCAGACGTTGAGGGCTAATTTTGTTTCCCATGATAAAAACGCATCTGTCTCCACCGAAAAACCTTTCAGGGGATCGTTTGCAACAGTTCAGCACCATTTTTGAATGAATTGAAGAACGTCAGAAATTTAGAAGAAATTGTGATCGCGCGGCTTAGGGATTTTTGCAAAAAAATGTTCAGACGTTGAGGGCTAATTCTGTTTCCAATGATAAAAACGCATCTGTTTCCGCCGAAAAACCTTTCAGGGGATCGTTTGCAACAGTTTAGCACCATTTTTGAGTGAATTGCAGAACGTCATATTTTTGCTGAAATTGTGACCGCGTGGCTTAGGGATTTTTGCAAAAAAGTGTTGTTCAGACGTCGAGGGCTAATTCTGTTTCCCATGATAAAAACGCATCTGTTTCCACCGAAAAACCTTTTAGGGGATCGTTTGCAACAGTTCAGAGCCATTTTTGAATGAATTGCAGAACGTCAGATTTTTGCTGAAATTGTGACCGCGTGGCTTAGGGATTTTTGCAAAAAAATGTTGTTCAGACGTCGAGGGCTAATTCTGTTTCCCATGATAAAAACGCATCTGTTTCCACCGAAAAACCTTTTAGGGGATCGTTTGCAACAGTTCAGCGCCATTTTTGAATGAATTGCAGAACGTCAGATTTTTGCTGAAATTGTGACCGCGCGGCTTAGGGATTTTTTCAAAAAAAGTTGTTCAGACGTTGAGGGCTAATTCTATTTCCGATGATAAAAACGCATCTGTTTCCACCGAAAAATCTTTCAGGGGATCGTTTGCAACAATTTGGTACCATTTTTGAGTGAATTGCAGAACGTCAGATTTTTGCTGAAATTGTGACCGCGCGGCTTAGGGATTTTTGCAAAAAAAAGATGTTCAGACGTTGAGGGCTAATTTTGTTTCCCATGATAAAAACGCATCTGTGTCCACCGAAAAACCTTTCAGGGCATCCTGTGCAACAGGTTAGCACCATTTTTGAGTGAATTGCAGAACGTCAGATTTTTGCTGAAATTGTGACCGCGTGGCTTAGGGATTTTTGCAAAAAAATGTTGTTCAGACGTCGAGGGCTTATTCTGTTTCCCATGCTAAAAACGCACCTGTTTCCACCGAAAAACCTTTCAGGGGATCGTTTGCAACAGTTTGGCACCATTTTTGAGTGAATTGCAGAACGTCAGATTTTTGCAGAAATTGTGACCGCGCGGCTTAGGGATTTTTGCAAAAAAATGTTCAGACGTCGAGGGCTAATTCTGTTTCCCATGATAAAAACGCATCTGTTTCCACCGAAAAACCTTTTAGGGGATCGTTTGCAACAGTTCAGCGCCATTTTTGAATGAATTGAAGAACGTCAGAAATTTAGAAGAAATTGTGATCGCGCGGCTTAGGGATTTTTGCAAAAAAATGTTGTTCAGACGTCGAGGGCTAATTCTGTTTCCCATGATAAAAACGCATCTGTTTCCGCCGAAAAACCTTTCAGGGGATCGTTTGCAACAGTTCAGCGCCATTTTTGAATGAATTGCAGAACGTCAGATTTTTGCTGAAATTGTGACCGCGCGGCTTAGGGATTTTTTCAAAAAAAGTTGTTCAGACGTTGAGGGCTAATTCTATTTCCGATGATAAAAACGCATCTGTTTCCACCGAAAAATCTTTCAGGGGATCGTTTGCAACAATTTGGTACCATTTTTGAGTGAATTGCAGAACGTCAGATTTTTGCTGAAATTGTGACCGCGCGGCTTAGGGATTTTTGCAAAAAAAAGATGTTCAGACGTTGAGGGCTAATTTTGTTTCCCATGATAAAAACGCATCTGTGTCCACCGAAAAACCTTTCAGGGCATCCTGTGCAACAGGTTAGCACCATTTTTGAGTGAATTGCAGAACGTCAGATTTTTGCTGAAATTGTGACCGCGTGGCTTAGGGATTTTTGCAAAAAAATGTTGTTCAGACGTCGAGGGCTTATTCTGTTTCCCATGCTAAAAACGCACCTGTTTCCACCGAAAAACCTTTCAGGGGATCGTTTGCAACAGTTTGGCACCATTTTTGAGTGAATTGCAGAACGTCAGATTTTTGCAGAAATTGTGACCGCGCGGCTTAGGGATTTTTGCAAAAAAATGTTCAGACGTCGAGGGCTAATTCTGTTTCCCATGATAAAAACGCATCTGTTTCCACCGAAAAACCTTTTAGGGGATCGTTTGCAACAGTTCAGAGCCATTTTTGAATGAATTGCAGAACGTCAGATTTTTGCTGAAATTGTGACCGCGTGGCTTAGGGATTTTTGCAAAAAAATGTTGTTCAGACGTCGAGGGCTAATTCTGTTTCCCATGATAAAAACGCATCTGTTTCCACCGAAAAACCTTTTAGGGGATCGTTTGCAACAGTTCAGCGCCATTTTTGAATGAATTGCAGAACGTCAGATTTTTGCTGAAATTGTGACCGCGCGGCTTAGGGATTTTTTCAAAAAAAGTTGTTCAGACGTTGAGGGCTAATTCTATTTCCGATGATAAAAACGCATCTGTTTCCACCGAAAAATCTTTCAGGGGATCGTTTGCAACAATTTGGTACCATTTTTGAGTGAATTGCAGAACGTCAGATTTTTGCTGAAATTGTGACCGCGCGGCTTAGGGATTTTTGCAAAAAAAAGATGTTCAGACGTTGAGGGCTAATTTTGTTTCCCATGATAAAAACGCATCTGTGTCCACCGAAAAACCTTTCAGGGCATCCTGTGCAACAGGTTAGCACCATTTTTGAGTGAATTGCAGAACGTCAGATTTTTGCTGAAATTGTGACCGCGTGGCTTAGGGATTTTTGCAAAAAAATGTTGTTCAGACGTCGAGGGCTTATTCTGTTTCCCATGCTAAAAACGCACCTGTTTCCACCGAAAAACCTTTCAGGGGATCGTTTGCAACAGTTTGGCACCATTTTTGAGTGAATTGCAGAACGTCAGATTTTTGCAGAAATTGTGACCGCGCGGCTTAGGGATTTTTGCAAAAAAATGTTCAGACGTCGAGGGCTAATTCTGTTTCCCATGATAAAAACGCATCTGTTTCCACCGAAAAACCTTTTAGGGGATCGTTTGCAACAGTTCAGCGCCATTTTTGAATGAATTGAAGAACGTCAGAAATTTAGAAGAAATTGTGATCGCGCGGCTTAGGGATTTTTGCAAAAAAATGTTGTTCAGACGTCGAGGGCTAATTCTGTTTCCCATGATAAAAACGCATCTGTTTCCGCCGAAAAACCTTTCAGGGGATCGTTTGCAACAGTTCAGCGCCATTTTTGAATGAATTGCAGAACGTCAGATTTTTGCTGAAATTGTGACCGCGCGGCTTAGGGATTTTTTCAAAAAAAGTTGTTCAGACGTTGAGGGCTAATTCTATTTCCGATGATAAAAACGCATCTGTTTCCACCGAAAAATCTTTCAGGGGATCGTTTGCAACAATTTGGTACCATTTTTGAGTGAATTGCAGAACGTCAGATTTTTGCTGAAATTGTGACCGCGCGGCTTAGGGATTTTTGCAAAAAAAAGATGTTCAGACGTTGAGGGCTAATTTTGTTTCCCATGATAAAAACGCATCTGTGTCCACCGAAAAACCTTTCAGGGCATCCTGTGCAACATGTTAGCACCATTTTTGAGTGAATTGCAGAACGTCAGATTTTTGCTGAAATTGTGACCGCGTGGCTTAGGGATTTTTGCAAAAAAATGTTGTTCAGACGTCGAGGGCTTATTCTGTTTCCCATGCTAAAAACGCACCTGTTTCCACCGAAAAACCTTTCAGGGGATCGTTTGCAACAGTTTGGCACCATTTTTGAGTGAATTGCAGAACGTCAGATTTTTGCAGAAATTGTGACCGCGCGGCTTAGGGATTTTTGCAAAAAAATGTTCAGACGTCGAGGGCTAATTCTGTTTCCCATGATAAAAACGCATCTGTTTCCACCGAAAAACCTTTTAGGGGATCGTTTGCAACAGTTCAGCGCCATTTTTGAATGAATTGAAGAACGTCAGAAATTTAGAAGAAATTGTGATCGCGCGGCTTAGGGATTTTTGCAAAAAAATGTTGTTCAGACGTTGAGGGCTAATTCTGTTTCCCATGATAAAAACGCATCTGTTTCCGCCGAAAAACCTTTCAGGGGATCGTTTGCAACAGTTTAGCACCATTTTTGAGTGAATTGCAGAACGTCAGATTTTTGCTGAAATTGTGACCGCGCGGCTTAGGGATTTTTGCAAATAAATGTTGTTCAGACGTCGAGGGCTAATTCTGTTTCCCATGATAAAAACGCATCTGTTTCCACCGAAAAACCTTTTAGGGGATCGTTTGCAACAGTTTGGCACCATTTTTGAGTGAATTGCAGAACGTCAGATTTTTGCTGAAATTGTGACCGCGCGGCTTAGGGATTTTGGCAAAAAAAAGTTGTTCAGACGTCGAGGGCTAATTCTGTTTCCCATGATAAAAACGCATCTGTTTCCACCGAAAAACCTTTTAGGGGATCGTTTGCAACAGTTCAGCGCCATTTTTGAATGAATTGCAGAACGTCAGATTTTTGCTGAAATTGTGACCGCGCGGCTTAGGGATTTTTTCAAAAAAAGTTGTTCAGACGTTGAGTGCTAATTCTATTTCCGATGATAAAAACGCATCTGTTTCCACCGAAAAATCTTTCAGGGGATCGTTTGCAACAATTTGGCACCATTTTTGAGTGAATTGCAGAACGTCAGATTTTTGCTGAAATTATGACCGCCCGGCTTAGGGATTTTTGCAAAAAAAAGTTGTTCAGACGTTGAGGGCTAATTTTGTTTCCCATGATAAAAACGCATCTGTCTCCACCGAAAAACCTTTCAGGGGATCGTTTGCAACAGTTCAGCACCATTTTTGAATGAATTGAAGAACGTCAGAAATATAGAAGAAATTGTGATCGCGCGGCTTAGGGATTTTTGCAAAAAAATGTTCAGACGTTGAGGGCTAATTCTGTTTCCAATGATAAAAACGCATCTGTTTCCGCCGAAAAACCTTTCAGGGGATCGTTTGCAACAGTTTAGCACCATTTTTGAGTGAATTGCAGAACGTCAGATTTTTGCTGAAATTGTGACCACGCGGCCTAGGGATTTTTGCAAAAAAGTGTTGTTCAGACGTCGAGGGCTAATTCTGTTTCCCATGATAAAAACGCATCTGTTTCCACCGAAAAACCTTTTAGGGGATCGTTTGAAACAGTTCAGAGCCATTTTTGAATGAATTGCAGAACGTCAGATTTTTGCTGAAATTGTGACCGCGTGGCTTAGGGATTTTTGCAAAAAAATGTTGTTCAGACGTCGAGGGCTAATTCTGTTTCCCATGATAAAAACGCATCTGTTTCCACCGAAAAACCTTTTAGGGGATCGTTTGCAACAGTTCAGCGCCATTTTTGAATGAATTGCAGAACGTCAGATTTTTGCTGAAATTGTGACCGCGCGGCTTAGGGATTTTTGCAAAAAAAAAGATGTTCAGACGTTGAGGGCTAATTTTGTTTCCCATGATAAAAACGCATCTGTGTCCACCGAAAAACCTTTCAGGGCATCCTGTGCAACAGGTTAGCACCATTTTTGAGTGAATTGCAGAACGTCAGATTTTTGCTGAAATTGTGACCGCGTGGCTTAGGGATTTTTGCAAAAAAATGTTGTTCAGACGTCGAGGGCTTATTCTGTTTCCCATGCTAAAAACGCACCTGTTTCCACCGAAAAACCTTTCAGGGGATCGTTTGCAACAGTTTGGCACCATTTTTGAGTGAATTGCAGAACGTCAGATTTTTGCTGAAATTGTGACCGCCAGGCTTAGGGATTTTTGCAAAAAAAAGTTGTTCAGACGTTGAGGGCTAATTTTGTTTCCCATGATAAAAACGCATCTGTCTCCACCGAAAAACCTTTCAGGGGATCGTTTGCAACAGTTCAGCACCATTTTTGAATGAATTGAAGAACGTCAGAAATATAGAAGAAATTGTGATCGCGCGGCTTAGGGATTTTTGCAAAAAAATGTTCAGACGTTGAGGGCTAATTCTGTTTCCAATGATAAAAACGCATCTGTTTCCGCCGAAAAACCTTTCAGGGGATCGTTTGCAACAGTTTAGCACCATTTTTGAGTGAATTGCAGAACGTCAGATTTTTGCTGAAATTGTGACCACGCGGCTTAGGGATTTTTGCAAAAAAGTGTTGTTCAGACGTCGAGGGCTAATTCTGTTTCCCATGATAAAAACGCATCTGTTTCCACCGAAAAACCTTTTAGGGGATCGTTTGCAACAGTTCAGAGCCATTTTTGAATGAATTGCAGAACGTCAGATTTTTGCTGAAATTGTGACCGCGTGGCTTAGGGATTTTTGCAAAAAAATGTTGTTCAGACGTCGAGGGCTAATTCTGTTTCCCATGATAAAAACGCATCTGTTTCCACCGAAAAACCTTTTAGGGGATCGTTTGCAACAGTTCAGCGCCATTTTTGAATGAATTGCAGAACGTCAGATTTTTGCTGAAATTGTGACCGCGCGGCTTAGGGATTTTTGCAAAAAAAAGATGTTCAGACGTTGAGGGCTAATTTTGTTTCCCATGATAAAAACGCATCTGTGTCCACCGAAAAACCTTTCAGGGCATCCTGTGCAACAGGTTAGCACCATTTTTGAGTGAATTGCAGAACGTCAGATTTTTGCTGAAATTGTGACCGCGTGGCTTAGGGATTTTTGCAAAAAAATGTTGTTCAGACGTCGAGGGCTTATTCTGTTTCCCATGCTAAAAACGCACCTGTTTCCACCGAAAAACCTTTCAGGGGATCGTTTGCAACAGTTTGGCACCATTTTTGAGTGAATTGCAGAACGTCAGATTTTTGCAGAAATTGTGACCGCGCGGCTTAGGGATTTTTGCAAAAAAATGTTCAGACGTCGAGGGCTAATTCTGTTTCCCATGATAAAAACGCATCTGTTTCCACCGAAAAACCTTTTAGGGGATCGTTTGCAACAGTTCAGCGCCATTTTTGAATGAATTGAAGAACGTCAGAAATTTAGAAGAAATTGTGATCGCGCGGCTTAGGGATTTTTGCAAAAAAATGTTGTTCAGACGTTGAGGGCTAATTCTGTTTCCCATGATAAAAACGCATCTGTTTCCGCCGAAAAACCTTTCAGGGGATCGTTTGCAACAGTTTAGCACCATTTTTGAGTGAATTGCAGAACGTCAGATTTTTGCTGAAATTGTGACCGCGCGGCTTAGGGATTTTTGCAAAAAAATGTTGTTCAGACGTCGAGGGCTAATTCTGTTTCCCATGATAAAAACGCATCTGTTTCCACCGAAAAACCTTTTAGGGGATCGTTTGCAACAGTTCAGCGCCATTTTTGAATGAATTGCAGAACGTCAGATTTTTGCTGAAATTGTGACCGCGCGGCTTAGGGATTTTTTCAAAAAAAGTTGTTCAGATGTTGAGGGCTAATTCTATTTCCGATGATAAAAACGCATCTGTTTCCACCGAAAAATCTTTCTAGGGATCGTTTGCAACAATTTGGCACCAGTTTAGAGTGAATTGCAGAACGTCATATTATTGCTGAAATTGTGACCGCGCGGCTTAGGGATTTTTGCAAAAAAAAGTTCTTCATACGTTGAGGGCTAATTTTGTTTCCCATGATAAAAACGCATCTGTCTCCATCGAAAAACCTTTCAGGGGATCCTTTGCAACAGGTTAGCACCATTTTTGAGTGAATTGCAGAACGTCAGATTTTTGCTGAAATTGTGACCGCGCGGCTTAGGGATTTTTGCAAAAAAAAGTTGTTCAGACGTCGAGGGCTAATTCTGTTTCCCATGATAAAAACGCATCTGTTTCCACCGAAAAACCTTTTAGGGGATCGTTTGCAACAGTTCAGCGCCATTTTTGAATGAATTGCAGAACGTCAGATTTTTGCTGAAATTGTGACCGCGCGGCTTAGGGATTTTTGCAAAAAAAGTTGTTCAGACGTTGAGGGCTAATTCTATTTCCGATGATAAAAACGCATCTGTTTCCACCGAAAAATCTTTCAGGGGATCGTTTGCAACAATTTGGCACCATTTTTGAGTGAATTGCAGAACGTCAGATTTTTGCTGAAATTGTGACCGCCCGGCTTAGGGATTTTTGCAAAAAAAAGTTGTTCAGACGTTGAGGGCTAATTTTGTTTCCCATGATAAAAACGCATCTGTCTCCACCGAAAAACCTTTCAGGGGATCGTTTGCAACAGTTCAGCACCATTTTTGAATGAATTGAAGAACGTCAGAAATATAGAAGAAATTGTGATCGCGCGGCTTAGGGATTTTTGCAAAAAAGTGTTGTTCAGACGTCGAGGGCTAATTCTGTTTCCAATGATAAAAACGCATCTGTTTCCGCCGAAAAACCTTTCAGGGGATCGTTTGCAACAGTTTAGCACCATTTTTGAGTGAATTGCAGAACGTCAGATTTTTGCTGAAATTGTGACCACGCGGCTTAGGGATTTTTGCAAAAAAGTGTTGTTCAGACGTCGAGGGCTAATTCTGTTTCCCATGATAAAAACACATCTGTTTCCACCGAAAAACCTTTTAGGGGATCGTTTGCAACAGTTCAGAGCCATTTTTGAATGAATTGCAGAACGTCAGATTTTTGCTGAAATTGTGACGGCGTGGCTTAGGGATTTTTGCAAAAAAATGTTGTTCAGACGTCGAGGGCTAATTCTGTTTCCCATGATAAAAACGCATCTGTTTCCACCGAAAAACCTTTTAGGGGATCGTTTGCAACAGTTCAGCGCCATTTTTGAATGAATTGCAGAACGTCAGATTTTTGCTGAAATTGTGACCGCGCGGCTTAGGGATTTTTGCAAAAAAAAGATGTTCAGACGTTGAGGGCTAATTTTGTTTCCCATGATAAAAACGCATCTGTGTCCACCGAAAAACCTTTCAGGGCATCCTGTGCAACAGGTTAGCACCATTTTTGAGTGAATTGCAGAACGTCAGATTTTTGCTGAAATTGTGACCGCGCGGCTTAGGGATTTTTGCAAAAAAATGTTGTTCAGACGTCGAGGGCTTATTCTGTTTCCCATGCTAAAAACGCACCTGTTTCCACCGAAAAACCTTTCAGGGGATCGTTTGCAACAGTTTGGCACCATTTTTGAGTGAATTGCAGAACGTCAGATTTTTGCAGAAATTGTGACCGCGCGGCTTAGGGATTTTTGCAAAAAAATGTTCAGACGTCGAGGGCTAATTCTGTTTCCCATGATAAAAACGCATCTCTTTCCACCGAAAAACCTTTTAGGGGATCGTTTGCAACAGTTCAGCGCCATTTTTGAATGAATTGAAGAACGTCAGAAATTTAGAATAAATTGTGATCGCGCGGCTTAGGGATTTTTGCAAAAAAATGTTGTTCAGACGTTGAGGGCTAATTCTGTTTCCCATGATAAAAACGCATCTGTTTCCGCCGAAAAACCTTTCAGGGGATCGTTTGCAACAGTTTAGCACCATTTTTGAGTGAATTGCAGAACGTCAGATTTTTGCTGAAATTGTGACCGCGCGGCTTAGGGATTTTTGCAAAAAAATGTTGTTCAGACGTCGAGGGCTTATTCTGTTTCCCATGCTAAAAACGCATCTGTTTCCACCGAAAAACCTTTTAGGGGATCGTTTGCAACAGTTCAGCGCCATTTTTGAATGAATTGCAGAACGTCAGATTTTTGCTGAAATTGTGACCGCGCGGCTTAGGGATTTTTGCAAAAAAAGTTGTTCAGACGTTGAGGGCTAATTCTATTTCCGATGATAAAAACGCATCTGTTTCCACCGAAAAATCTTTCAGGGGATCGTTTGCAACAATTTGGCACCATTTTTGAGTGAATTGCAGAACGTCAGATTTTTGCTGAAATTGTGACCGCCCGGCTTAGGGATTTTTGCAAAAAAAAGTTGTTCAGACGTTGAGGGCTAATTTTGTTTCCCATGATAAAAACGCATCTGTCTCCACCGAAAAACCTTTCAGGGGATCGTTTGCAACAGTTCAGCACCATTTTTGAATGAATTGAAGAACGTCAGAAATATAGAAGAAATTGTGATCGCGCGGCTTAGGGATTTTTGCAAAAAAATGTTCAGACGTTGAGGGCTAATTCTGTTTCCAATAATAAAAACGCTTCTGTTTCCGCCGAAAAACCTTTCAGGGGATCGTTTGCAACAGTTTAGCACCATTTTTGAGTGAATTGCAGAACGTCAGATTTTTGCTGAAATTGTGACCACGCGGCTTAGGGATTTTTGCAAAAAAGTGTTGTTCAGACGTCGAGGGCTAATTCTGTTTCCCATGATAAAAACGCATCTGTTTCCACCGAAAAACCTTTTAGGGGATCGTTTGCAACAGTTCAGAGCCATTTTTGAATGAATTGCAGAACGTCAGATTTTTGCTGAAATTGTGACCGCGCGGCTTAGGGATTTTTTCAAAAAAAGTTGTTCAGACGTTGAGGGCTAATTCTATTTCCGATGATAAAAACGCATCTGTTTCCACCGAAAAATCTTTCAGGGGATCGTTTGCAACAATTTGGCACCATTTTTGAGTGAATTGCAGAACGTCAGATTTTTGCTGAAATTGTGACCGCGTGGCTTAGGGATTTTTGCAAAAAAATGTTGTTCAGACGTCGAGGGCTAATTCTGTTTCCCATGATAAAAACGCATCTGTTTCCACCGAAAAACCTTTTAGGGGATCGTTTGCAACAGTTCAGCGCCATTTTTGAATGAATTGCAGAACGTCAGATTTTTGCTGAAATTGTGACCGCGCGGCTTAGGGATTTTT
This sequence comes from Podarcis gaigeae, assembly GCF_964106915.1. NCBI lineage: Eukaryota > Metazoa > Chordata > Lepidosauria > Squamata > Lacertidae > Podarcis > Podarcis gaigeae. The sequence goes on along the minus strand of NC_139679.1, from coordinate 10,396,877 downwards.
TCAAAAAAAGTTGTTCAGACGTTGAGGGCTAATTCTATTTCCGATGATAAAAACGCATCTGTTTCCACCGAAAAATCTTTCAGGGGATCGTTTGCAACAATTTGGTACCATTTTTGAGTGAATTGCAGAACGTCAGATTTTTGCTGAAATTGTGACCGCGCGGCTTAGGGATTTTTGCAAAAAAAAGATGTTCAGACGTTGAGGGCTAATTTTGTTTCCCATGATAAAAACGCATCTGTGTCCACCGAAAAACCTTTCAGGGCATCCTGTGCAACAGGTTAGCACCATTTTTGAGTGAATTGCAGAACGTCAGATTTTTGCTGAAATTGTGACCGCGCGGCTTAGGGATTTTTGCAAAAAAATGTTGTTCAGACGTCGAGGGCTTATTCTGTTTCCCATGCTAAAAACGCACCTGTTTCCACCGAAAAACCTTTCAGGGGATCGTTTGCAACAGTTTGGCACCATTTTTGAGTGAATTGCAGAACGTCAGATTTTTGCAGAAATTGTGACCGCGCGGCTTAGGGATTTTTGCAAAAAAATGTTCAGACGTCGAGGGCTAATTCTGTTTCCCATGATAAAAACGCATCTGTTTCCACCGAAAAACCTTTTAGGGGATCGTTTGCAACAGTTCAGCGCCATTTTTGAATGAATTGAAGAACGTCAGAAATTTAGAATAAATTGTGATCGCGCGGCTTAGGGATTTTTGCAAAAAAATGTTGTTCAGACGTTGAGGGCTAATTCTCTTTCCCATGATAAAAACGCATCTGTTTCCGCCGAAAAACCTTTCAGGGGATCGTTTGCAACAGTTTAGCACCATTTTTGAGTGAATTGCAGAACGTCAGATTTTTGCTGAAATTGTGACCGCGCGGCTTAGGGATTTTTGCAAAAAAATGTTGTTCAGACGTCGAGGGCTTATTCTGTTTCCCATGCTAAAAACGCATCTGTTTCCACCGAAAAACCTTTTAGGGGATCGTTTGCAACAGTTCAGCGCCATTTTTGAATGAATTGCAGAACGTCAGATTTTTGCTGAAATTGTGACCGCGCGGCTTAGGGATTTTTGCAAAAAAATGTTGTTCAGACGTCGAGGGCTAATTCTGTTTCCCATGATAAAAACGCATCTGTTTCCACCGAAAAACCTTTTAGGGGATCGTTTGCAACAGTTCAGCGCCATTTTTGAATGAATTGCAGAACGTCAGATTTTTGCTGAAATTGTGACCGCGCGGCTTAGGGATTTTTTCAAAAAAAGTTGTTCAGACGTTGAGGGCTAATTCTATTTCCGATGATAAAAACGCATCTGTTTCCACCGAAAAATCTTTCAGGGGATCGTTTGCAACAATTTGGCACCATTTTTGAGTGAATTGCAGAACGTCAGATTTTTGCTGAAATTGTGACCGCCCGGCTTAGGGATTTTTGCAAAAAAAAGTTGTTCAGACGTTGAGGGCTAATTTTGTTTCCCATGATAAAAACGCATCTGTCTCCACCGAAAAACCTTTCAGGGGATCGTTTGCAACAGTTCAGCACCATTTTTGAATGAATTGAAGAACGTCAGAAATATAGAAGAAATTGTGATCGCGCGGCTTAGGGATTTTTGCAAAAAAATGTTCAGACGTTGATGGCTAATTCTGTCTCCAATGATAAAAACGCATCTGTTTCCGCCGAAAAACCTTTCAGGGGATCGTTTGCAACAGTTTAGCACCATTTTTGAGTGAATTGCAGAACGTCAGATTTTTGCTGAAATTGTGACCACGCGGCTTAGGGATTTTTGCAAAAAAGTGTTGTTCAGACGTCGAGGGCTAATTCTGTTTCCCATGATAAAAACGCATCTGTTTCCACCGAAAAACCTTTTAGGGGATCGTTTGCAACAGTTCAGAGCCATTTTTGAATGAATTGCAGAACGTCAGATTTTTGCTGAAATTGTGACCGCGCGGCTTAGGGATTTTTTCAAAAAAAGTTGTTCAGACGTTGAGGGCTAATTCTATTTCCGATGATAAAAACGCATCTGTTTCCACCGAAAAATCTTTCAGGGGATCGTTTGCAACAATTTGGCACCATTTTTGAGTGAATTGCAGAACGTCAGATTTTTGCTGAAATTGTGACCGCCCGGCTTAGGGATTTTTGCAAAAAAAAGTTGTTCAGACGTTGAGGGCTAATTTTGTTTCCCATGATAAAAACGCATCTGTCTCCACCGAAAAACCTTTCAGGGGATCGTTTGCAACAGTTCAGCACCATTTTTGAATGAATTGAAGAACGTCAGAAATATAGAAGAAATTGTGATCGCGCGGCTTAGGGATTTTTGCAAAAAAATGTTCAGACGTTGAGGGCTAATTCTGTTTCCAATGATAAAAACGCATCTGTTTCCGCCGAAAAACCTTTCAGGGGATCGTTTGCAACAGTTTAGCACCATTTTTGAGTGAATTGCAGAACGTCAGATTTTTGCTGAAATTGTGACCACGCGGCTTAGGGATTTTTGCAAAAAAGTGTTGTTCAGACGTCGAGGGCTAATTCTGTTTCCCATGATAAAAACGCATCTGTTTCCACCGAAAAACCTTTTAGGGGATCGTTTGCAACAGTTCATAGCCATTTTTGAATGAATTGCAGAACGTCAGATTTTTGCTGAAATTGTGACGGCGTGGCGTAGGGATTTTTGCAAAAAAATGTTGTTCAGACGTCGAGGGCTAATTCTGTTTCCCATGATAAAAACGCATCTGTTTCCACCGAAAAACCTTTTAGGGGATCGTTTGCAACAGTTCAGCGCCATTTTTGAATGAATTGCAGAACGTCAGATTTTTGCTGAAATTGTGACCGCGCGGCTTAGGGATTTTTTCAAAAAAAGTTGTTCAGACGTTGAGGGCTAATTCTATTTCCGATGATAAAAACGCATCTGTTTCCACCGAAAAATCTTTCAGGGGATCGTTTGCAACAATTTGGTACCATTTTTGAGTGAATTGCAGAACGTCAGATTTTTGCTGAAATTGTGACCGCGCGGCTTAGGGATTTTTGCAAAAAAAAGATGTTCAGACGTTGAGGGCTAATTTTGTTTCCCATGATAAAAACGCATCTGTGTCCACCGAAAAACCTTTCAGGGCATCCTTTGCAACAGGTTAGCACCATTTTTGAGTGAATTGCAGAACGTCAGATTTTTGCTGAAATTGTGACCGCGCGGCTTAGGGATTTTTGCAAAAAAATGTTGTTCAGACGTCGAGGGCTTATTCTGTTTCCCATGCTAAAAACGCACCTGTTTCCACCGAAAAACCTTTCAGGGGATCGTTTGCAACAGTTTGGCACCATTTTTGAGTGAATTGCAGAACGTCAGATTTTTGCAGAAATTGTGACCGCGCGGCTTAGGGATTTTTGCAAAAAAATGTTCAGACGTCGAGGGCTAATTCTGTTTCCCATGATAAAAACGCATCTGTTTCCACCGAAAAACCTTTTAGGGGATCGTTTGCAACAGTTCAGCGCCATTTTTGAATGAATTGAAGAACGTCAGAAATTTAGAAGAAATTGTGATCGCGCGGCTTAGGGATTTTTGCAAAAAAATGTTGTTCAGACGTCGAGGGCTAATTCTGTTTCCCATGATAAAAACGCATCTGTTTCCACCGAAAAACCTTTCAGGGGATCGTTTGTAACAGTTTGGAACCATTTTTGAGTGAATTGCAGAACGTCAGATTTTTGCTGAAATTGTGACGGCGTGGCTTAGGGATTTTTGCAAAAAAATGTTGTTCAGACGTCGAGGGCTAATTCTGTTTCCCATGATAAAAACGCATCTGTTTCCACCGAAAAACCTTTTAGGGGATCGTTTGCAACAGTTCAGCGCCATTTTTGAATGAATTGCAGAACGTCAGATTTTTGCTGAAATTGTGACCGCGCGGCTTAGGGATTTTTTCAAAAAAAGTTGTTCAGACGTTGAGGGCTAATTCTATTTCCGATGATAAAAACGCATCTGTTTCCACCGAAAAATCTTTCAGGGGATCGTTTGCAACAATTTGGTACCATTTTTGAGTGAATTGCAGAACGTCAGATTTTTGCTGAAATTGTGACCGCGCGGCTTAGGGATTTTTGCAAAAAAAAGATGTTCAGACGTTGAGGGCTAATTTTGTTTCCCATGATAAAAACGCATCTGTGTCCACCGAAAAACCTTTCAGGGCATCCTTTGCAACAGGTTAGCACCATTTTTGAGTGAATTGCAGAACGTCAGATTTTTGCTGAAATTGTGACCGCGCGGCTTAGGGATTTTTGCAAAAAAATGTTGTTCAGACGTCGAGGGCTTATTCTGTTTCACATGCTAAAAACGCACCTGTTTCCACCGAAAAACCTTTCAGGGGATCGTTTGCAACAGTTTGGCACCATTTTTGAGTGAATTGCAGAACGTCAGATTTTTGCAGAAATTGTGACCGCGCGGCTTAGGGATTTTTGCAAAAAAATGTTCAGACGTCGAGGGCTAATTCTGTTTCCCATGATAAAAACGCATCTGTTTCCACCGAAAAACCTTTTAGGGGATCGTTTGCAACAGTTCAGCGCCATTTTTGAATGAATTGAAGAACGTCAGAAATTTAGAAGAAATTGTGATCGCGCGGCTTAGGGATTTTTGCAAAAAAATGTTGTTCAGACGTCGAGGGCTTATTCTGTTTCCCATGCTAAAAACGCACCTGTTTCCACCGAAAAACCTTTCAGGGGATCGTTTGCAACAGTTTGGCACCATTTTTGAGTGAATTGCAGAACGTCAGATTTTTGCTGAAATTGTGACCGCGTGGCTTAGGGATTTTTGCAAAAAAATGTTGTTCAGACGTCGAGGGCTTATTCTGTTTCCCATGCTAAAAACGCACCTGTTTCCACCGAAAAACCTTTCAGGGGATCGTTTGCAACAGTTTGGCACCATTTTTGAGTGAATTGCAGAACGTCAGATTTTTGCTGAAATTGTGACCGCGCGGCTTAGGGATTTTTGCAAAAAAAAGTTGTTCAGACGTCGAGGACTAATTCTGTTTCCCATGATAAAAACGCATCTGTTTCCACCGAAAAACCTTTTAGGGGATCGTTTGCAACAGTTCAGCGCCATTTTTGAATGAATTGCAGAACGTCAGATTTTTGCTGAAATTGTGACCGCGCGGCTTAGGGATTTTTTCAAAAAAAGTTGTTCAGACGTTGAGGGCTAATTCTATTTCCGATGATAAAAACGCATCTGTTTCCACCGAAAAATCTTTCAGGGGATCGTTTGCAACAATTTGGCACCATTTTTGAGTGAATTGCAGAACGTCAGATTTTTGCTGAAATTGTGACCGCGCGGCTTAGGGATTTTTGCAAAATAAAGTTGTTCAGACGTTGAGGGCTAATTTTGTTTCCCATGATAAAAACGCATCTGTCTCCATCGAAAAACCTTTCAGGGGATCCTTTGCAACAGGTTAGCACCATTTTTGAGTGAATTGCAGAACGTCAGAAATTTAGAAGAAATTGTGACCACGCGGCTTAGGGATTTTTGCAAAAAAATGTTGTTCAGACGTCGAGGGCTAATTCTGTTTCCCATGATAAAAACGCATCTGTTTCCACCGAAAAACCTTTTAGGGGATCGTTTGCAACAGTTCAACGCCATTTTTGAATGAATTGCAGAACGTCAGATTTTTGCTGAAATTGTGACCGCGCGGCTTAGGGATTTTTTCAAAAAAAGTTGTTCAGACGTTGAGGGCTAATTCTATTTCCGATGATAAAAACGCATCTGTTTCCACCGAAAAATCTTTCAGGGGATCGTTTGCAACAATTTGGTACCATTTTTGAGTGAATTGCAGAACGTCAGATTTTTGCTGAAATTGTGACCGCGCGGCTTAGGGATTTTTGCAAAAAAAAGTTGTTCAGACGTTGAGGGCTAATTTTGTTTCCCATGATAAAAACGCATCTGTGTCCACCGAAAAACCTTTCAGGGGATCCTGTGCAACAGGTTAGCACCATTTTTGAGTGAATTGCAGAACGTCAGATTTTTGCTGAAATTGTGACCGCGCGGCTTAGGGATTTTTGCAAAAAAATGTTGTTTAGACGTCGAGGGCTTATTCTGTTTCCCATGCTAAAAACCCATCTGTTTCCACCGAAAAACCTTTCAGGGGATCGTTTGCAACAGTTTGGCACCATTTTTGAGTGAATTGCAGAACGTCAGATTTTTGCAGAAATTGTGACCGCGCGGCTTAGGGATTTTTGCAAAAAAATGTTCAGACGTCGAGGGCTAATTCTGTTTCCCATGATAAAAACGCATCTGTTTCCACCGAAAAACCTTTTAGGGGATCGTTTGCAACAGTTCAGCGCCATTTTTGAATGAATTGAAGAACGTCAGAAATTTAGAAGAAATTGAGATCGCGCGGCTTAAGGATTTTTGCAAAAAAATGTTGTTCAGACGTTGAGGGCTATTTCTGTTTCCCATGATAAAAACGCATCTGTTTCCGCCGAAAAACCTTTCAGGGGATCGTTTGCAACAGTTTAGCACCATTTTTGAGTGAATTGCAGAACGTCAGATTTTTGCTGAAATTGTGACCGCGCGGCTTAGGGATTTTTGCAAAAAAATGTTGTTCAGACGTCGAGGGCTTATTCTGTTTCCCATGCTAAAAACGCATCTGTTTCCACCGAAAAACCTTTTAGGGGATCGTTTGCAACAGTTCAGCGCCATTTTTGAATGAATTGCAGAACATCAGATTTTTGCTGAAATTGTGACCGCGCGGCTTAGGGATTTTTTCAAAAAAATGTTGTTCAGACGTCGAGGGCTAATTCTATTTCCGATGATAAAAACGCATCTGTTTCCACCGAAAAACCTTTTAGGGGATCGTTTGCAACAATTTGGCACCATTTTTGAGTGAATTGCAGAACGTCAGATTATTACTGAAATTGTGACCGCGCGGCTTAGGGATTTTTGCAAAAAAAAGTTCTTCATACGTTGAGGGCTAATTTTGTTTCCCATGATAAAAACGCATCTGTCTCCATCGAAAAACCTTTCAGGGGATCCTTTGCAACAGGTTAGCACCATTTTTGAGTGAATTGCAGAACGTCAGATTTTTGCTGAAATTGTGACCGCGCGGCTTAGGGATTTTTGCAAAAAAATGTTGTTCAGACGTCGAGGGCTTATTCTGTTTCCCATGCTAAAAACGCACCTGTTTCCACCGAAAAACCTTTCAGGGGATCGTTTGCAACAGTTTGGCACCATTTTTGAGTGAATTGCAGAACGTCAGATTTTTGCTGAAATTGTGACCGCGCGGCTTAGGGATTTTTGCAAAAAAATGTTGTTCAGACGTCGAGGGCTAATTCTGTTTCCCATGATAAAAACGCATCTGTCTCCACCGAAAAACCTTTCAGGGGATCGTTTGCAACAGTTCAGCACCATTTTTGAATGAATTGAAGAACGTCAGAAATATAGAAGAAATTGTGATCGCGCGGCTTAGGGATTTTTGCAAAAAAATGTTCAGACGTTGAGGGCTAATTCTGTTTCCAATGATAAAAACGCATCTGTTTCCGCCGAAAAATCTTTCAGGGGATCGTTTGCAACAATTTGGCACCATTTTTGAGTGAATTGCAGAACGTCAGATTTTTGCTGAAATTGTGACCGCGTGGCTTAGGGATTTTTGCAAAAAAGTGTTGTTCAGACGTCGAGGGCTAATTCTGTTTCCCATGATAAAAACGCATCTGTTTCCACCGAAAAACCTTTTAGGGGATCGTTTGCAACAGTTCAGAGCCATTTTTGAATGAATTGCAGAACGTCAGATTTTTGCTGAAATTGTGACCGCGCGGCTTAGGGATTTTTTCAAAAAAAGTTGTTCAGACGTTGAGGGCTAATTCTATTTCCGATGATAAAAACGCATCTGTTTCCACCGAAAAATCTTTCAGGGGATCGTTTGCAACAATTTGGTACCATTTTTGAGTGAATTGCAGAACGTCAGATTTTTGCTGAAATTGTGACCGCGCGGCTTAGGGATTTTTGCAAAAAAAAGATGTTCAGACGTTGAGGGCTAATTTTGTTTCCCATGATAAAAACGCATCTGTGTCCACCGAAAAACCTTTCAGGGCATCCTGTGCAACAGGTTAGCACCATTTTTGAGTGAATTGCAGAACGTCAGATTTTTGCTGAAATTGTGACCGCGCGGCTTAGGGATTTTTGCAAAAAAATGTTGTTCAGACGTCGAGGGCTTATTCTGTTTCCCATGCTAAAAACGCACCTGTTTCCACCGAAAAACCTTTCAGGGGATCGTTTGCAACACTTTGGCACCATTTTTGAGTGAATTGCAGAACGTCAGATTTTTGCTGAAATTGTGACCGCCCGGCTTAGGGATTTTTGCAAAAAAAAGTTGTTCAGACGTTGAGGGCTAATTTTGTTTCCCATGATAAAAACGCATCTGTCTCCACCGAAAAACCTTTCAGGGGATCGTTTGCAACAGTTCAGCACCATTTTTGAATGAATTGAAGAACGTCAGAAATATAGAAGAAATTGTGATCGCGCGGCTTAGGGATTTTTGCAAAAAAATGTTCAGACGTTGAGGGCTAATTCTGTTTCCAATGATAAAAACGCATCTGTTTCCGCCGAAAAACCTTTCAGGGGATCGTTTGCAACAGTTTAGCACCATTTTTGAGTGAATTGCAGAACGTCAGATTTTTGCTGAAATTGTGACCACGCGGCTTAGGGATTTTTGCAAAAAAGTGTTGTTCAGACGTCGAGGGCTAATTCTGTTTCCCATGATAAAAACGCATCTGTTTCCACCGAAAAACCTTTTAGGGGATCGTTTGCAACAGTTCAGAGCCATTTTTGAATGAATTGCAGAACGTCAGATTTTTGCTGAAATTGTGACCGCGCGGCTTAGGGATTTTTTCAAAAAAAGTTGTTCAGACGTTGAGGGCTAATTCTATTTCCGATGATAAAAACGCATCTGTTTCCACCGAAAAATCTTTCAGGGGATCGTTTGCAACAATTTGGCACCATTTTTGAGTGAATTGCAGAACGTCAGATTTTTGCTGAAATTGTGACCGCCCGGCTTAGGGATTTTTGCAAAAAAAAGTTGTTCAGACGTTGAGGGCTAATTTTGTTTCCCATGATAAAAACGCATCTGTCTCCACCGAAAAACCTTTCAGGGGATCGTTTGCAACAGTTCAGCACCATTTTTGAATGAATTGAAGAACGTCAGAAATATAGAAGAAATTGTGATCGCGCGGCTTAGGGATTTTTGCAAAAAAATGTTCAGACGTTGAGGGCTAATTCTGTTTCCAATGATAAAAACGCATCTGTTTCCGCCGAAAAACCTTTCAGGGGATCGTTTGCAACAGTTTAGCACCATTTTTGAGTGAATTGCAGAACGTCAGATTTTTGCTGAAATTGTGACCACGCGGCTTAGGGATTTTTGCAAAAAAGTGTTGTTCAGACGTCGAGGGCTAATTCTGTTTCCCATGATAAAAACGCATCTGTTTCCACCGAAAAACCTTTTAGGGGATCGTTTGCAACAGTTCAGAGCCATTTTTGAATGAATTGCAGAACGTCAGATTTTTGCTGAAATTGTGACGGCGTGGCTTAGGGATTTTTGCAAAAAAATGTTGTTCAGACGTCGAGGGCTAATTCTGTTTCCCATGATAAAAACGCATCTGTTTCCACCGAAAAACCTTTTAGGGGATCGTTTGCAACAGTTCAGCGCCATTTTTGAATGAATTGCAGAACGTCAGATTTTTGCTGAAATTGTGACCGCGCGGCTTAGGGATTTTTTCAAAAAAAGTTGTTCAGACGTTGAGGGCTAATTCTATTTCCGATGATAAAAACGCATCTGTTTCCACCGAAAAACCTTTTAGGGGATCGTTTGCAACAATTTGGCACCATTTTTGAGTGAATTGCAGAACGTCAGATTATTACTGAAATTGTGACCGCGCGGCTTAGGGATTTTTGCAAAAAAAAGTTCTTCATACGTTGAGGGCTAATTTTGTTTCCCATGATAAAAACGCATCTGTCTCCATCGAAAAACCTTTCAGGGGATCCTTTGCAACAGGTTAGCACCATTTTTGAGTGAATTGCAGAACGTCAGATTTTTGCTGAAATTGTGACCGCGCGGCTTAGGGATTTTTGCAAAAAAATGTTGTTCAGACGTCGAGGGCTTATTCTGTTTCCCATGCTAAAAACGCACCTGTTTCCACCGAAAAACCTTTCAGGGGATCGTTTGCAACAGTTTGGCACCATTTTTGAGTGAATTGCAGAACGTCAGATTTTTGCTGAAATTGTGACCGCGCGGCTTAGGGATTTTTGCAAAAAAATGTTGTTCAGACGTCGAGGGCTAATTCTGTTTCCCATGATAAAAACGCATCTGTCTCCACCGAAAAACCTTTCAGGGGATCGTTTGCAACAGTTCAGCACCATTTTTGAATGAATTGAAGAACGTCAGAAATATAGAAGAAATTGTGATCGCGCGGCTTAGGGATTTTTGCAAAAAAATGTTCAGACGTTGAGGGCTAATTCTGTTTCCAATGATAAAAACGCATCTGTTTCCGCCGAAAAATCTTTCAGGGGATCGTTTGCAACAATTTGGCACCATTTTTGAGTGAATTGCAGAACGTCAGATTTTTGCTGAAATTGTGACCGCGTGGCTTAGGGATTTTTGCAAAAAAGTGTTGTTCAGACGTCGAGGGCTAATTCTGTTTCCCATGATAAAAACGCATCTGTTTCCACCGAAAAACCTTTTAGGGGATCGTTTGCAACAGTTCAGAGCCATTTTTGAATGAATTGCAGAACGTCAGATTTTTGCTGAAATTGTGACCGCGCGGCTTAGGGATTTTTTCAAAAAAAGTTGTTCAGACGTTGAGGGCTAATTCTATTTCCGATGATAAAAACGCATCTGTTTCCACCGAAAAATCTTTCAGGGGATCGTTTGCAACAATTTGGTACCATTTTTGAGTGAATTGCAGAACGTCAGATTTTTGCTGAAATTGTGACCGCGCGGCTTAGGGATTTTTGCAAAAAAAAGATGTTCAGACGTTGAGGGCTAATTTTGTTTCCCATGATAAAAACGCATCTGTGTCCACCGAAAAACCTTTCAGGGCATCCTGTGCAACAGGTTAGCACCATTTTTGAGTGAATTGCAGAACGTCAGATTTTTGCTGAAATTGTGACCGCGCGGCTTAGGGATTTTTGCAAAAAAATGTTGTTCAGACGTCGAGGGCTTATTCTGTTTCCCATGCTAAAAACGCACCTGTTTCCACCGAAAAACCTTTCAGGGGATCGTTTGCAACACTTTGGCACCATTTTTGAGTGAATTGCAGAACGTCAGATTTTTGCTGAAATTGTGACCGCCCGGCTTAGGGATTTTTGCAAAAAAAAGTTGTTCAGACGTTGAGGGCTAATTTTGTTTCCCATGATAAAAACGCATCTGTCTCCACCGAAAAACCTTTCAGGGGATCGTTTGCAACAGTTCAGCACCATTTTTGAATGAATTGAAGAACGTCAGAAATATAGAAGAAATTGTGATCGCGCGGCTTAGGGATTTTTGCAAAAAAATGTTCAGACGTTGAGGGCTAATTCTGTTTCCAATGATAAAAACGCATCTGTTTCCGCCGAAAAACCTTTCAGGGGATCGTTTGCAACAGTTTAGCACCATTTTTGAGTGAATTGCAGAACGTCAGATTTTTGCTGAAATTGTGACCACGCGGCTTAGGGATTTTTGCAAAAAAGTGTTGTTCAGACGTCGAGGGCTAATTCTGTTTCCCATGATAAAAACGCATCTGTTTCCACCGAAAAACCTTTTAGGGGATCGTTTGCAACAGTTCAGAGCCATTTTTGAATGAATTGCAGAACGTCAGATTTTTGCTGAAATTGTGACCGCGCGGCTTAGGGATTTTTTCAAAAAAAGTTGTTCAGACGTTGAGGGCTAATTCTATTTCCGATGATAAAAACGCATCTGTTTCCACCGAAAAATCTTTCAGGGGATCGTTTGCAACAATTTGGCACCATTTTTGAGTGAATTGCAGAACGTCAGATTTTTGCTGAAATTGTGACCGCCCGGCTTAGGGATTTTTGCAAAAAAAAGTTGTTCAGACGTTGAGGGCTAATTTTGTTTCCCATGATAAAAACGCATCTGTCTCCACCGAAAAACCTTTCAGGGGATCGTTTGCAACAGTTCAGCACCATTTTTGAATGAATTGAAGAACGTCAGAAATATAGAAGAAATTGTGATCGCGCGGCTTAGGGATTTTTGCAAAAAAATGTTCAGACGTTGAGGGCTAATTCTGTTTCCAATGATAAAAACGCATCTGTTTCCGCCGAAAAACCTTTCAGGGGATCGTTTGCAACAGTTTAGCACCATTTTTGAGTGAATTGCAGAACGTCAGATTTTTGCTGAAATTGTGACCACGCGGCTTAGGGATTTTTGCAAAAAAGTGTTGTTCAGACGTCGAGGGCTAATTCTGTTTCCCATGATAAAAACGCATCTGTTTCCACCGAAAAACCTTTTAGGGGATCGTTTGCAACAGTTCAGAGCCATTTTTGAATGAATTGCAGAACGTCAGATTTTTGCTGAAATTGTGACGGCGTGGCTTAGGGATTTTTGCAAAAAAATGTTGTTCAGACGTCGAGGGCTCATTCTGTTTCCCATGATAAAAACGCATCTGTTTCCACCGAAAAACCTTTTAGGGGATCGTTTGCAACAGTTCAGCGCCATTTTTGAATGAATTGCAGAACGTCAGATTTTTGCTGAAATTGTGACCGCGCGGCTTAGGGATTTTTTCAAAAAAAGTTGTTCAGACGTTGAGGGCTAATTCTATTTCCGATGATAAAAACGCATCTGTTTCCACCGAAAAATCTTTCAGGGGATCGTTTGCAACAATTTGGTACCATTTTTGAGTGAATTGCAGAACGTCAGATTTTTGCTGAAATTGTGACCGCGCGGCTTAGGGATTTTTGCAAAAAAAAGATGTTCAGACGTTGAGGGCTAATTTTGTTTCCCATGATAAAAACGCATCTGTGTCCACCGAAAAACCTTTCAGGGCATCCTTTGCAACAGGTTAGCACCATTTTTGAGTGAATTGCAGAACGTCAGATTTTTGCTGAAATTGTGACCGCGCTGCTTAGGGATTTTTGCAAAAAAATGTTGTTCAGACGTCGAGGGCTTATTCTGTTTCCCATGCTAAAAACGCACCTGTTTCCACCGAAAAACCTTTCAGGGGATCGTTTGCAACAGTTTGGCACCATTTTTGAGTGAATTGCAGAACGTCAGATTTTTGCAGAAATTGTGACCGCGCGGCTTAGGGATTTTTGCAAAAAAATGTTCAGACGTCGAGGGCTAATTCTGTTTCCCATGATAAAAACGCATCTGTTTCCACCGAAAAACCTTTTAGGGGATCGTTTGCAACAGTTCAGCGCCATTTTTGAATGAATTGAAGAACGTCAGAAATTTAGAAGAAATTGTGATCGCGTGGCTTAGGGATTTTTGCAAAAAAATGTTGTTCAGACGTCGAGGGCTAATTCTGTTTCCCATGCTAAAAACGCACCTGTTTCCTCCGAAAAACCTTTCAGGGGATCGTTTGCAACAGTTTGGCACCATTTTTGAGTGAATTGCAGAACGTCAGATTTTTGCTGAAATTGTGACCGCGTGGCTTAGGGATTTTTGCAAAAAAATGTTGTTCAGACGTCGAGGGCTTATTCTGTTTCCCATGCTAAAAACGCACCTGTTTCCACCGAAAAACCTTTCAGGGGATCGTTTGCAACAGTTTGGCACCATTTTTGAGTGAATTGCAGAACGTCAGATTTTTGCTGAAATTGTGACCGCGCGGCTTAGGGATTTTTGCAAAAAAAAGTTGTTCAGACGTCGAGGGCTAATTCTGTTTCCCATGATAAAAACGCATCTGTTTCCACCGAAAAACCTTTTAGGGGATCGTTTGCAACAGTTCAGCGCCATTTTTGAATGAATTGCAGAACGTCAGATTTTTGCTGAAATTGTGACCGCGCGGCTTAGGGATTTTTTCAAAAAAAGTTGTTCAGACGTTGAGGGCTAATTCTATTTCCGATGATAAAAACGCATCTGTTTCCACCGAAAAATCTTTCAGGGGATCGTTTGCAACAATTTGGCACCATTTTTGAGTGAATTGCAGAACGTCAGATTTTTGCTGAAATTGTGACCGCGCGGCTTAGGGATTTTTGCAAAATAAAGTTGTTCAGACGTTGAGGGCTAATTTTGTTTCCCATGATAAAAACGCATCTGTGTCCACCGAAAAACCTTTCAGGGGATCCTTTGCAACAGGTTAGCACCATTTTTGAGTGAATTGCAGAACGTCAGATTTTTGCTGAAATTGTGACCGCGCGGCTTAGGGATTTTTGCAAAAAAATGTTGTTTAGACGTCGAGGGCTTATTCTGTTTCCCATGCTAAAAACCCATCTGTTTCCACCGAAAAACCTTTCAGGGGATCGTTTGCAACAGTTCAGCGCCATTTTTGAATGAATTGAAGAACGTCAGAAATTTAGAAGAAATTGTGATCGCGCGGCTTAGGGATTTTTGCAAAAAAATGTTGTTCAGACGTTGAGGGCTATTTCTGTTTCCCATGATAAAAACGCATCTGTTTCCGCCGAAAAACCTTTCAGGGGATCGTTTGCAACAGTTTAGCACCATTTTTGAGTGAATTGCAGAACGTCAGATTTTTGCTGAAATTGTGACCGCGCGGCTTAGGGATTTTTGCAAAAAAATGTTGTTCAGACGTCGAGGGCTAATTCTGTTTCCCATGATAAAAACGCATCTGTTTCCACCGAAAAACCTTTTAGGGGATCGTTTGCAACAGTTCAGCGCCATTTTTGAATGAATTGCAGAACATCAGATTTTTGCTGAAATTGTGACCGCGCGGCTTAGGGATTTTTTCAAAAAAAGTTGTTCAGATGTTGAGGGCTAATTCTATTTCCGATGATAAAAACGCATCTGTTTCCACCGAAAAATCTTTCTAGGGATCGTTTGCAACAATTTGGCACCATTTTTGAGTGAATTGCAGAACGTCAGATTATTACTGAAATTGTGACCGCGCGGCATAGGGATTTTTGCAAAAAAAAGTTCTTCATACGTTGAGGGCTAATTTTGTTTCCCATGATAAAAACGCATCTGTCTCCATCGAAAAACCTTTCAGGGGATCCTTTGCAACAGGTTAGCACCATTTTTGAGTGAATTGCAGAACGTCAGATTTTTGCTGAAATTGTGACCGCGCGGCTTAGGGATTTTTGCAAAAAAATGTTGTTCAGACGTCGAGGGCTTATTCTGTTTCCCATGCTAAAAACGCACCTGTTTCCACCGAAAAACCTTTCAGGGGATCGTTTGCAACAGTTTGGCACCATTTTTGAGTGAATTGCAGAACGTCAGATTTTTGCTGAAATTGTGACCGCGCGGCTTAGGGATTTTTGCAAAAAAATGTTGTTCAGACGTCGAGGGCTAATTCTGTTTCCCATGATAAAAACGCATCTGTTTCCACCGAAAAACGTTTCAGGGGATCGTTTGCAACAGTTTGGCACCATTTTTGAGTGAATTGCAGAACGTCAGATTTTTGCTGAAATTGTGACCGCGCGGCTTAGGGATTTTTTCAAAAAAAGTTGTTCAGACGTTGAGGGCTAATTCTATTTCCGATGATAAAAACGCATCTGTTTCCACCGAAAAATCTTTCAGGGGATCGTTTGCAACAATTTGGCACCATTTTTGAGTGAATTGCAGAATGTCAGATTTTTGCTGAAATTGTGACCGCGCGGCTTAGGGATTTTTGAAAAAAAAAGTTGTTCAGACGTCGAGGGCTAATTCTGTTTCCCATGATAAAAACGCATCTGTTTCCACCGAAAAACGTTTCAGGGGATCGTTTGCAACAGTTTGGCACCATTTTTGAGTGAATTGCAGAACGTCAGATTTTTGCTGAAATTGTGACCGCGCGGCTTAGGGATTTTTGCAAAAAAATGTTGTTCAGACGTCGAGGGCTTATTCTGTTTCCCATGCTAAAAACGCACCTGTTTCCACCGAAAAACCTTTCAGGGGATCGTTTGCAACAGTTTGGCACCATTTTTGAGTGAATTGCAGAACGTCAGATTTTTGCTGAAATTGTGACCGCGCGGCTTAGGGATTTTTGCAAAAAAATGTTGTTCAGACTTCGAGGGCTAATTCTGTTTCCCATGATAAAAACGCATCTGTTTCCACCGAAAAACCTTTCAGGGGATCGTTTGCAACAGTTTGGCACCATTTTTGAGTGAATTGCAGAACGTCAGATTTTTGCTGAAATTGTGACCGCGCGGCTTAGGGATTTTTGCAAAAAAATGTTGTTCAGAGTTCGAGGGCTAATTCTGTTTCCCATGATAAAAACGCATCTGTTTCCACCGAAAAACCTTTTAGGGGATCGTTTGCAACAGTTCAGCGCCATTTTTGAATGAATTGCAGAACGTCAGATTTTTGCTGAAATTGTGACCGCGCGGCTTAGGGATTTTTTCAAAAAAAGTTCTTCAGACGTCGAGGGCTAATTCTGTATCCGATGATAAAAACGCATCTGTCTCCACCGAAAAACCTTTCAGGGGATCGTTTGCAACAGGTTAGCACCATTTTTGAGTGAATTGCAGAACGTCAGAAATTTAGAAGAAATTGTGACCGCGCGGCTTAGGGATTTTTGCAAAAAAATGTTGTTCAGACGTCGAGGGCTAATTCTGTTTCCCATGATAAAAACGCATCTGTTTCCACCGAAAAACCTTTTAGGGGATCGTTTGCAACAGTTCAGAGCCATTTTTGAATGAATTGCAGAACGTCAGATTTTTGCTGAAATTGTGACCGCGTGGCTTAGGGATTTTTGCAAAAAAATGTTGTTCAGACGTCGAGGGCTAATTCTGTTTCCCATGATAAAAACGCATCTGTTTCCACCGAAAAACCTTTTAGGGGATCGTTTGCAACAGTTCAGCGCCATTTTTGAATGAATTGCAGAACGTCAGATTTTTGCTGAAATTGTGACCGCGCGGCTTAGGGATTTTTGCAAAAAAATGTTGTTCAGACGTCGAGGGCTTATTCTGTTTCACATGCTAAAAACCCATCTGTTTCCACCGAAAAACCTTTCAGGGGATCGTTTGCAACAGTTTGGCACCATTTTTGAGTGAATTGCAGAACGTCAGATTTTTGCAGAAATTGTGACCGCGCGGCTTAGGGATTTTTGCAAAAAAATGTTCAGACGTCGAGGGCTAATTCTGTTTCCCATGATAAAAACGCATCTGTTTCCACCGAAAAACCTTTTAGGGGATCGTTTGCAACAGTTCAGCGCCATTTTTGAATGAATTGAAGAACGTCAGAAATTTAGAAGAAATTGTGATCGCGCGGCTTAGGGATTTTTGCAAAAAAATGTTGTTCAGACGTTGAGGGCTAATTCTGTTTCCCATGATAAAAACGCATCTGTTTCCGCCGAAAAACCTTTCAGGGGATCGTTTGCAACAGTTTAGCACCATTTTTGAGTGAATTGCAGAACGTCAGATTTTTGCTGAAATTGTGACCGCGCGGCTTAGGGATTTTTGCAAAAAAATGTTGTTCAGACGTCGAGGGCTAATTCTGTTTCCCATGATAAAAACGCATCTGTTTCCACCGAAAAACCTTTTAGGGGATCGTTTGCAACAGTTCAGCGCCATTTTTGAATGAATTGCAGAACGTCAGATTTTTGCTGAAATTGTGACCGCGCGGCTTAGGGATTTTTTCAAAAAAAGTTGTTCAGATGTTGAGGGCTAATTCTATTTCCGATGATAAAAACGCATCTGTTTCCACCGAAAAATCTTTCTAGGGATCGTTTGCAACAATTTGGCACCATTTTTGAGTGAATTGCAGAACGTCAGATTATTGCTGAAATTGTGACCGCGCGGCTTAGGGATTTTTGCAAAAAAAAGTTCTTCATACGTTGAGGGCTAATTTTGTTTCCCATGATAAAAACGCATCTGTCTCCATCGAAAAACCTTTCAGGGGATCCTTTGCAACAGGTTAGCACCATTTTTGAGTGAATTGCAGAACGTCAGATTTTTGCTGAAATTGTGACCGCGCGGCTTAGGGATTTTTGCAAAAAAATGTTGTTCAGACGTCGAGGGCTTATTCTGTTTCCCATGCTAAAAACGCACCTGTTTCCACCGAAAAACCTTTCAGGGGATCGTTTGCAACAGTTTGGCACAATTTTTGAGTGAATTGCAGAACGTCAGATTTTTGCTGAAATTGTGACCGCGCGGCTTAGGGATTTTTGCAAAAAAAAGTTGTTCAGACGTCGAGGGCTAATTCTGTTTCCCATGATAAAAACGCATCTGTTTCCACCGAAAAACCTTTTAGGGGATCGTTTGCAACAGTTCAGCGCCATTTTTGAATGAATTGCAGAACGTCAGATTTTTGCTGAAATTGTGACCGCGCGGCTTAGGGATTTTTTCAAAAAAAGTTGTTCAGACGTTGAGGGCTAATTCTATTTCCGATGATAAAAACGCATCTGTTTCCACCGAAAAATCTTTCAGGGGATCGTTTGCAACAATTCGGTACCATTTATGAGTGAATTGCAGAACGTCAGATTTTTGCTGAAATTGTGACCGCGCGGCTTAGGGATTTTTGCAAAAAAAAGTTGTTCAGACGTTGAGGGCTAATTTTGTTTCCCATGATAAAAACGCATCTGTGTCCACCGAAAAACCTTTCAGGGGATCCTGTGCAACAGGTTAGCACCATTTTTGAGTGAATTGCAGAACGTCAGATTTTTGCTGAAATTGTGACCGCGCGGCTTAGGGATTTTTGCAAAAAAATGTTGTTCAGACGTCGAGGGCTTATTCTGTTTCACATGCTAAAAACCCATCTGTTTCCACCGAAAAACCTTTCAGGGGATCGTTTGCAACAGTTTGGCACCATTTTTGAGTGAATTGCAGAACGTCAGATTTTTGCAGAAATTGTGACCGCGCGGCTTAGGGATTTTTGCAAAAAAATGTTCAGACGTCGAGGGCTAATTCTGTTTCCCATGATAAAAACGCATCTGTTTCCACCGAAAAACCTTTTAGGGGATCGTTTGCAACAGTTCAGCGCCATTTTTGAATGAATTGAAGAACGTCAGAAATTTAGAAGAAATTGTGATCGCGCGGCTTAGGGATTTTTGCAAAAAAATGTTGTTCAGACGTTGAGGGCTAATTCTGTTTCCCATGATAAAAACGCATCTGTTTCCGCCGAAAAACCTTTCAGGGGATCGTTTGCAACAGTTTAGCACCATTTTTGAGTGAATTGCAGAACGTCAGATTTTTGCTGAAATTGTGACCGCGCGGCTTAGGGATTTTTGCAAAAAAATGTTGTTCAGACGTCGAGGGCTAATTCTGTTTCCCATGATAAAAACGCATCTGTTTCCACCGAAAAACCTTTTAGGGGATCGTTTGCAACATTTCAGCGCCATTTTTGAATGAATTGCAGAACGTCAGATTTTTGCTGAAATTGTGACCGCGCGGCTTAGGGATTTTTTCAAAAAAAGTTGTTCAGATGTTGAGGGCTAATTCTATTTCCGATGATAAAAACGCATCTGTTTCCACTGAAAAATCTTTCTAGGGATCGTTTGCAACAATTTGGCACCATTTTTGAGTGAATTGCAGAACGTCAGATTATTGCTGAAATTGTGACCGCGCGGCTTAGGGATTTTTGCAAAAAAAAGTTCTTCATACGTTGAGGGCAAATTTTGTTTCCCATGATAAAAACGCATCTGTCTCCATCGAAAAACCTTTTAGGGGATCCTTTGCAACAGGTTAGCACCATTTTTGAGTGAATTGCAGAACGTCAGATTTTTGCTGAAATTGTGACCGCGCGGCTTAGGGATTTTTGCAAAAAAATGTTGTTCAGACGTCGAGGGCTTATTCTGTTTCCCATGCTAAAAACGCACCTGTTTCCACCGAAAAACCTTTTAGGGGATCGTTTGCAACAGTTCAGCGCCATTTTTGAATGAATTGCAGAACGTCAGATTTTTGCTGAAATTGTGACCGCGCGGCTTAGGGATTTTTGCAAAAAGAAATTTGTTCAGACGTTGACGGCTAATTTTGTTTCCCATGATAAAAACGCATCTGTCTCCATCGAAAAACCTTTCAGGGGATCCTTTGCAACAGGTTAGCACCATTTTTGAGTGAATTGCAGAACGTCAGATTTTTGCTGAAATTGTGACCGCGCGGCTTAGGGATTTTTGCAAAAAAATGTTGTTCAGACGTCGAGGGCTTATTCTGTTTCCCATGCTAAAAACGCACCTGTTTCTACCGAAAAACCTTTCAGGGGATCGTTTGCAACAGTTTGGCACCATTTTTGAGTGAATTGCAGAACATCAGATTTTTGCTGAAATTGTGACCGCGCGGCTTAGGGATTTTTGCAAAAAAATGTTGTTCAGACGTCGAGGGCT
This sequence comes from Podarcis gaigeae, assembly GCF_964106915.1. Lineage (NCBI taxonomy): Eukaryota > Metazoa > Chordata > Lepidosauria > Squamata > Lacertidae > Podarcis > Podarcis gaigeae. Next base: position 10,376,537 of record NC_139679.1, on the reverse strand, counting down.
AATTCTGTTTCCCATGATAAAAACGCATCTGTTTCCACCGAAAAACCTTTTAGGGGATCGTTTGCAACAGTTCAGCGACATTTTTGAATGAATTGCAGAACGTCAGATTTTTGCTGAAATTGTGACCGCGCGGCTTAGGGATTTTTTCAAAAAAAGTTCTTCAGACGTCGAGGGCTAATTCTGTATCCGATGATAAAAACGCATCTGTCTCCACCGAAAAACCTTTCAGGGGATCGTTTGCAACAGATTAGCACCATTTTTGAGTGAATTGCAGAACGTCAGAAATTTAGAAGAAATTGTGACCGCGCGGCTTAGGGAATTTTGCAAAAAAAATGTTGTTCAGACGTCAAGGGCTAATTCTGTTTCCCATGATAAAAACGCATCTGTTTCCACCGAAAAACCTTTCAGGGGTTCGTTTGCAACAGTTCAGCGCCATTTTTGAATGAATTGCAGAACGTCAGATTTTTGCTGAAATTGTGACCGCGCGGCTTAGGGATTTTATCAAAAAAAGTTTTTCAGACGTCGAGGGCTAATTCTACTTCCGATGATAAAAACGCATCTGTTTCCACCGAAAAATCTTTCAGGGGATCCTGTGCAACAGGTTAGCACCATTTTTGAGTGAATTGCAGAACGTCAGATTTTTGCTGAAATTGTGACCGCGCGGCTTAGGGATTTTTGCAAAAAAATGTTGTTCAGACGTCGAGGGCTTATTCTGTTTCACATGCTAAAAACCCATCTGTTTCCACCGAAAAACCTTTCAGGGGATCGTTTGCAACAGTTTGGCACCATTTTTGAGTGAATTGCAGAACGTCAGATTTTTGCAGAAATTGTGACCGCGCGGCTTAGGGATTTTTGCAAAAAAATGTTCAGACGTCGAGGGCTAATTCTGTTTCCCATGATAAAAACGCATCTGTTTCCACCGAAAAACCTTTTAGGGGATCGTTTGCAACAGTTCAGCGCCATTTTTGAATGAATTGAAGAACGTCAGAAATTTAGAAGAAATTGTGATCGCGCGGCTTAGGGATTTTTGCAAAAAAATGTTGTTCAGACGTTGAGGGCTAATTCTGTTTCCCATGATAAAAACGCATCTGTTTCCGCCGAAAAACCTTTCAGGGGATCGTTTGCAACAGTTTAGCACCATTTTTGAGTGAATTGCAGAACGTCAGATTTTTGCTGAAATTGTGACCGCGCGGCTTAGGGATTTTTGCAAAAAAATGTTGTTCAGACGTCGAGGGCTAATTCTGTTTCCCATGATAAAAACGCATCTGTTTCCACCGAAAAACCTTTTAGGGGATCGTTTGCAACAGTTCAGCGCCATTTTTGAATGAATTGCAGAACGTCAGATTTTTGCTGAAATTGTGACCGCGCGGCTTAGGGATTTTTTCAAAAAAAGTTGTTCAGATGTTGAGGGCTAATTCTATTTCCGATGATAAAAACGCATCTGTTTCCACCGAAAAATCTTTCTAGGGATCGTTTGCAACAATTTGGCACCATTTTTGAGTGAATTGCAGAACGTCAGATTATTGCTGAAATTGTGACCGCGCGGCTTAGGGATTTTTGCAAAAAAAAGTTCTTCATACGTTGAGGGCTAATTTTGTTTCCCATGATAAAAACGCATCTGTCTCCATCGAAAAACCTTTCAGGGGATCCTTTGCAACAGGTTAGCACCATTTTTGAGTGAATTGCAGAACGTCAGATTTTTGCTGAAATTGTGACCGCGCGGCTTAGGGATTTTTGCAAAAAAATGTTGTTCAGACGTCGAGGGCTTATTCTGTTTCCCATGCTAAAAACGCACCTGTTTCCACCGAAAAACCTTTCAGGGGATCGTTTGCAACAGTTTGGCACCATTTTTGAGTGAATTGCAGAACGTCAGATTTTTGCTGAAATTGTGACCGCGCGGCTTAGGGATTTTTGCAAAAAAAAGTTGTTCAGACGTCGAGGGCTAATTCTGTTTCCCATGATAAAAACGCATCTGTTTCCACCGAAAAACCTTTTAGGGGATCGTTTGCAACAGTTCAGCGCCATTTTTGAATGAATTGCAGAACGTCAGATTTTTGCTGAAATTGTGACCGCGCGGCTTAGGGATTTTTGCAAAAAGAAATTTGTTCAGACGTTGACGGCTAATTTTGTTTCCCATGATAAAAACGCATCTGTCTCCATCGAAAAACCTTTCAGGGGATCCTTTGCAACAGGTTAGCACCATTTTTGAGTGAATTGCAGAACGTCAGATTTTTGCTGAAATTGTGACCGCGCGGCTTAGGGATTTTTGCAAAAAAATGTTGTTCAGACGTCGAGGGCTTATTCTGTTTCCCATGCTAAAAACGCACCTGTTTCCACCGAAAAACCTTTCAGGGGATCGTTTGCAACAGTTTGGTACCATTTTTGAGTGAATTGCAGAACATCAGATTTTTGCTGAAATTGTGACCGCGCGGCTTAGGGATTTTTGCAAAAAAATGTTGTTCAGACGTCGAGGGCTAATTCTGTTTCCCATGATAAAAACGCATCTGTTTCCACCGAAAAACCTTTTAGGGGATCGTTTGCAACAGTTCAGCGCCATTTTTGAATGAATTGCAGAACGTCAGATTTTTGCTGAAATTGTGACCGCGCGGCTTAGGGATTTTTTCAAAAAAAGTTCTTCAGACGTCGAGGGCTAATTCTGTATCCGATGATAAAAACGCATCTGTCTCCACCGAAAAACCTTTCAGGGGATCGTTTGCAACAGTTTGGCACCATTTTTGAGTGAATTGCAGAACATCAGATTTTTGCTGAAATTGTGACCGCGCGGCTTAGGGATTTTTGCAAAAAAATGTTGTTCAGACGTCGAGGGCTAATTCTGTTTCCCATGATAAAAACGCATCTGTTTCCACCGAAAAACCTTTTAGGGGATCGTTTGCAACAGTTCAGCGCCATTTTTGAATGAATTGCAGAACGTCAGATTTTTGCTGAAATTGTGACCGCGCGGCTTAGGGATTTTTTCAAAAAAAGTTCTTCAGACGTCGAGGGCTAATTCTGTATCCGATGATAAAAACGCATCTGTCTCCACCGAAAAACCTTTCAGGGGATCGTTTGCAACAGATTAGCACCATTTTTGAGTGAATTGCAGAACGTCAGAAATTTAGAAGAAATTGTGACCGCGCGGCTTAGGGAATTTTGCAAAAAAAATGTTGTTCAGACGTCAAGGGCTAATTCTGTTTCCCATGATAAAAACGCATCTGTTTCCACCGAAAAACCTTTCAGGGGTTCGTTTGCAACAGTTCAGCGCCATTTTTGAATGAATTGCAGAACGTCAGATTTTTGCTGAAATTGTGACCGCGCGGCTTAGGGATTTTATCAAAAAAAGTTTTTCAGACGTCGAGGGCTAATTCTACTTCCGATGATAAAAACGCATCTGTTTCCACCGAAAAATCTTTCAGGGGATCGTTTGCAACAATTTGGCACCATTTTTGATTGAATTGCAGAACGTCAGATATTTGCTGAAATTGTGACCGCGCGGCTTAGGAATTTTTGCAAAAAAAAGTTGTTCAGACATTGAGGGCTAATTTTGTTTCCCATGATAAAAACGCATCTGTGTCCACCGAAAAACCTTTCAGGGGATCCTGTGCAACAGGTTAGCACCATTTTTGAGTGAATTGCAGAACGTCAGATTTTTGCTGAAATTGTGACCGCGCGGCTTAGGGATTTTTGCAAAAAAATGTTGTTCAGACGTCGAGGGCTTATTCTGTTTCACATGCTAAAAACCCATCTGTTTCCACCGAAAAACCTTTCAGGGGATCGTTTGCAACAGTTTGGCACCATTTTTGAGTGAATTGCAGAACGTCAGATTTTTGCAGAAATTGTGACCGCGCGGCTTAGGGATTTTTGCAAAAAAATGTTCAGACGTCGAGGGCTAATTCTGTTTCCCATGATAAAAACGCATCTGTTTCCACCGAAAAACCTTTTAGGGGATCGTTTGCAACAGTTCAGCGCCATTTTTGAATGAATTGAAGAACGTCAGAAATTTAGAAGAAATTGTGATCGCGCGGCTTAGGGATTTTTGCAAAAAAATGTTGTTCAGACGTTGAGGGCTAATTCTGTTTCCCATGATAAAAACGCATCTGTTTCCGCCGAAAAACCTTTCAGGGGATCGTTTGCAACAGTTTAGCACCATTTTTGAGTGAATTGCAGAACGTCAGATTTTTGCTGAAATTGTGACCGCGCGGCTTAGGGATTTTTTCAAAAAAAGTTGTTCAGATGTTGAGGGCTAATTCTATTTCCGATGATAAAAACGCATCTGTTTCCACCGAAAAATCTTTCTAGGGATCGTTTGCAACAATTTGGCACCATTTTTGAGTGAATTGCAGAACGTCAGATTATTGCTGAAATTGTGACCGCGCGGCTTAGGGATTTTTGCAAAAAAAAGTTCTTCATACGTTGAGGGCTAATTTTGTTTCCCATGATAAAAACGCATCTGTCTCCATCGAAAAACCTTTCAGGGGATCCTTTGCAACAGGTTAGCACCATTTTTGAGTGAATTGCAGAACGTCAGATTTTTGCTGAAATTGTGACCGCGCGGCTTAGGGATTTTTGCAAAAAAATGTTGTTCAGACGTCGAGGGCTTATTCTGTTTCCCATGCTAAAAACGCACCTGTTTCCACCGAAAAACCTTTCAGGGGATCGTTTGCAACAGTTTGGCACCATTTTTGAGTGAATTGCAGAACGTCAGATTTTTGCTGAAATTGTGACCGCGCGGCTTAGGGATTTTTGCAAAAAAATGTTGTTCAGACGTCGAGGGCTAATTCTGTTTCCCATGATAAAAACGCATCTGTTTCCACCGAAAAACCTTTTAGGGGATCGTTTGCAACAGTTCAGCGCCATTTTTGAATGAATTGCAGAACGTCAGATTTTTGCTGAAATTGTGACCGCGCGGCTTAGGGATTTTTGCAAAAAGAAATTTGTTCAGACGTTGACGGCTAATTTTGTTTCCCATGATAAAAACGCATCTGTCTCCATCGAAAAACCTTTCAGGGGATCCTTTGCAACAGGTTAGCACCATTTTTGAGTGAATTGCAGAACGTCAGATTTTTGCTGAAATTGTGACCGCGCGGCTTAGGGATTTTTGCAAAAAAATGTTGTTCAGACGTCGAGGGCTTATTCTGTTTCCCATGCTAAAAACGCACCTGTTTCCACCGAAAAACCTTTCAGGGGATCGTTTGCAACAGTTTGGTACCATTTTTGAGTGAATTGCAGAACATCAGATTTTTGCTGAAATTGTGACCGCGCGGCTTAGGGATTTTTGCAAAAAAATGTTGTTCAGACGTCGAGGGCTAATTCTGTTTCCCATGATAAAAACGCATCTGTTTCCACCGAAAAACCTTTTAGGGGATCGTTTGCAACAGTTCAGCGCCATTTTTGAATGAATTGCAGAACGTCAGATTTTTGCTGAAATTGTGACCGCGCGGCTTAGGGATTTTTTCAAAAAAAGTTCTTCAGACGTCGAGGGCTAATTCTGTATCCGATGATAAAAACGCATCTGTCTCCACCGAAAAACCTTTCAGGGGATCGTTTGCAACAGGTTAGCACCATTTTTGAGTGAATTGCAGAACGTCAGAAATTTAGAAGAAATTGTGACCGCGCGGCTTAGGGAATTTTGCAAAAAAAATGTTGTTCAGACGTCAAGGGCTAATTCTGTTTCCCATGATAAAAACGCATCTGTTTCCACCGAAAAACCTTTCAGGGGTTCGTTTGCAACAGTTCAGCGCCATTTTTGAATGAATTGCAGAACGTCAGATTTTTGCTGAAATTGTGACCGCGCGGCTTAGGGATTTTATCAAAAAAAGTTTTTCAGACGTCGAGGGCTAATTCTACTTCCGATGATAAAAACGCATCTGTTTCCACCGAAAAATCTTTCAGGGGATCGTTTGCAACAATTTGGCACCATTTTTGATTGAATTGCAGAACGTCAGATATTTGCTGAAATTGTGACCGCGCGGCTTAGGAATTTTTGCAAAAAAAAGTTGTTCAGACATTGAGGGCTAATTCTGTTTCCCAAGATAAAAACGCATCTGTTTCCACCGAAAAACCTTTCAGGGGATCGTTTGCAACAGATCAGCGCCATTTTTGAATGAATTGAAGAACGTCAGATTTTTGCTGAAATTGTGACCGCGCGGCTTAGGGATTTTTGCAAAAAAATGTTGTTCAGACGTCGAGGGCTAATTCTGTTTCCCATGATAAAAACGCATCTGTTTCCACCGAAAAACCTTTCAGGGGATCGTTTGCAACAGTTCAGCGCCATTTTTGAATGAATTGCAGAACGTCAGATTTTTGCTGAAATTGTGACCGCGCGGCTTAGGGATTTTTGCAAAAAAATGTTGTTCAGACGTCGAGGGCTAATTCTGTTTCCCATGATAAAAACGCATCTGTTTCCACCGAAAAACCTTTTAGGGGATCGTTTGCAACAGTTCAGCGCCATTTTTGAATGAATTGCAGAACGTCAGATTTTTGCTGAAATTGTGACCGCGTGGCTTAGGGATTTTTGCAAAAAAATGTTGTTCAGACGTCGAGGGCTAATTCTGTTTCCCATGATAAAAACGCATCTGTTTCCACCGAAAAACCTTTTAGGGGATCGTTTGCAACAGTTCAGCGCCATTTTTGAATGAATTGCAGAAGGTCAGATTTTTGCTGAAATTGTGACCGCGCGGCTTAGGGATTTTTTCAAAAAAAGTTGTTCAGACGTTGAGGGCTAATTCTATTTCCGATGATAAAAACGCATCTGTTTCCACCGAAAAATCTTTCAGGGGATCGTTTGCAACAATTTGGCACCATTTTTGAGTGAATTGCAGAACGTCAGATTTTTGCTGAAATTGTGACCGCGCGGCTTAGGGATTTTTGCAAAAAAAAGTTGTTCAGACGTTGAGGGCTAATTTTGTTTCCCATGATAAAAACGCATCTGTGTCCACCGAAAAACCTTTCAGGGGATCCTTTGCAACAGGTTAGCACCATTTTTGAGTGAATTGCAGAACGTCAGATTTTTGCTGAAATTGTGACCGCGCGGCTTAGGGATTTTTGCAAAAAAAAGTTGTTCAGACGTCGAGGGCTTATTCTGTTTCCCATGCTAAAAACGCACCTGTTTCCACCGAAAAACCTTTCAGGGGATCGTTTGCAACAGTTTGGCACCATTTTTGAGTGAATTGCAGAACGTCAGATTTTTGCAGAAATTGTGACCGCGCGGCTTAGGGATTTTTGCAAAAAAATGTTGTTCAGACGTCGAGGGCTAATTCTGTTTCCCACGATAAAAACGCATCTGTTTCCACCGAAAAACCTTTCAGGGGATCGTTTGCAACAGTTCAGCGCCATTTTTGAATGAATTGAAGAACGTCAGAAATTTAGAAGAAATTGTGATCGCGCGGCTTAGGGTATTTTGCAAAAAAATGTTGTTCAGACGTTGAGGGCTAATTCTGTTTCCCATGATAAAAACGCATCTGTTTCCGCCGAAAAACCTTTCAGGGGATCGTTTGCAACAGTTTAGCACCATTTTTGAATGAATTGCAGTACGTCAGATTTTTGCTGAAATTGTGATCGCGCGGCTTAGGGATTTTTGCAAAAAAATGTTGTTCAGACGTTGAGGGCTAATTCTGTTTCCCATGATAAAAACGCATCTGTCTCCACCGAAAAACCTTTCAGGGGATCGTTTGCAACAGGTTAGCACCATTTTTGAGTGAATTGCAGAACGTCAGAAATTTAGAAGAAATTGTGACCGCGCGGCTTAGGGAATTTTGCAAAAAAATGTTGTTCAGACGTCAAGGTCTAATTCTGTTTCCCATGATAAAAACGCATCTGTTTCCACCGAAAAACCTTTCAGGGGATCGTTTGCAACAGTTCAGCGCCATTTTTGAATGAATTGCAGAACGTCAGATTTTTGCTGAAATTGTGACCGCGCGGTTTAGGGATTTTATCAAAAAAAGTTGTTCAGACGTCGAGGGCTAATTCTACTTCCGATGATAAAAACGCATCTGTTTCCACCGAAAAATCTTTCAGGGGATCGTTTGCAACAATTTGGCACCATTTTTGATTGAATTGCAGAACGTCAGATTTTTGCTGAAATTGTGACCGCGCGGCTTAGGAATTTTTGCAAAAAAAAGTTGTTCAGACATTGAGGGCTAATTCTGTTTCCCAAGATAAAAACGCATCTGTTTCCACCGAAAAACCTTTCAGGGGATCGTTTGCAACAGTTCAGCGCCATTTTTGAATGAATTGAAGAACGTCAAAAATTTAGAAGAAATTGTGATCGCGCGGCTTAGGGATTTTTGCAAAAAAAAGTTGTTCAGACGTTGAGGGCTAATTCTGTTTCCCATGATAAAAACGCATCTGTTTCCGCCGAAAAACCTTTCAGGGGATCGTTTGCAACAGTTTAGCACCATTTTTGAGTGAATTGCAGAACGTCAGATTTTTGCTGAAATTGTGCCCGCGCGGCTTAGGTATTTTTGCAAAAAAATGTTCAGACGTCGAGGGCTAATTCTGTTTCCCATGATAAAAACGCATCTGTTTCCACCGAAAAACCTTTTAGGGGATCGTTTGCAACAGTTCAGCGCCATTTTTGAATGAATTGCAGAACGTCAGATTTTTGCTGAAATTGTGACCGCGCGGCTTAGGGATTTTTGCAAAAAGAAATTTGTTCAGACGTTGACGGCTAATTTTGTTTCCCATGATAAAAACGCATCTGTCTCCATCGAAAAACCTTTCAGGGGATCCTTTGCAACAGGTTAGCACCATTTTTGAGTGAATTGCAGAACGTCAGATTTTTGCTGAAATTGTGACCGCGCGGCTTAGGGATTTTTGCAAAAAAATGTTGTTCAGACGTCGAGGGCTTATTCTGTTTCCCATGCTAAAAACGCACCTGTTTCCACCGAAAAACCTTTCAGGGGATCGTTTGCAACAGTTTGGTACCATTTTTGAGTGAATTGCAGAACATCAGATTTTTGCTGAAATTGTGACCGCGCGGCTTAGGGATTTTTGCAAAAAAATGTTGTTCAGACGTCGAGGGCTAATTCTGTTTCCCATGATAAAAACGCATCTGTTTCCACCGAAAAACCTTTTAGGGGATCGTTTGCAACAGTTCAGCGCCATTTTTGAATGAATTGCAGAACGTCAGATTTTTGCTGAAATTGTGACCGCGCGGCTTAGGGATTTTTTCAAAAAAAGTTCTTCAGACGTCGAGGGCTAATTCTGTATCCGATGATAAAAACGCATCTGTCTCCACCGAAAAACCTTTCAGGGGATCGTTTGCAACAGGTTAGCACCATTTTTGAGTGAATTGCAGAACGTCAGAAATTTAGAAGAAATTGTGACCGCGCGGCTTAGGGAATTTTGCAAAAAAAATGTTGTTCAGACGTCAAGGGCTAATTCTGTTTCCCATGATAAAAACGCATCTGTTTCCACCGAAAAACCTTTCAGGGGTTCGTTTGCAACAGTTCAGCGCCATTTTTGAATGAATTGCAGAACGTCAGATTTTTGCTGAAATTGTGACCGCGCGGCTTAGGGATTTTATCAAAAAAAGTTTTTCAGACGTCGAGGGCTAATTCTACTTCCGATGATAAAAACGCATCTGTTTCCACCGAAAAATCTTTCAGGGGATCGTTTGCAACAATTTGGCACCATTTTTGATTGAATTGCAGAACGTCAGATATTTGCTGAAATTGTGACCGCGCGGCTTAGGAATTTTTGCAAAAAAAAGTTGTTCAGACATTGAGGGCTAATTCTGTTTCCCAAGATAAAAACGCATCTGTTTCCACCGAAAAACCTTTCAGGGGATCGTTTGCAACAGATCAGCGCCATTTTTGAATGAATTGAAGAACGTCAGATTTTTGCTGAAATTGTGACCGCGCGGCTTAGGGATTTTTGCAAAAAAATGTTGTTCAGACGTCGAGGGCTAATTCTGTTTCCCATGATAAAAACGCATCTGTTTCCACCGAAAAACCTTTCAGGGGATCGTTTGCAACAGTTCAGCGCCATTTTTGAATGAATTGCAGAACGTCAGATTTTTGCTGAAATTGTGACCGCGTGGCTTAGGGATTTTTGCAAAAAAATGTTGTTCAGACGTCGAGGGCTAATTCTGTTTCCCATGATAAAAACGCATCTGTTTCCACCGAAAAACCTTTTAGGGGATCGTTTGCAACAGTTCAGCGCCATTTTTGAATGAATTGCAGAAGGTCAGATTTTTGCTGAAATTGTGACCGCGCGGCTTAGGGATTTTTTCAAAAAAAGTTGTTCAGACGTTGAGGGCTAATTCTATTTCCGATGATAAAAACGCATCTGTTTCCACCGAAAAATCTTTCAGGGGATCGTTTGCAACAGGTTAGCACCATTTTTGAGTGAATTGCAGAACGTCAGATTTTTGCTGAAATTGTGACCGCGCGGCTTAGGGATTTTTGCAAAAAAAAGTTGTTCAGACGTCGAGGGCTTATTCTGTTTCCCATGCTAAAAACGCACCTGTTTCCACCGAAAAACCTTTCAGGGGATCGTTTGCAACAGTTTGGCACCATTTTTGAGTGAATTGCAGAACGTCAGATTTTTGCAGAAATTGTGACCGCGCGGCTTAGGGATTTTTGCAAAAAAATGTTGTTCAGACGTCGAGGGCTAATTCTGTTTCCCACGATAAAAACGCATCTGTTTCCACCGAAAAACCTTTCAGGGGATCGTTTGCAACAGTTCAGCGCCATTTTTGAATGAATTGAAGAACGTCAGAAATTTAGAAGAAATTGTGATCGCGCGGCTTAGGGTATTTTGCAAAAAAATGTTGTTCAGACGTTGAGGGCTAATTCTGTTTCCCATGATAAAAACGCATCTGTTTCCGCCGAAAAACCTTTCAGGGGATCGTTTGCAACAGTTTAGCACCATTTTTGAATGAATTGCAGTACGTCAGATTTTTGCTGAAATTGTGATCGCGCGGCTTAGGGATTTTTGCAAAAAAATGTTCAGACGTTGAGGGCTAATTCTGTTTCCCATGATAAAAACGCATCTGTCTCCACCGAAAAACCTTTCAGGGGATCGTTTGCAACAGGTTAGCACCATTTTTGAGTGAATTGCAGAACGTCAGAAATTTAGAAGAAATTGTCACCGCGCGGCTTAGGGAATTTTGCAAAAAAATGTTGTTCAGACGTCAAGGTCTAATTCTGTTTCCCATGATAAAAACGCATCTGTTTCCACCGAAAAACCTTTCAGGGGATCGTTTGCAACAGTTCAGCGCCATTTTTGAATGAATTGCAGAACGTCAGATTTTTGCTGAAATTGTGACCGCGCGGTTTAGGGATTTTATCAAAAAAAGTTGTTCAGACGTCGAGGGCTAATTCTACTTCCGATGATAAAAACGCATCTGTTTCCACCGAAAAATCTTTCAGGGGATCGTTTGCAACAATTTGGCACCATTTTTGATTGAATTGCAGAACGTCAGATTTTTGCTGAAATTGTGACCGCGCGGCTTAGGAATTTTTGCAAAAAAAAGTTGTTCAGACATTGAGGGCTAATTCTGTTTCCCAAGATAAAAACGCATCTGTTTCCACCGAAAAACCTTTCAGGGGATCGTTTGCAACAGTTCAGCGCCATTTTTGAATGAATTGAAGAACGTCAAAAATTTAGAAGAAATTGTGATCGCGCGGCTTAGGGATTTTTGCAAAAAAAAGTTGTTCAGACGTTGAGGGCTAATTCTGTTTCCCATGATAAAAACGCATCTGTTTCCGCCGAAAAACCTTTCAGGGGATCGTTTGCAACAGTTTAGCACCATTTTTGAGTGAATTGCAGAACGTCAGATTTTTGCTGAAATTGTGCCCGCGCGGCTTAGGTATTTTTGCAAAAAAATGTTCAGACGTCGAGGGCTAATTCTGTTTCCCATGATAAAAACGCATCTGTTTCCACCGAAAAACCTTTTAGGGGATCGTTTGCAACAGTTCAGCGCCATTTTTGAATGAATTGCAGAACGTCAGATTTTTGCTGAAATTGTGACCGCGCGGCTTAGGGATTTTTTCCAAAAAAAGTGGTTCAGACGTTGAGGGCTAATTCTATTTCCGATGATAAAAACGCATCTGTTTCCACCGAAAAATCTTTCAGGGGATCGTTTGCAACAATTTGGCACCATTTTTGAGTGAATTGCAGAACGTCAGATTTTTGCTGAAATTGTGACCGCGCGGCTTAGGGATTTTTGCAAAAAAATGTTGTTCAGACGTCGAGGGCTTATTCTGTTTCCCATGCTAAAAACGCATCTGTTTCCACCGAAAAACCTTTCAGGGGATCGTTTGCAACAGTTTGGCACCATTTTTGAGTGAATTGCAGAACGTCAGATTTTTGCTGAAATTCTGACCGCGCGGCTTAGGGATTTTTGCAAAAAAATGTTGTTCAGACGTCGAGGGCTTATTCTGTTTCCCATGCTAAAAACGCATCTGTTTCCACCGAAAAACCTTTCAGGGGATCGTTTGCAACAGTTTGGCACCATTTTTGAGTGAATTGCAGAACGTCAGATTTTTGCTGAAATTCTGACCGCGCGGCTTAGGGATTTTTGCAAAAAAATGTTGTTCAGACGTCGAGGGCTTATTCTGTTTCCCATGCTAAAAACGCATCTGTCTCCACCGAAAAACCTTTCAGGGGATCCTTTGCAACAGTTTAGCACCATTTTTGAGTGAATTGCAGAACGTCAGATTTTTGCTGAAATTGTGACCGCGCGACTTAGGGATTTTTGCAAAAAAATGTTGTTCAGACGTCGAGGGCTAATTCTGTTTCCCATGATAAAAACGCATCTCTTTCCACCGAAAAACCTTTTAGGGGATCGTTTGCAACAGTTCAGCGCCATTTTTGAATGAATTGCAGAACGTCAGATTTTTGCTGAAATTGTGACCGCGCGGCTTAGGGATTTTTTCAAAAAAAGTTGTTCAGACGTTGAGGGCTAATTCTATTTCCGATGATAAAAACGCATCTGTTTCCACCGAAAAACCTTTCAGGGGATCGTTTGCAACAGTTCAGCGCCATTTTTGAATGAATTGCAGAACGTCAGATTTTTGCTGAAATTGTGACCGCGCGGCTTAGGGATTTTTGCAAAAAAAAGTTGTTCAGACGTTGAGGGCTAATTTTGTTTCCCATGATAAAAACGCATCTGTGTCCACCGAAAAACCTTTCAGGGGATCGTTTGCAACAGGTTAGCACCATTTGTGAGTGAATTGCAGAACGTCAGATTTTTGCTGAAATTGTGACAGCGCGGCTTAGGGATTTTTGCAAAAAAATGTTGTTCAGACGTCGAGGGCTAATTCTGTTTCCCATGCTAAAAACGCATCTGTTTCCACCGAAAAACCTTTCAGGGGATCGTTTGCAACAGTTTGGCACCATTTTTGAGTGAATTGCAGAACGTCAGATTTTTGCAGAAATTGTGACCGCGCGGCTTAGGGATTTTTGCAAAAAAATGTTGTTCAGACGTCGAGGGCTAATTCTGTTTCCCATGATAAAAACGCATCTGTTTCCGCCGAAAAACCTTTCAGGGGATCGTTTGCAACAGTTTGGCACCATTTTTGAGTGAATTGCAGAACGTCAGATTTTTGCAGAAATTGTGACCGCGCGGCTTAGGGATTTTTGCAAAAAAATGTTGTTCAGACGTCGAGGGCTAATTCTGTTTCCCATGATAAAAACGCATCTGTTTCCACCAAAAAACCTTTCAGGGGATCGTTTGCAACAGTTCAGCGCCATTTTTGAATGAATTGCAGAACGTCAGAAATTTAGAAGAAATTGTGATCGCGCGGCTTAGGGATTTTTGCAAAAAAATGTTGTTCAGACGTTGAGGGCTAATTCTGTTTTCCATGATAAAAACGCATCTGTTTCCGCCGAAAAACCTTTCAGGGGATCGTTTGCAACAGTTTAGCACCATTTTTGAGTGAATTGCAGAACGTCAGATTTTTGCTGAAATTGTGACCGCGCGACTTAGGGATTTTTGCAAAAAAATGTTGTTCAGACGTCGAGGGCTAATTCTGTTTCCCATGATAAAAACGCATCTGTTTCCACCGAAAAACCTTTTAGGGGATCGTTTGCAACAGTTCAGCGCCATTTTTGAATGAATTGCAGAACGTCAGATTTTTGCTGAAATTGTGACCGCGCGGCTTAGGGATTTTTTCAAAAAAAGTTGTTCAGACGTTGAGGGCTAATTCTATTTCCGATGATAAAAACGCATCTGTTTCCACCGAAAAACCTTTCAGGGGATCGTTTGCAACAGTTCAGCGCCATTTTTGAATGAATTGCAGAACGTCAGATTTTTGCTGAAATTGTGACCGCGCGGCTTAGGGATTTTTTCAAAAAAAGTTGTTCAGACGTTGAGGGCTAATTCTATTTCCCATGATAAAAACGCATCTGTGTCCACCGAAAAACCTTTCAGGGGATCGTTTGCAACAGTTCAGCGCCATTTTTGAATGAATTGAAGAACGTCAGAAATTTAGAAGAAATTGTGATCGCGCGGCTTAGGGATTTTTGCAAAAAAATGTTTTTCAGACGTTGAGGGCTAATTCTGTTTCCCATGATAAAAACGCATCTGTTTCCGCCGAAAAACCTTTCAGGGGATCGATTGCAACAGTTTAGCACCATTTTTGAATGAATTGCAGAACGTCAGATTTTTGCTGAAATTGTGACCGCGCGGCTTAGGGATTTTTGCAAAAAAATGTTGTTCAGACGTCGAGGGCTTATTCTGTTTCCCATGCTAAAAACGCATCTGTTTCCACCGAAAAACCTTTCAGGGGATCGTTTGCAACAGTTTGGCACCATTTTTGAGTGAATTGCAGAACGTCAGATTTTTGCTGAAATTCTGACCGCGCGGCTTAGGGATTTTTGCAAAAAAATGTTGTTCAGACGTCGAGGGCTTATTCTGTTTCCCATGCTAAAAACGCATCTGTTTCCACCGAAAAACCTTTCAGGGGATCATTTGCAACAGTTTGGCACCATTTTTGATTGAATTGCAGAACGTCAGATTTTTGCTGAAATTGTGACCGCGCAGCTTAGGGATTTTTGCAAAAAAAATGTTGTTCAGACGTCGAGGGCTAATTCTGTTTCCCATGATAAAAACGCATCTGTTTCCACCGAAAAACCTTTCAGGGGATCGTTTGCAACAGTTCAGCGCCATTTTTGAATGAATTGCAGAACGTCAGATTTTTGCTGAAATTGTGACCGCGCGGCTTAGGGATTTTTTCAAAAAAAGTTGTTCATACGTTGAGGGCTAATTCTATTTCCGATGATAAAAACGCATCTGTTTCCACCGAAAAATCTTTCAGGGGATCGTTTGCAACAGTTCAGCGCCATTTTTGAGTGAATTGCAGAACGTCAGATTTTTGCTGAAATTGTGACCGCGCGGCTTAGGGATTTTTGCAAAAAAAAGTTGTTCAGACGTTGAGGGCTAATTTTGTTTCCCATGATAAAAACGCATCTGTGTCCACCGAAAAACCTTTCAGGGGATCCTGTGCAACAGGTTAGCACCATTTTTGAGTGAATTGCAGAACGTCAGATTTTTGCTGAAATTGTGACCGCGCGGCTTAGGGATTTTTGCAAAAAAATGTTGTTTAGACGTCGAGGGCTTATTCTGTTTCCCATGCTAAAAACCCATCTGTTTCCACCGAAAAACCTTTCAGGGGATCGTTTGCAACAGTTTGGCACCATTTTTGAGTGAATTGCAGAACGTCAGATTTTTGCAGAAATTGTGACCGCGCGGCTTAGGGATTTTTGCAAAAAAATGTTCAGACGTCGAGGGCTAATTCTGTTTCCCATGATAAAAACGCATCTGTTTCCACCGAAAAACCTTTTAGGGGATCGTTTGCAACAGTTCAGCGCCATTTTTGAATGAATTGAAGAACGTCAGAAATTTAGAAGAAATTGTGATCGCGCGGCTTAGGGATTTTTGCAAAAAAATGTTGTTCAGACGTTGAGGGCTATTTCTGTTTCCCATGATAAAAACGCATCTGTTTCCACCGAAAAACCTTTCAGGGGATCGTTTGCAACAGTTCAGCGCCATTTTTGAATGAATTGCAGAACGTCAGATTTTTGCTGAAATTGTGACCGCGCGGCTTAGGGATTTTTGCAAAAAAAAGTTGTTCAGACGTTGAGGGCTAATTTTGTTTCCCATGATAAAAACGCATCTGTGTCCACCGAAAAACCTTTCAGGGGATCGTTTGCAACAGGTTAGCACCATTTGTGAGTGAATTGCAGAACGTCAGATTTTTGCTGAAATTGTGACCGCGCGGCTTAGGGATTTTTGCAAAAAAATGTTGTTCAGACGTCGAGGGCTAATTCTGTTTCCCATGATAAAAACGCATCTGTTTCCACCGAAAAACCTTTTAGGGGATCGTTTGCAACAGTTCAGCGCCATTTTTGAATGAATTGCAGAACGTCAGATTTTTGCTGAAATTGTGACCGCGCGGCTTAGGGATTTTTTCAAAAAAAGTTGTTCAGACGTTGAGGGCTAATTCTATTTCCCATGATAAAAACGCATCTGTGTCCACCGAAAAACCTTTCAGGGGATCGTTTGCAACAGTTCAGCGCCATTTTTGAATGAATTGAAGAACGTCAGAAATTTAGAAGAAATTGTGATCGCGCGGCTTAGGGATTTTTGCAAAAAAATGTTTTTCAGACGTTGAGGGCTAATTCTGTTTCCCATGATAAAAACGCATCTGTTTCCGCCGAAAAACCTTTCAGGGGATCGATTGCAACAGTTTAGCACCATTTTTGAATGAATTGCAGAACGTCAGATTTTTGCTGAAATTGTGACCGCGCGGCTTAGGGATTTTTGCAAAAAAATGTTGTTCAGACGTCGAGGGCTTATTCTGTTTCCCATGCTAAAAACGCATCTGTTTCCACCGAAAAACCTTTCAGGGGATCGTTTGCAACAGTTTGGCACCATTTTTGAGTGAATTGCAGAACGTCAGATTTTTGCTGAAATTCTGACCGCGCGGCTTAGGGATTTTTGCAAAAAAATGTTGTTCAGACGTCGAGGGCTTATTCTGTTTCCCATGCTAAAAACGCATCTGTTTCCACCGAAAAACCTTTCAGGGGATCATTTGCAACAGTTTGGCACCATTTTTGATTGAATTGCAGAACGTCAGATTTTTGCTGAAATTGTGACCGCGCAGCTTAGGGATTTTTGCAAAAAAATGTTGTTCAGACGTCGAGGGCTAATTCTATTTCCGATGATAAAAACGCATCTGTTTCCACCGAAAAATCTTTCAGGGGATCGTTTGCAACAGTTCAGCGCCATTTTTGAGTGAATTGCAGAACGTCAGATTTTTGCTGAAATTGTGACCGCGCAGCTTAGGGATTTTTGCAAAAAAAAGTTGTTCAGACGTTGAGGGCTAATTTTGTTTCCCATGATAAAAACGCATCTGTGTCCACCGAAAAACCTTTCAGGGGATCCTGTGCAACAGGTTAGCACCATTTTTGAGTGAATTGCAGAACGTCAGATTTTTGCTGAAATTGTGACCGCGCGGCTTAGGGATTTTTGCAAAAAAATGTTGTTTAGACGTCGAGGGCTTATTCTGTTTCCCATGCTAAAAACCCATCTGTTTCCACCGAAAAACCTTTCAGGGGATCGTTTGCAACAGTTTGGCACCATTTTTGAGTGAATTGCAGAACGTCAGATTTTTGCAGAAATTGTGACCGCGCGGCTTAGGGATTTTTGCAAAAAAATGTTCAGACGTCGAGGGCTAATTCTGTTTCCCATGATAAAAAACGCATCTGTTTCCACCGAAAAACCTTTTAGGGGATCGTTTGCAACAGTTCAGCGCCATTTTTGAATGAATTGAAGAACGTCAGAAATTTAGAAGAAATTGTGATCGCGCGGCTTAGGGATTTTTGCAAAAAAATGTTGTTCAGACGTTGAGGGCTATTTCTGTTTCCCATGATAAAAACGCATCTGTTTCCGCCGAAAAACCTTTCAGGGGATCGTTTGCAACAGTTTAGCACCATTTTTGAGTGAATTGCAGAACGTCAGATTTTTGCTGAAATTGTGACCGCGCGGCTTAGGGATTTTTGCAAAAAAATGTTGTTCAGACGTCGAGGGCTAATTCTGTTTCCCATGATAAAAACGCATCTGTTTCCACCGAAAAACCTTTTAGGGGATCGTTTGCAACAGTTCAGCGCCATTTTTGAATGAATTGCAGAACATCAGATTTTTGCTGAAATTGTGACCGCGCGGCTTAGGGATTTTTTCAAAAAAAGTTGTTCAGATGTTGAGGGCTAATTCTATTTCCGATGATAAAAACGCATCTGTTTCCACCGAAAAATCTTTCTAGGGATCGTTTGCAACAATTTGGCACCATTTTTGAGTGAATTGCAGAACGTCAGATTATTACTGAAATTGTGACCGCGCGGCTTAGGGATTTTTGCAAAAAAAAGTTCTTCATACGTTGAGGGCTAATTTTGTTTCCCATGATAAAAACGCATCTGTCTCCATCGAAAAACCTTTCAGGGGATCCTTTGCAACAGGTTAGCACCATTTTTGAGTGAATTGCAGAACGTCAGATTTTTGCTGAAATTGTGACCGCGCGGCTTAGGGATTTTTTCAAAAAAAGTTGTTCAGACGTTGAGGGCTAATTCTATTTCCCATGATAAAAACGCATCTGTGTCCACCGAAAAACCTTTCAGGGGATCGTTTGCAACAGTTCAGCGCCATTTTTGAATGAATTGAAGAACGTCAGAAATTTAGAAGAAATTGTGATCGCGCGGCTTAGGGATTTTTGCAAAAAAATGTTTTTCAGACGTTGAGGGCTAATTCTGTTTCCCATGATAAAAACGCATCTGTTTCCGCCGAAAAACCTTTCAGGGGATCGATTGCAACAGTTTAGCACCATTTTTGAATGAATTGCAGAACGTCAGATTTTTGCTGAAATTGTGACCGCGCGGCTTAGGGATTTTTGCAAAAAAATGTTGTTCAGACGTCGAGGGCTTATTCTGTTTCCCATGCTAAAAACGCATCTGTTTCCACCGAAAAACCTTTCAGGGGATCGTTTGCAACAGTTTGGCACCATTTTTGAGTGAATTGCAGAACGTCAGATTTTTGCTGAAATTCTGACCGCGCGGCTTAGGGATTTTTGCAAAAAAATGTTGTTCAGACGTCGAGGGCTTATTCTGTTTCCCATGCTAAAAACGCATCTGTTTCCACCGAAAAACCTTTCAGGGGATCATTTGCAACAGTTTGGCACCATTTTTGATTGAATTGCAGAACGTCAGATTTTTGCTGAAATTGTGACCGCGCAGCTTAGGGATTTTTGCAAAAAAAATGTTGTTCAGACGTCGAGGGCTAATTCTGTTTCCCATGATAAAAACGCATCTGTTTCCACCGAAAAACCTTTCAGGGGATCGTTTGCAACAGTTCAGCGCCATTTTTGAATGAATTGCAGAACGTCAGATTTTTGCTGAAATTGTGACCGCGCGGCTTAGGGATTTTTTCAAAAAAAGTTGTTCAGACGTTGAGGGCTAATTCTATTTCCCATGATAAAAACGCATCTGTGTCCACCGAAAAACCTTTCAGGGGATCGTTTGCAACAGTTCAGCGCCATTTTTGAATGAATTGAAGAACGTCAGAAATTTAGAAGAAATTGTGATCGCGCGGCTTAGGGATTTTTGCAAAAAAATGTTTTTCAGACGTTGAGGGCTAATTCTGTTTCCCATGATAAAAACGCATCTGTTTCCGCCGAAAAACCTTTCAGGGGATCGATTGCAACAGTTTAGCACCATTTTTGAATGAATTGCAGAACGTCAGATTTTTGCTGAAATTGTGACCGCGCGGCTTAGGGATTTTTGCAAAAAAATGTTGTTCAGACGTCGAGGGCTAATTCTGTTTCCCATGATAAAAACGCATCTGTCTCCACCGAAAAACCTTTTAGGGGATCGTTTGCAACAGTTCAGCGCCATTTTTGAATGAATTGAAGAACATCAGATTTTTGCTGAAATTGTGACCGCGCGGCTTAGGGATTTTTTCAAAAAAAGTTGTTCAGACGTTGAGGGCTAATTCTATTTCCGATGATAAAAACGCATCTGTTTCCACCGAAAAATCTTTCAGGGGATCGTTTGCAACAATTTGGCACCATTTTGGAGTGAATTGCAGAACGTCAGATTTTTGCTGAAATTGTGACCGCGCGGCTTAGGGATTTTTGCAAAAAAAAGTTGTTCAGACGTTGAGGGCTAATTTTGTTTCCCATGATAAAAACGCATCTGTCTCCACTGAAAAAGCTTTCAGGGGATCCTTTGCAACAGGTTAGCACCATTTTTGAGTGAATTGCAGAACGTCAGATTTTTGCTGAAATTGTGACCGCGCGGCTTAGGGATTTTTGCAAAAAAATGTTGTTCAGACGTCGAGGGCTTATTCTGTTTCCCATGCTAAAAACGCATCTGTTTCCACCGAAAAACCTTTCAGGGGATCGTTTGCAACAGTTTGGCACCATTTTTGAGTGAATTGCAGAACGTCATATTTTTGCTGAAATTCTGACCGCGCGGCTTAGGGATTTTTGCAAAAAAATGTTGTTCAGACGTCGAGGGCTTATTCTGTTTCCCATGCTAAAAACGCATCTGTTTCCACCGAAAAACCTTTCAGGGGATCGTTTGCAACAGTTTGGCACCATTTTTGATTGAATTGCAGAACGTCAGATTTTTGCTGAAATTGTGACCGCGCAGCTTAGGGATTTTTGCAAAAAAAATGTTGTTCAGACGTCGAGGGCTAATTCTGTTTCCCATGATAAAAACGCATCTGTTTCCACCGAAAAACCTTTCAGGGGATCGTTTGCAACAGTTCAGCGCCATTTTTGAATGAATTGAAGAACGTCAGAAATTTAGAAGAAATTGTGATCGCGCGGCTTAGGGATTTTTGCAAAAAAATGTTGTTCAGACGTTGAGGGCTAATTCTGTTTCCCATGATAAAAACGCATCTGTTTCCACCGAAAAACCTTTCAGGGGATCCTTTGCAACAGTTCAGCGCCATTTTTGAATGAATTGCAGAACGTCAGATTTTTGCTGAAATTGTGACCGCGCGGCTTAGGGATTTTTTCAAAAAAAGTTGTTCAGACGTTGAGGGCTAATTCTATTTCCCATGATAAAAACGCATCTGTGTCCACCGAAAAACCTTTCAGGGGATCGTTTGCAACAGTTCAGCGCCATTTTTGAATGAATTGAAGAACGTCAGAAATTTAGAAGAAATTGTGATCGCGCGGCTTAGGGATTTTTGCAAAAAAATGTTTTTCAGACGTTGAGGGCTAATTCTTTTTCCCATGATAAAAACGCATCTGTTTCCGCCGAAAAACCTTTCAGGGGATCGATTGCAACAGTTTAGCACCATTTTTGAATGAATTGCAGAACATCAGATTTTTGCTGAAATTGTGACCGCGCGGCTTAGGGATTTTTGCAAAAAAATGTTGTTCAGACGTCGAGGGCTTATTCTGTTTCCCATGCTAAAAACGCATCTGTTTCCACCGAAAAACCTTTCAGGGGATCATTTGCAACAGTTTGGCACCATTTTTGAGTGAATTGCAGAACGTCAGATTTTTGCTGAAATTCTGACCGCGCGGCTTAGGGATTTTTGCAAAAAAATGTTGTTCAGACGTCGAGGGCTTATTCTGTTTCCCATGCTAAAAACGCATCTGTTTCCACCGAAAAACCTTTCAGGGGATCATTTGCAACAGTTTGGCACCATTTTTGATTGAATTGCAGAACGTCAGATTTTTGCTGAAATTGTGACCGCGCAGCTTAGGGATTTTTCCAAAAAAAATGTTGTTCAGACGTCGAGGGCTAATTCTGTTTCCCATGATAAAAACGCATCTGTTTCCACCGAAAAACCTTTCAGGGGATCGTTTGCAACAGTTCAGCGCCATTTTTGAATGAATTGCAGAACGTCAGATTTTTGCTGAAATTGTGACCGCGCGGCTTAGGGATTTTTTCAAAAAAAGTTGTTCAGACGTTGAGGGCTAATTCTATTTCCCATGATAAAAACGCATCTGTGTCCACCGAAAAACCTTTCAGGGGATCGTTTGCAACAGTTCAGCGCCATTTTTGAATGAATTGAAGAACGTCAGAAATTTAGAAGAAATTGTGATCGCGCGGCTTAGGGATTTTTGCAAAAAAATGTTTTTCAGACGTTGAGGGCTAATTCTGTTTCCCATGATAAAAACGCATCTGTTTCCGCCGAAAAACCTTTCAGGGGATCGATTGCAACAGTTTAGCACCATTTTTGAATGAATTGCAGAACGTCAGATTTTTGCTGAAATTGTGACCGCGCGGCTTAGGGATTTTTGCAAAAAAATGTTGTTCAGACGTCGAGGGCTAATTCTGTTTCCCATGATAAAAACGCATCTGTTTCCACCGAAAAACCTTTTAGGGGATCGTTTGCAACAGTTCAGCGCCATTTTTGAATGAATTGCAGAACGTCAGATTTTTGCTGAAATTGTGACCGCGCGGCTTAGGGATTTTTTCAAAAAAAGTTGTTCAGACGTTGAGGGCTAATTCTATTTCCGATGATAAAAACGCATCTGTTTCCACCGAAAAATCTTTCAGGGGATCGTTTGCAACAATTTGGCACCATTTTGGAGTGAATTGCAGAACGTCAGATTTTTGCTGAAATTGTGACCGCGCGGCTTAGGGATTTTTGCAAAAAAAAGTTGTTCAGACGTTGAGGGCTAATTTTGTTTCCCATGATAAAAACGCATCTGTCTCCACCGAAAAAGCTTTCAGGGGATCCTTTGCAACAGGTTAGCACCATTTTTGAGTGAATTGCAGAACGTCAGATTTTTGCTGAAATTGTGACCGCGCGGCTTAGGGATTTTTGCAAAAAAATGTTGTTCAGACGTCGAGGGCTTATTCTGTTTCCCATGCTAAAAACGCATCTGTTTCCACCGAAAAACCTTTCAGGGGATCATTTGCAACAGTTTGGCACCATTTTTGAGTGAATTGCAGAACGTCAGATTTTTGCTGAAATTCTGACCGCGCGGCTTAGGGATTTTTGCAAAAAAATGTTGTTCAGACGTCGAGGGCTTATTCTGTTTCCCATGCTAAAAACGCATCTGTTTCCACCGAAAAA
Source organism: Podarcis gaigeae (assembly GCF_964106915.1). Classification (NCBI taxonomy): domain Eukaryota; kingdom Metazoa; phylum Chordata; class Lepidosauria; order Squamata; family Lacertidae; genus Podarcis; species Podarcis gaigeae. Next base: position 10,353,496 of record NC_139679.1, on the reverse strand, counting down.
CCTTTCAGGGGATCGTTTGCAACAGTTTGGCACCATTTTTGATTGAATTGCAGAACGTCAGATTTTTGCTGAAATTGTGACCGCGCAGCTTAGGGATTTTTGCAAAAAAAATGTTGTTCAGACGTCGAGGGCTAATTCTGTTTCCCATGATAAAAACGCATCTGTTTCCACCGAAAAACCTTTCAGGGGATCGTTTGCAACAGTTCAGCGCCATTTTTGAATGAATTGAAGAACGTCAGAAATTTAGAAGAAATTGTGATCGCGCGGCTTAGGGATTTTTGCAAAAAAATGTTGTTCAGACGTCGAGGGCTAATTCTGTTTCCCATGATAAAAACGCATCTGTTTCCACCGAAAAACCTTTTAGGGGATCGTTTGCAACAGTTCAGCGCCATTTTTGAATGAATTGCAGAACGTCAGATTTTTGCTGAAATTGTGACCGCGCGGCTTAGGGATTTTTTCAAAAAAAGTTGTTCAGACGTTGAGGGCTAATTCTATTTCCGATGATAAAAACGCATCTGTTTCCACCGAAAAATCTTTCAGGGGATCGTTTGCAACAATTTGGCACCATTTTTGAGTGAATTGCAGAACGTCAGATTTTTGCTGAAATTGTGACCGCGCGGCTTAGGGATTTTTGCAAAAAAAAGTTGTTCAGACGTTGAGGGCTAATTTTGTTTCCCATGATAAAAACGCATCTGTCTCCACCGAAAAAGCTTTCAGGGGATCCTTTGCAACAGGTTAGCACCATTTTTGAGTGAATTGCAGAACGTCAGATTTTTGCTGAAATTGTGACCGCGCGGCTTAGGGATTTTTGCAAAAAAATGTTGTTCAGACGTCGAGGGCTTATTCTGTTTCCCATGCTAAAAACGCATCTGTTTCCACCGACAAACCTTTCAGGGGATCGTTTGCAACAGTTTGGCACCATTTTTGAGTGAATTGCAGAACGTCAGATTTTTGCTGAAATTCTGACCGCGCGGCTTAGGGATTTTTGCAAAAAAATGTTGTTCAGACGTCGAGGGCTTATTCTGTTTCCCATGCTAAAAACGCATCTGTTTCCACCGAAAAACCTTTCAGGGGATCGTTTGCAACAGTTTGGCACCATTTTTGATTGAATTGCAGAACGTCAGATTTTTGCTGAAATTGTGACCGCGCAGCTTAGGGATTTTTGCAAAAAAAATGTTGTTCAGACATTGAGGGCTAATTCTGTTTCCCATGATAAAAACGCATCTGTTTCCGCCGAAAAACCTTTCAGGGGATCGTTTGCAACAGTTTAGCACCATTTTTGAGTGAATTGCAGAACGTCAGATTTTTGCTGAAATTGTGACCGCGCGGCTTAGGGATTTTTGCAAAAAAATGTTGTTCAGACGTCGAGGGCTAATTCTGTTTCCCATGATAAAACCGCATCTGTTTCCACCGAAAAACCTTTTAGGGGATCGTTTGCAACAGTTCAGAGCCATTTTTGAATGAATTGCAGAACGTCAGATTTTTGCTGAAATTGTGACCGCGTGGCTTAGGGATTTTTGCAAAAAAAATGTTGTTCAGACGTCGAGGGCTAATTCTGTTTCCCATGATAAAAACGCATCTGTTTCCACCGAAAAACCTTTTAGGGGATCGTTTGCAACAGTTCAGCGCCATTTTTGAATGAATTGCAGAACGTCAGATTTTTGCTGAAATTGTGACCGCGCGGCTTAGGGATTTTTTCAAAAAAAGTTGTTCAGACGTTGAGGGCTAATTCTATTTCCCATGATAAAAACGCTTCTGTGTCCACCGAAAAACCTTTCAGGGGATTCTGTGCAACAGGTTAGCACCATTTTTGAGTGAATTGCAGAACGTCAGATTTTTGCTGAAATTGTGACCGCGCGGCTTAGGGATTTTTGCAAAAAAAAGTTGTTCAGACGTCGAGGGCTTATTCTGTGTCCATGCTAAAAACGCATCTGTTTCCACCGAAAAACCTTTCAGGGGATCGTTTGCAACAGTTTGGCACCATTTTTGAGTGAATTGCAGAACGTCAGATTTTTGCAGAAATTGTGACCGCGCGGCTTAGGGATTTTTGCAAAAAAATGTTGTTCAGACGTCGAGGGCTAATTCTGTTTCCCATGATAAAAACGCATCTGTTTCCACCGAAAAACCTTTCAGGGGATCGTTTGCAACAGTTCAGCGCCATTTTTGAATGAATTGAAGAACGTCAGAAATTTAGAAGAAATTGTGATCGCACGGCTTAGGGATTTTTGCAAAAAAATGTTGTTCAGACGTTGAGGGCTAATTCTGTTTCCCATGATAAAAACGCATCTGTTTCCGCCGAAAAACCTTTCAGGGGATCGTTTGCAACAGTTTTAGCACCATTTTTGAGTGAATTGCAGAACGTCAGATTTTTGCTGAAATTGCGACCGCGCGGCTTAGGGATTTTTGCAAAAAAATGTTGTTCAGACGTCGAGGGCTAATTCTGTTTCCCATGATAAAAACGCATCTGTTTCCACCGAAAAACCTTTTAGGGAATCGTTTGCAACAGTTCAGCGCCATTTTTGAATGAATTGCAGAACGTCAGATTTTTGCTGCAATTGTGATCGCGCGGCTTAGGGATTTTTGCAAAAAAATGTTGTTCAGACGTTGAGGGCTAATTCTGTTTCCCATGATAAAAACGCATCTGTTTCAGCCGAAACACCTTTCAGGGGATCGTTTGCAACAGTTTAGCACCATTTTTGAGTGAATTGCAGAACGTCAGATTTTTGCTGAAATTGTGACCGCGCGGCTTAGGGATTTTTGCAAAAAAATGTTGTTCAGACGTCGAGGGCTAATTCTGTTTCCCATGATAAAAACGCATCTGTTTCCACCGAAAAACCTTTTAGGGGATCGTTTGCAACAGTTCAGAGCCATTTTTGAATGAATTGCAGAACGTCAGATTTTTGCTGAAATTGTGACCGCGTGGCTTAGGGATTTTTGCAAAAAAATGTTGTTCAGACGTCGAGGGCTAATTCTGTTTCCCATGATAAAAACGCATCTGTTTCCACCGAAAAACCTTTTAGGGGATCGTTTGCAACAGTTCAGCGCCATTTTTGAATGAATTGCAGAACGTCAGATTTTTGCTGAAATTGTGACCGCGCGGCTTAGGGATTTTTTCAAAAAAAGTTGTTCAGACGTTGAGGGCTAATTCTATTTCCCATGATAAAAACGCTTCTGTGTCCACCGAAAAACCTTTCAGGGGATTCTGTGCAACAGGTTAGCACCATTTTTGAGTGAATTGCAGAACGTCAGATTTTTGCTGAAATTGTGACCGCGCGGCTTAGGGATTTTTGCAAAAAAAAGTTGTTCAGACGTCGAGGGCTTATTCTGTTTCCCATGCTAAAAACGCATCTGTTTCCACCGAAAAACCTTTCAGGGGATCATTTGCAACAGTTTGGCACCATTTTTGATTGAATTGCAGAACGTCAGATTTTTGCTGAAATTGTGACCGCGCAGCTTAGGGATTTTTGCAAAAAAAATGTTGTTCAGACGTCGAGGGCTAATTCTGTTTCCCATGATAAAAACGCATCTGTTTCCACCGAAAAACCTTTCAGGGGATCGTTTGCAACAGTTCAGCGCCATTTTTGAATGAATTGCAGAACGTCAGATTTTTGCTGAAATTGTGACCGCGCGGCTTAGGGATTTTTTCAAAAAAAGTTGTTCATACGTTGAGGGCTAATTCTATTTCCGATGATAAAAACGCATCTGTTTCCACCGAAAAATCTTTCAGGGGATCGTTTGCAACAGTTCAGCGCCATTTTTGAGTGAATTGCAGAACGTCAGATTTTTGCTGAAATTGTGACCGCGCGGCTTAGGGATTTTTGCAAAAAAAAGTTGTTCAGACGTTGAGGGCTAATTTTGTTTCCCATGATAAAAACGCATCTGTGTCCACCGAAAAACCTTTCAGGGGATCCTGTGCAACAGGTTAGCACCATTTTTGAGTGAATTGCAGAACGTCAGATTTTTGCTGAAATTGTGACCGCGCGGCTTAGGGATTTTTGCAAAAAAATGTTGTTTAGACGTCGAGGGCTTATTCTGTTTCCCATGCTAAAAACCCATCTGTTTCCACCGAAAAACCTTTCAGGGGATCGTTTGCAACAGTTTGGCACCATTTTTGAGTGAATTGCAGAACGTCAGATTTTTGCAGAAATTGTGACCGCGCGGCTTAGGGATTTTTGCAAAAAAATGTTCAGACGTCGAGGGCTAATTCTGTTTCCCATGATAAAAACGCATCTGTTTCCACCGAAAAACCTTTTAGGGGATCGTTTGCAACAGTTCAGCGCCATTTTTGAATGAATTGAAGAACGTCAGAAATTTAGAAGAAATTGTGATCGCGCGGCTTAGGGATTTTTGCAAAAAAATGTTGTTCAGACGTTGAGGGCTATTTCTGTTTCCCATGATAAAAACGCATCTGTTTCCACCGAAAAACCTTTCAGGGGATCGTTTGCAACAGTTCAGCGCCATTTTTGAATGAATTGCAGAACGTCAGATTTTTGCTGAAATTGTGACCGCGCGGCTTAGGGATTTTTGCAAAAAAAAGTTGTTCAGACGTTGAGGGCTAATTTTGTTTCCCATGATAAAAACGCATCTGTGTCCACCGAAAAACCTTTCAGGGGATCGTTTGCAACAGGTTAGCACCATTTGTGAGTGAATTGCAGAACGTCAGATTTTTGCTGAAATTGTGACCGCGCGGCTTAGGGATTTTTGCAAAAAAATGTTGTTCAGACGTCGAGGGCTAATTCTGTTTCCCATGATAAAAACGCATCTGTTTCCACCGAAAAACCTTTCAGGGGATCGTTTGCAACAGTTCAGCGCCATTTTTGAATGAATTGAAGAACGTCAGAAATTTAGAAGAAATTGTGATCGCACGGCTTAGGGATTTTTGCAAAAAAATGTTGTTCAGACGTTGAGGGCTAATTCTGTTTCCCATGATAAAAACGCATCTGTTTCCGCCGAAAAACCTTTCAGGGGATCGTTTGCAACAGTTTAGCACCATTTTTGAGTGAATTGCAGAACGTCAGATTTTTGCTGAAATTGCGACCGCGCGGCTTAGGGATTTTTGCAAAAAAATGTTGTTCAGACGTCGAGGGCTAATTCTGTTTCCCATGATAAAAACGCATCTGTTTCCACCGAAAAACCTTTTAGGGAATCGTTTGCAACAGTTCAGCGCCATTTTTGAATGAATTGCAGAACGTCAGATTTTTGCTGCAATTGTGATCGCGCGGCTTAGGGATTTTTGCAAAAAAATGTTGTTCAGACGTTGAGGGCTAATTCTGTTTCCCATGATAAAAACGCATCTGTTTCAGCCGAAACACCTTTCAGGGGATCGTTTGCAACAGTTTAGCACCATTTTTGAGTGAATTGCAGAACGTCAGATTTTTGCTGAAATTGTGACCGCGCGGCTTAGGGATTTTTGCAAAAAAATGTTGTTCAGACGTCGAGGGCTAATTCTGTTTCCCATGATAAAAACGCATCTGTTTCCACCGAAAAACCTTTTAGGGGATCGTTTGCAACAGTTCAGAGCCATTTTTGAATGAATTGCAGAACGTCAGATTTTTGCTGAAATTGTGACCGCGTGGCTTAGGGATTTTTGCAAAAAAATGTTGTTCAGACGTCGAGGGCTAATTCTGTTTCCCATGATAAAAACGCATCTGTTTCCACCGAAAAACCTTTTAGGGGATCGTTTGCAACAGTTCAGCGCCATTTTTGAATGAATTGCAGAACGTCAGATTTTTGCTGAAATTGTGACCGCGCGGCTTAGGGATTTTTTCAAAAAAAGTTGTTCAGACGTTGAGGGCTAATTCTATTTCCCATGATAAAAACGCTTCTGTGTCCACCGAAAAACCTTTCAGGGGATTCTGTGCAACAGGTTAGCACCATTTTTGAGTGAATTGCAGAACGTCAGATTTTTGCTGAAATTGTGACCGCGCGGCTTAGGGATTTTTGCAAAAAAAAGTTGTTCAGACGTCGAGGGCTTATTCTGTTTCCCATGCTAAAAACGCATCTGTTTCCACCGAAAAACCTTTCAGGGGATCATTTGCAACAGTTTGGCACCATTTTTGATTGAATTGCAGAACGTCAGATTTTTGCTGAAATTGTGACCGCGCAGCTTAGGGATTTTTGCAAAAAAAATGTTGTTCAGACGTCGAGGGCTAATTCTGTTTCCCATGATAAAAACGCATCTGTTTCCACCGAAAAACCTTTCAGGGGATCGTTTGCAACAGTTCAGCGCCATTTTTGAATGAATTGCAGAACGTCAGATTTTTGCTGAAATTGTGACCGCGCGGCTTAGGGATTTTTTCAAAAAAAGTTGTTCATACGTTGAGGGCTAATTCTATTTCCGATGATAAAAACGCATCTGTTTCCACCGAAAAATCTTTCAGGGGATCGTTTGCAACAGTTCAGCGCCATTTTTGAGTGAATTGCAGAACGTCAGATTTTTGCTGAAATTGTGACCGCGCGGCTTAGGGATTTTTGCAAAAAAAAGTTGTTCAGACGTTGAGGGCTAATTTTGTTTCCCATGATAAAAACGCATCTGTGTCCACCGAAAAACCTTTCAGGGGATCCTGTGCAACAGGTTAGCACCATTTTTGAGTGAATTGCAGAACGTCAGATTTTTGCTGAAATTGTGACCGCGCGGCTTAGGGATTTTTGCAAAAAAATGTTGTTTAGACGTCGAGGGCTTATTCTGTTTCCCATGCTAAAAACCCATCTGTTTCCACCGAAAAACCTTTCAGGGGATCGTTTGCAACAGTTTGGCACCATTTTTGAGTGAATTGCAGAACGTCAGATTTTTGCAGAAATTGTGACCGCGCGGCTTAGGGATTTTTGCAAAAAAATGTTCAGACGTCGAGGGCTAATTCTGTTTCCCATGATAAAAACGCATCTGTTTCCACCGAAAAACCTTTTAGGGGATCGTTTGCAACAGTTCAGCGCCATTTTTGAATGAATTGAAGAACGTCAGAAATTTAGAAGAAATTGTGATCGCGCGGCTTAGGGATTTTTGCAAAAAAATGTTGTTCAGACGTTGAGGGCTATTTCTGTTTCCCATGATAAAAACGCATCTGTTTCCACCGAAAAACCTTTCAGGGGATCGTTTGCAACAGTTCAGCGCCATTTTTGAATGAATTGCAGAACGTCAGATTTTTGCTGAAATTGTGACCGCGCGGCTTAGGGATTTTTGCAAAAAAAAGTTGTTCAGACGTTGAGGGCTAATTTTGTTTCCCATGATAAAAACGCATCTGTGTCCACCGAAAAACCTTTCAGGGGATCGTTTGCAACAGGTTAGCACCATTTGTGAGTGAATTGCAGAACGTCAGATTTTTGCTGAAATTGTGACCGCGCGGCTTAGGGATTTTTGCAAAAAAATGTTGTTCAGACGTCGAGGGCTAATTCTGTTTCCCATGATAAAAACGCATCTGTTTCCACCGAAAAACCTTTTAGGGGATCGTTTGCAACAGTTCAGCGCCATTTTTGAATGAATTGCAGAACGTCAGATTTTTGCTGAAATTGTGACCGCGCGGCTTAGGGATTTTTTCAAAAAAAGTTGTTCAGACGTTGAGGGCTAATTCTATTTCCCATGATAAAAACGCATCTGTGTCCACCGAAAAACCTTTCAGGGGATCGTTTGCAACAGTTCAGCGCCATTTTTGAATGAATTGAAGAACGTCAGAAATTTAGAAGAAATTGTGATCGCGCGGCTTAGGGATTTTTGCAAAAAAATGTTTTTCAGACGTTGAGGGCTAATTCTGTTTCCCATGATAAAAACGCATCTGTTTCCGCCGAAAAACCTTTCAGGGGATCGATTGCAACAGTTTAGCACCATTTTTGAATGAATTGCAGAACGTCAGATTTTTGCTGAAATTGTGACCGCGCGGCTTAGGGATTTTTGCAAAAAAATGTTGTTCAGACGTCGAGGGCTTATTCTGTTTCCCATGCTAAAAACGCATCTGTTTCCACCGAAAAACCTTTCAGGGGATCGTTTGCAACAGTTTGGCACCATTTTTGAGTGAATTGAAGAACGTCAGATTTTTGCTGAAATTCTGACCGCGCGGCTTAGGGATTTTTGCAAAAAAATGTTGTTCAGACGTCGAGGGCTTATTCTGTTTCCCATGCTAAAAACGCATCTGTTTCCACCGAAAAACCTTTCAGGGGATCATTTGCAACAGTTTGGCACCATTTTTGATTGAATTGCAGAACGTCAGATTTTTGCTGAAATTGTGACCGCGCAGCTTAGGGATTTTTGCAAAAAAAATGTTGTTCAGACGTCGAGGGCTAATTCTGTTTCCCATGATAAAAACGCATCTGTTTCCACCGAAAAACCTTTCAGGGGATCGTTTGCAACAGTTCAGCGCCATTTTTGAATGAATTGCAGAACGTCAGATTTTTGCTGAAATTGTGACCGCGCGGCTTAGGGATTTTTTCAAAAAAAGTTGTTCATACGTTGAGGGCTAATTCTATTTCCGATGATAAAAACGCATCTGTTTCCACCGAAAAATCTTTCAGGGGATCGTTTGCAACAGTTCAGCGCCATTTTTGAGTGAATTGCAGAACGTCAGATTTTTGCTGAAATTGTGACCGCGCGGCTTAGGGATTTTTGCAAAAAAAAGTTGTTCAGACGTTGAGGGCTAATTTTGTTTCCCATGATAAAAACGCATCTGTGTCCACCGAAAAACCTTTCAGGGGATCCTGTGCAACAGGTTAGCACCATTTTTGAGTGAATTGCAGAACGTCAGATTTTTGCTGAAATTGTGACCGCGCGGCTTAGGGATTTTTGCAAAAAAATGTTGTTTAGACGTCGAGGGCTTATTCTGTTTCCCATGCTAAAAACCCATCTGTTTCCACCGAAAAACCTTTCAGGGGATCGTTTGCAACAGTTTGGCACCATTTTTGAGTGAATTGCAGAACGTCAGATTTTTGCAGAAATTGTGACCGCGCGGCTTAGGGATTTTTGCAAAAAAATGTTCAGACGTCGAGGGCTAATTCTGTTTCCCATGATAAAAAACGCATCTGTTTCCACCGAAAAACCTTTTAGGGGATCGTTTGCAACAGTTCAGCGCCATTTTTGAATGAATTGAAGAACGTCAGAAATTTAGAAGAAATTGTGATCGCGCGGCTTAGGGATTTTTGCAAAAAAATGTTGTTCAGACGTTGAGGGCTATTTCTGTTTCCCATGATAAAAACGCATCTGTTTCCGCCGAAAAACCTTTCAGGGGATCGTTTGCAACAGTTTAGCACCATTTTTGAGTGAATTGCAGAACGTCAGATTTTTGCTGAAATTGTGACCGCGCGGCTTAGGGATTTTTGCAAAAAAATGTTGTTCAGACGTCGAGGGCTAATTCTGTTTCCCATGATAAAAACGCATCTGTTTCCACCGAAAAACCTTTTAGGGGATCGTTTGCAACAGTTCAGCGCCATTTTTGAATGAATTGCAGAACATCAGATTTTTGCTGAAATTGTGACCGCGCGGCTTAGGGATTTTTTCAAAAAAAGTTGTTCAGATGTTGAGGGCTAATTCTATTTCCGATGATAAAAACGCATCTGTTTCCACCGAAAAATCTTTCTAGGGATCGTTTGCAACAATTTGGCACCATTTTTGAGTGAATTGCAGAACGTCAGATTATTACTGAAATTGTGACCGCGCGGCTTAGGGATTTTTGCAAAAAAAAGTTCTTCATACGTTGAGGGCTAATTTTGTTTCCCATGATAAAAACGCATCTGTCTCCATCGAAAAACCTTTCAGGGGATCCTTTGCAACAGGTTAGCACCATTTTTGAGTGAATTGCAGAACGTCAGATTTTTGCTGAAATTGTGACCGCGCGGCTTAGGGATTTTTTCAAAAAAAGTTGTTCAGACGTTGAGGGCTAATTCTATTTCCCATGATAAAAACGCATCTGTGTCCACCGAAAAACCTTTCAGGGGATCGTTTGCAACAGTTCAGCGCCATTTTTGAATGAATTGAAGAACGTCAGAAATTTAGAAGAAATTGTGATCGCGCGGCTTAGGGATTTTTGCAAAAAAATGTTTTTCAGACGTTGAGGGCTAATTCTGTTTCCCATGATAAAAACGCATCTGTTTCCGCCGAAAAACCTTTCAGGGGATCGATTGCAACAGTTTAGCACCATTTTTGAATGAATTGCAGAACGTCAGATTTTTGCTGAAATTGTGACCGCGCGGCTTAGGGATTTTTGCAAAAAAATGTTGTTCAGACGTCGAGGGCTTATTCTGTTTCCCATGCTAAAAACGCATCTGTTTCCACCGAAAAACCTTTCAGGGGATCGTTTGCAACAGTTTGGCACCATTTTTGAGTGAATTGCAGAACGTCAGATTTTTGCTGAAATTCTGACCGCGCGGCTAAGGGATTTTTGCAAAAAAATGTTGTTCAGACGTCGAGGGCTTATTCTGTTTCCCATGCTAAAAACGCATCTGTTTCCACCGAAAAACCTTTCAGGGGATCATTTGCAACAGTTTGGCACCATTTTTGATTGAATTGCAGAACGTCAGATTTTTGCTGAAATTGTGACCGCGCAGCTTAGGGATTTTTGCAAAAAAAATGTTGTTCAGACGTCGAGGGCTAATTCTGTTTCCCATGATAAAAACGCATCTGTTTCCACCGAAAAACCTTTCAGGGGATCGTTTGCAACAGTTCAGCGCCATTTTTGAATGAATTGCAGAACGTCAGATTTTTGCTGAAATTGTGACCGCGCGGCTTAGGGATTTTTTCAAAAAAAGTTGTTCAGACGTTGAGGGCTAATTCTATTTCCCATGATAAAAACGCATCTGTGTCCACCGAAAAACCTTTCAGGGGATCGTTTGCAACAGTTCAGCGCCATTTTTGAATGAATTGAAGAACGTCAGAAATTTAGAAGAAATTGTGATCGCGCGGCTTAGGGATTTTTGCAAAAAAATGTTTTTCAGACGTTGAGGGCTAATTCTGTTTCCCATGATAAAAACGCATCTGTTTCCGCCGAAAAACCTTTCAGGGGATCGATTGCAACAGTTTAGCACCATTTTTGAATGAATTGCAGAACGTCAGATTTTTGCTGAAATTGTGACCGCGCGGCTTAGGGATTTTTGCAAAAAAATGTTGTTCAGACGTCGAGGGCTAATTCTGTTTCCCATGATAAAAACGCATCTGTCTCCACCGAAAAACCTTTTAGGGGATCGTTTGCAACAGTTCAGCGCCATTTTTGAATGAATTGAAGAACATCAGATTTTTGCTGAAATTGTGACCGCGCGGCTTAGGGATTTTTTCAAAAAAAGTTGTTCAGACGTTGAGGGCTAATTCTATTTCCGATGATAAAAACGCATCTGTTTCCACCGAAAAATCTTTCAGGGGATCGTTTGCAACAATTTGGCACCATTTTGGAGTGAATTGCAGAACGTCAGATTTTTGCTGAAATTGTGACCGCGCGGCTTAGGGATTTTTGCAAAAAAAAGTTGTTCAGACGTTGAGGGCTAATTTTGTTTCCCATGATAAAAACGCATCTGTCTCCACCGAAAAAGCTTTCAGGGGATCCTTTGCAACAGGTTAGCACCATTTTTGAGTGAATTGCAGAACGTCAGATTTTTGCTGAAATTGTGACCGCGCGGCTTAGGGATTTTTGCAAAAAAATGTTGTTCAGACGTCGAGGGCTTATTCTGTTTCCCATGCTAAAAACGCATCTGTTTCCACCGAAAAACCTTTCAGGGGATCGTTTGCAACAGTTTGGCACCATTTTTGAGTGAATTGCAGAACGTCATATTTTTGCTGAAATTCTGACCGCGCGGCTTAGGGATTTTTGCAAAAAAATGTTGTTCAGACGTCGAGGGCTTATTCTGTTTCCCATGCTAAAAACGCATCTGTTTCCACCGAAAAACCTTTCAGGGGATCGTTTGCAACAGTTTGGCACCATTTTTGATTGAATTGCAGAACGTCAGATTTTTGCTGAAATTGTGACCGCGCAGCTTAGGGATTTTTGCAAAAAAAATGTTGTTCAGACGTCGAGGGCTAATTCTGTTTCCCATGATAAAAACGCATCTGTTTCCACCGAAAAACCTTTCAGGGGATCGTTTGCAACAGTTCAGCGCCATTTTTGAATGAATTGAAGAACGTCAGAAATTTAGAAGAAATTGTGATCGCGCGGCTTAGGGATTTTTGCAAAAAAATGTTGTTCAGACGTTGAGGGCTAATTCTGTTTCCCATGATAAAAACGCATCTGTTTCCACCGAAAAACCTTTCAGGGGATCCTTTGCAACAGTTCAGCGCCATTTTTGAATGAATTGCAGAAGGTCAGATTTTTGCTGAAATTGTGACCGCGCGGCTTAGGGATTTTTTCAAAAAAAGTTGTTCAGACGTTGAGGGCTAATTCTATTTCCCATGATAAAAACGCATCTGTGTCCACCGAAAAACCTTTCAGGGGATCGTTTGCAACAGTTCAGCGCCATTTTTGAATGAATTGAAGAACGTCAGAAATTTAGAAGAAATTGTGATCGCGCGGCTTAGGGATTTTTGCAAAAAAATGTTTTTCAGACGTTGAGGGCTAATTCTTTTTCCCATGATAAAAACGCATCTGTTTCCGCCGAAAAACCTTTCAGGGGATCGATTGCAACAGTTTAGCACCATTTTTGAATGAATTGCAGAACATCAGATTTTTGCTGAAATTGTGACCGCGCGGCTTAGGGATTTTTGCAAAAAAATGTTGTTCAGACGTCGAGGGCTTATTCTGTTTCCCATGCTAAAAACGCATCTGTTTCCACCGAAAAACCTTTCAGGGGATCATTTGCAACAGTTTGGCACCATTTTTGAGTGAATTGCAGAACGTCAGATTTTTGCTGAAATTCTGACCGCGCGGCTTAGGGATTTTTGCAAAAAAATGTTGTTCAGACGTCGAGGGCTTATTCTGTTTCCCATGCTAAAAACGCATCTGTTTCCACCGAAAAACCTTTCAGGGGATCATTTGCAACAGTTTGGCACCATTTTTGATTGAATTGCAGAACGTCAGATTTTTGCTGAAATTGTGACCGCGCAGCTTAGGGATTTTTCCAAAAAAAATGTTGTTCAGACGTCGAGGGCTAATTCTGTTTCCCATGATAAAAACGCATCTGTTTCCACCGAAAAACCTTTCAGGGGATCGTTTGCAACAGTTCAGCGCCATTTTTGAATGAATTGCAGAACGTCAGATTTTTGCTGAAATTGTGACCGCGCGGCTTAGGGATTTTTTCAAAAAAAGTTGTTCAGACGTTGAGGGCTAATTCTATTTCCCATGATAAAAACGCATCTGTGTCCACCGAAAAACCTTTCAGGGGATCGTTTGCAACAGTTCAGCGCCATTTTTGAATGAATTGAAGAACGTCAGAAATTTAGAAGAAATTGTGATCGCGCGGCTTAGGGATTTTTGCAAAAAAATGTTTTTCAGACGTTGAGGGCTAATTCTGTTTCCCATGATAAAAACGCATCTGTTTCCGCCGAAAAACCTTTCAGGGGATCGATTGCAACAGTTTAGCACCATTTTTGAATGAATTGCAGAACGTCAGATTTTTGCTGAAATTGTGACCGCGCGGCTTAGGGATTTTTGCAAAAAAATGTTGTTCAGACGTCGAGGGCTAATTCTGTTTCCCATGATAAAAACGCATCTGTTTCCACCGAAAAACCTTTTAGGGGATCGTTTGCAACAGTTCAGCGCCATTTTTGAATGAATTGCAGAACGTCAGATTTTTGCTGAAATTGTGACCGCGCGGCTTAGGGATTTTTTCAAAAAAAGTTGTTCAGACGTTGAGGGCTAATTCTATTTCCGATGATAAAAACGCATCTGTTTCCACCGAAAAATCTTTCAGGGGATCGTTTGCAACAATTTGGCACCATTTTTGAGTGAATTGCAGAACGTCAGATTTTTGCTGAAATTGTGACCGCGCGGCTTAGGGATTTTTGCAAAAAAAAGTTGTTCAGACGTTGAGGGCTAATTTTGTTTCCCATGATAAAAACGCATCTGTCTCCACCGAAAAAGCTTTCAGGGGATCCTTTGCAACAGGTTAGCACCATTTTTGAGTGAATTGCAGAACGTCAGATTTTTGCTGAAATTGTGACCGCGCGGCTTAGGGATTTTTGCAAAAAAATGTTGTTCAGACGTCGAGGGCTTATTCTGTTTCCCATGCTAAAAACGCATCTGTTTCCACCGAAAAACCTTTCAGGGGATCATTTGCAACAGTTTGGCACCATTTTTGAGTGAATTGCAGAACGTCAGATTTTTGCTGAAATTCTGACCGCGCGGCTTAGGGATTTTTGCAAAAAAATGTTGTTCAGACGTCGAGGGCTTATTCTGTTTCCCATGCTAAAAACGCATCTGTTTCCACCGAAAAACCTTTCAGGGGATCGTTTGCAACAGTTTGGCACCATTTTTGATTGAATTGCAGAACGTCAGATTTTTGCTGAAATTGTGACCGCGCAGCTTAGGGATTTTTGCAAAAAAAATGTTGTTCAGACGTCGAGGGCTAATTCTGTTTCCCATGATAAAAACGCATCTGTTTCCACCGAAAAACCTTTCAGGGGATCGTTTGCAACAGTTCAGCGCCATTTTTGAATGAATTGAAGAACGTCAGAAATTTAGAAGAAATTGTGATCGCGCGGCTTAGGGATTTTTGCAAAAAAATGTTGTTCAGACGTCGAGGGCTAATTCTGTTTCCCATGATAAAAACGCATCTGTTTCCACCGAAAAACCTTTTAGGGGATCGTTTGCAACAGTTCAGCGCCATTTTTGAATGAATTGCAGAACGTCAGATTTTTGCTGAAATTGTGACCGCGCGGCTTAGGGATTTTTTCAAAAAAAGTTGTTCAGACGTTGAGGGCTAATTCTATTTCCGATGATAAAAACGCATCTGTTTCCACCGAAAAACCTTTCAGGGGATCGTTTGCAACAGTTTAGCACCATTTTTGAGTGAATTGCAGAACGTCAGATTTTTGCTGAAATTGTGACCGCGCGGCTTAGGGATTTTTGCAAAAAAATGTTGTTCAGACGTCGAGGGCTAATTCTGTTTCCCATGATAAAACCGCATCTGTTTCCACCGAAAAACCTTTTAGGGGATCGTTTGCAACAGTTCAGAGCCATTTTTGAATGAATTGCAGAACGTCAGATTTTTGCTGAAATTGTGACCGCGTGGCTTAGGGATTTTTGCAAAAAAATGTTGTTCAGACGTCGAGGGCTAATTCTGTTTCCCATGATAAAAACGCATCTGTTTCCACCGAAAAACCTTTTAGGGGATCGTTTGCAACAGTTCAGCGCCATTTTTGAATGAATTGCAGAACGTCAGATTTTTGCTGAAATTGTGACCGCGCGGCTTAGGGATTTTTTCAAAAAAAGTTGTTCAGACGTTGAGGGCTAATTCTATTTCCCATGATAAAAACGCTTCTGTGTCCACCGAAAAACCTTTCAGGGGATTCTGTGCAACAGGTTAGCACCATTTTTGAGTGAATTGCAGAACGTCAGATTTTTGCTGAAATTGTGACCGCGCGGCTTAGGGATTTTTGCAAAAAAAAGTTGTTCAGACGTCGAGGGCTTATTCTGTGTCCCATGCTAAAAACGCATCTGTTTCCACCGAAAAACCTTTCAGGGGATCGTTTGCAACAGTTTGGCACCATTTTTGAGTGAATTGCAGAACGTCAGATTTTTGCAGAAATTGTGACCGCGCGGCTTAGGGATTTTTGCAAAAAAATGTTGTTCAGACGTCGAGGGCTAATTCTGTTTCCCATGATAAAAACGCATCTGTTTCCACCGAAAAACCTTTCAGGGGATCGTTTGCAACAGTTCAGCGCCATTTTTGAATGAATTGAAGAACGTCAGAAATTTAGAAGAAATTGTGATCGCACGGCTTAGGGATTTTTGCAAAAAAATGTTGTTCAGACGTTGAGGGCTAATTCTGTTTCCCATGATAAAAACGCATCTGTTTCCGCCGAAAAACCTTTCAGGGGATCGTTTGCAACAGTTTAGCACCATTTTTGAGTGAATTGCAGAACGTCAGATTTTTGCTGAAATTGCGACCGCGCGGCTTAGGGATTTTTGCAAAAAAATGTTGTTCAGACGTCGAGGGCTAATTCTGTTTCCCATGATAAAAACGCATCTGTTTCCACCGAAAAACCTTTTAGGGAATCGTTTGCAACAGTTCAGCGCCATTTTTGAATGAATTGCAGAACGTCAGATTTTTGCTGCAATTGTGATCGCGCGGCTTAGGGATTTTTGCAAAAAAATGTTGTTCAGACGTTGAGGGCTAATTCTGTTTCCCATGATAAAAACGCATCTGTTTCAGCCGAAACACCTTTCAGGGGATCGTTTGCAACAGTTTAGCACCATTTTTGAGTGAATTGCAGAACGTCAGATTTTTGCTGAAATTGTGACCGCGCGGCTTAGGGATTTTTGCAAAAAAATGTTGTTCAGACGTCGAGGGCTAATTCTGTTTCCCATGATAAAAACGCATCTGTTTCCACCGAAAAACCTTTTAGGGGATCGTTTGCAACAGTTCAGAGCCATTTTTGAATGAATTGCAGAACGTCAGATTTTTGCTGAAATTGTGACCGCGTGGCTTAGGGATTTTTGCAAAAAAATGTTGTTCAGACGTCGAGGGCTAATTCTGTTTCCCATGATAAAAACGCATCTGTTTCCACCGAAAAACCTTTTAGGGGATCGTTTGCAACAGTTCAGCGCCATTTTTGAATGAATTGCAGAACGTCAGATTTTTGCTGAAATTGTGACCGCGCGGCTTAGGGATTTTTTCAAAAAAAGTTGTTCAGACGTTGAGGGCTAATTCTATTTCCCATGATAAAAACGCTTCTGTGTCCACCGAAAAACCTTTCAGGGGATTCTGTGCAACAGGTTAGCACCATTTTTGAGTGAATTGCAGAACGTCAGATTTTTGCTGAAATTGTGACCGCGCGGCTTAGGGATTTTTGCAAAAAAAAGTTGTTCAGACGTCGAGGGCTTATTCTGTTTCCCATGCTAAAAACGCATCTGTTTCCACCGAAAAACCTTTCAGGGGATCGTTTGCAACAGTTTGGCACCATTTTTGAGTGAATTGCAGAACGTCAGATTTTTGCAGAAATTGTGACCGCGCGGCTTAGGGATTTTTGCAAAAAAATGTTGTTCAGACGTCGAGGGCTAATTCTGTTTCCCATGATAAAAACGCATCTGTTTCCACCGAAAAACCTTTCAGGGGATCGTTTGCAACAGTTCAGCGCCATTTTTGAATGAATTGAAGAACGTCAGAAATTTAGAAGAAATTGTGATCGCACGGCTTAGGGATTTTTGCAAAAAAATGTTGTTCAGACGTTGAGGGCTAATTCTGTTTCCCATGATAAAAACGCATCTGTTTCCGCCGAAAAACCTTTCAGGGGATCGTTTGCAACAGTTTAGCACCATTTTTGAGTGAATTGCAGAACGTCAGATTTTTGCTGAAATTGTGACCGCGCGGCTTAGGGATTTTTGCAAAAAAATGTTGTTCAGACGTCGAGGGCTAATTCTGTTTCCCATGATAAAAACGCATCTGTTTCCACCGAAAAACCTTTTAGGGGATCGTTTGCAACAGTTCAGCGCCATTTTTGAATGAATTGCAGAACGTCAGATTTTTGCTGCAATTGTAACCGCGCGGCTTAGGGATTTTTTCAAAAAAAGTTTTTCAGACGTTGAGGGCTAATTCTATTTCCGATGATAAAAACGCATCTGTTTCCACCGAAAAATCTTTCAGGGGATCGTTTGCAACAATTTGGCACCATTTTTGAGTGAATTGCAGAACGTCAGATTTTTGCTGAAATTGTGACCGCGCGGCTTAGGGATTTTTGCAAAAAAATGTTGTTCAGACGTTGAGGGCTTATTCTGTTTCCCATGCTAAAAACGCATCTGTTTCCACCGAAAAACCTTTCAGGGGATCGTTTGCAACAGTTTGGCACCATTTTTGAGTGAATTGCAGAACGTCAGATTTTTGCTGAAATTCTGACCGCGCGGCTTAGGGATTTTTGCAAAAAAATGTTGTTCAGACGTCGAGGGCTTATTCTGTTTCCCATGCTAAAAACGCATCTGTTTCCACCGAAAAACCTTTCAGGGGATCGTTTGCAACAGTTTGGCACCATTTTTGAGTGAATTGCAGAACGTCAGATTTTTGCTGAAATTGTGACCGCGCAGCTTAGGGATTTTTGCAAAAAAAATGTTGTTCAGACGTCGAGGGCTAATTCTGTTTCCCATGATAAAAACGCATCTGTTTCCACCGAAAAACCTTTTAGGGGATCGTTTGCAACAGTTCAGCGCCATTTTTGAATGAATTGCAGAACGTCAGATTTTTGCTGAAATTGTGACCGCGCGGCTTAGGGATTTTTTCAAAAAAAGTTGTTCAGACGTTGAGGGCTAATTCTATTTCCGATGATAAAAACGCATCTGTTTCCACCGAAAAATCTTTCAGGGGATCGTTTGCAACAATTTGGCACCATTTTTGAGTGAATTGCAGAACGTCAGATTTTTGCTGAAATTGTGACCGCGCGGCTTAGGGATTTTTGCAAAAAAAAGTTGTTCAGACGTTGAGGGCTAATTTTGTTTCCCATGATAAAAACGCATCTGTCTCCACCGAAAAACCTTTCAGGGGATCCTTTGCAACAGGTTAGCACCATTTTTGAGTGAATTGCAGAACGTCAGATTTTTGCTGAAATTGTGACCGCGCGGCTTAGGGATTTTTGCAAAAAAATGTTGTTCAGGCGTTGAGGGCTTATTCTGTTTCCCATGCTAAAAACGCATCTGTTTCCACCGAAAAACCTTTCAGGGGATCGTTTGCAACAGTTTGGCACCATTTTTGAGTGAATTGCAGAACGTCAGATTTTTGCTGAAATTGTGACCGCGCGGCTTAGGGATTTTTGCAAAAAAATGTTGTTCAGACGTCGAGGGCTTATTCTGTTTCCCATGATAAAAACGCATCTGTCTCCACCGAAAAACCTTTCAGGGGATCCTTTGCAACAGTTTGGCACCAGTTTTGAGTGAATTGCAGAACGTCAGATTTTTACTGAAATTGTGACCGCGCAGCTTAGGGATTTTTGCAAAAAAAATGTTGTTCAGACGTCGAGGGCTAATTCTGTTTCCCATGATAAAAACGCATCTGTTTCCACCGAAAAACCTTTCAGGGGATCGTTTGCAACAGTTCAGTGCCATTTTTGAATGAATTGAAGAACGTCAGAAATTTAGAAGAAATTGTGATCGCGCGGCTTAGGGATTTTTGCAAAAAAATGTTGTTCAGACGTCAAGGGCTAATTCTGTTTCCCATGATAAAAACGCATCTGTTTCCACCGAAAAACCTTTTAGGGGATCGTTTGCAACAGTTCAGCGCCATTTTTGAATGAATTGCAGAACGTCAGATTTTTGCTGAAATTGTGACCGCGCAGCTTAGGGATTTTTGCAAAAAAAATGTTGTTCAGACGTCGAGGGCTAATTCTGTTTCCCATGATAAAAACGCATCTGTTTCCACCGAAAAACCTTTCAGGGGATCGTTTGCAACAGTTCAGCGCCATTTTTGAATGAATTGAAGAACGTCAGAAATTTAGAAGAAATTGTGATCGCGCGGCTTAGGGATTTTTGCAAAAAAATGTTGTTCAGACGTCGAGGGCTAATTCTGTTTCCCATGATAAAAACGCATCTGTTTCCACCGAAAAACCTTTTAGGGGATCGTTTGCAACAGTTCAGCGCCATTTTTGAATGAATTGCAGAACGTCAGATTTTTGCTGAAATTGTGACCGCGCGGCTTAGGGATTTTTTCAAAAAAAGTTGTTCAGACGTTGAGGGCTAATTCTATTTCCGATGATAAAAACGCATCTGTTTCCACCGAAAAATCTTTCAGGGGATCGTTTGCAACAGTTCAGCGCCATTTTTGAATGAATTGAAGAACGTCAGAAATTTAGAAGAAATTGTGATCGCGCGGCTTAGGGATTTTTGCAAAAAAATGTTGTTCAGACGTCGAGGGCTAATTCTGTTTCCCATGATAAAAACGCATCTGTCTCCACCGAAAAACCTTTCAGGGGATCCTTTGCAACAGGTTAGCACCATTTTTGAGTGAATTGCAGAACGTCAGATTTTTGCTGAAATTGTGACCGCGCGGCTTAGGGATTTTTGCAAAAAAATGTTGTTCAGACGTTGAGGGCTTATTCTGTTTCCCATGCTAAAAACGCATCTGTTTCCACCGAAAAACCTTTCAGGGGATCGTTTGCAACAGTTTGGCACCATTTTTGAGTGAATTGCAGAACGTCAGATTTTTGCTGAAATTCTGACCGCGCGGCTTAGGGATTTTTGCAAAAAAATGTTGTTCAGACGTCGAGGGCTTATTCTGTTTCCCATGCTAAAAACGCATCTGTTTCCACCGAAAAACCTTTCAGGGGATCGTTTGCAACAGTTTGGCACCATTTTTGAGTGAATTGCAGAACGTCAGATTTTTGCTGAAATTGTGACCGCGCAGCTTAGGGATTTTTGCAAAAAAAATGTTGTTCAGACGTCGAGGGCTAATTCTGTTTCCCATGATAAAAACGCATCTGTTTCCACCGAAAAACCTTTTAGGGGATCGTTTGCAACAGTTCAGCGCCATTTTTGAATGAATTGCAGAACGTCAGATTTTTGCTGAAATTGTGACCGCGCGGCTTAGGGATTTTTTCAAAAAAAGTTGTTCAGACGTTGAGGGCTAATTCTATTTCCGATGATAAAAACGCATCTGTTTCCACCGAAAAATCTTTCAGGGGATCGTTTGCAACAATTTGGCACCATTTTTGAGTGAATTGCAGAACGTCAGATTTTTGCTGAAATTGTGACCGCGCGGCTTAGGGATTTTTGCAAAAAAAAGTTGTTCAGACGTTGAGGGCTAATTTTGTTTCCCATGATAAAAACGCATCTGTCTCCACCGAAAAACCTTTCAGGGCATCCTTTGCAACAGGTTAGCACCATTTTTGAGTGAATTGCAGAACGTCAGATTTTTGCTGAAATTGTGACCGCGCGGCTTAGGGATTTTTGCAAAAAAATGTTGTTCAGGCGTTGAGGGCTTATTCTGTTTCCCATGCTAAAAACGCATCTGTTTCCACCGAAAAACCTTTCAGGGGATCGTTTGCAACAGTTTGGCACCATTTTTGAGTGAATTGCAGAACGTCAGATTTTTGCTGAAATTCTGACCGCGCGGCTTAGGGATTTTTGCAAAAAAATGTTGTTCAGACGTCGAGGGCTAATTCTGTTTCCCATGATAAAAACGCATCTGTCTCCACCGAAAAACCTTTCAGGGGATCGTTTGCAACAGGTTAGCACCAGTTTTGAATGAATTGCAGAACGTCAGAAATTTAGAAGAAATTGTGACCGAGCGGCTTAGGGAATTTTGCAAAAAAATGTTGTTCAGACGTCAAGGGCTAATTCTGTTTCCCATGATAAAAACGCATCTATTTCCACCGAAAAACCTTTCAGGCGATCGTTTGCAACAGTTCAGCGCCATTTTTGAATGAATTGCAGAACGTCAGATTTTTGCTGAAATTGTGACCGCGCGGCTTAGGGATTTTTTCAAAAAAAGTTGTTCAGACGTCAAGGGCTAATTCTACTTCCGATGATAAAAACGCATCTGTTTCCACCGAAAAATCTTTCAGGGGATCGTTTGCAACAATTTGGCACCATTTTTGATTGAATTGCAGAACGTCAGATTTTTGCTGAAATTGTGACCGCGCGGCTTAGGAATTTTTGCAAAAAAAAGTTGTTCAGACATTGAGGGCTAATTCTGTTTCCCAAGATAAAAACGCATCTGTTTCCACCGAAAAACCTTTCAGGGGATCATTTGCAACAGTTTGGCACCATTTTTGAGTTAATTGCAGAACGTCAGTTTTTTCCTGAAATTGTGACCGCGCGGCTTAGGGATTTTTGCAAAAAAATGTTGTTCAGACGTCGAGGGCTAATTCTGTTTCCCATGATAAAAACGCATCTGTTTCCACCGAAAAACCTTTCAGGGGATCGTTTGCAACAGTTCAGCGCCATTTTTGAATGAATTGCAGAACGTCAGATTTTTGCTGAAATTGTGACTGCGCGGCTTAGGGATTTTTTCAAAAAAAGTTCTTCAGACGTCGAGGGCTAATTCTGTATCCGATGATAAAAACGCATCTGTCTCCACCGAAAAACCTTTTAGGGGATCGTTTGCAACAGTTCAGCGCCATTTTTGAATGAATTGCAGAACGTCAGATTTTTGCTGAAATTGTGACCGGGCGGCTTAGGGATTTTTTCAAAAAAAGTTGTTCAGACGTTGAGGGCTAATTCTATTTCCGATGATAAAAACGCATCTGTTTCCACCGAAAAATCTTTCAGGGGATCGTTTGCAACAGTTCAGCGCCATTTTTGAATGAATTGAAGAACGTCAGAAATTTAGAAGAAATTGTGATCGCGCGGCTTAGGGATTTTTGCAAAAAAATGTTGTTCAGACGTCGAGGGCTAATTCTGTTTCCCATGATAAAAACGCATCTGTTTCCACCCAAAAACCTTTCAGGGGATCGTTTGCAACAGTTCAGCGCCATTTTTGAATGAATTGCAGAACGTCAGATTTTTGCTGAAATTGTGACCGCGCGGCTTAGGGATTTTTTCAAAAAAAGTTGTTCAGACGTTGAGGGCTAATTCTATTTCCCATGATAAAAACGCATCTGTGTCCACCGAAAAACCTTTCAGGGGATCCTGTGCAACAGGTTAGCACCATTTTTGAGTGAACTGCAGAACGTCAGATTTTTGCTGAAATTGTGACCGCGCGGCTTAGGGATTTTTGCAAAAAAATGTTGTTCAGACGTCGAGGGCTAATTCTGTTTCCCATGATAAAAACGCATCTGTTTCCACCGAAAAACCTTTCAGGGGATCGTTTGCAACAGTTTGGCACCATTTTTGAGTGAATTGCAGAACGTCAGATTTTTGCAGAAATTGTGACCGCGCGGCTTAGGGATTTTTGCAAAAAAATGTTGTTCAGACGTCGAGGGCTAATTCTGTTTCCCATGATAAAAACGCATCTGTTTCCACCGAAAAACCTTTCAGGGGATCGTTTGCAACAGTTCAGCGCCATTTTTGAATGAATTGAAGAACGTCAGAAATTTAGAAGAAATTTTGATCGCGCGGCTTAGGGATTTTTGCAAAAAAATGTTGTTCAGACGTTGAGGGCTAATTCTGTTTCCCATGATAAAAACGCATCTGTTTCCGCCGAAAAACCTTTCAGGGGATCGTTTGCAACAGTTTAGCACCATTTTTGAGTGAATTGCAGAACGTCAGATTTTTGCTGAAATTGTGACCGCGCGGCTTAGGGATTTTTGCAAAAAAATGTGGTTCAGACGTCGAGGGCTAATTCTGTTTCCCATGATAAAAACGCATCTGTTTCCACCGAAAAACCTTTTAGGGGATCGTTTGCAACAGTTCAGAGCCATTTTTGAATGAATTGCAGAACGTCATATTTTTGCTGAAATTGTGACCGCGTGGCTTAGGGATTTTTGCAAAAAAATGTTGTTCAGACGTCAAGGGCTAATTCTGTTTCCCATGATAAAAACGCATCTGTTTCCACCGAAAAACCTTTTAGGCGATCGTTTGCAACAGTTCAGCGCCATTTTTGAATGAATTGCAGAACGTCAGATTTTTGCTGAAATTGTGACCGCGCGGCTTAGGGATTTTTTCAAAAAAAGTTGTTCAGACGTTGAGGGCTAATTCTATTTCCCATGATAAAAACGCTTCTGTGTCCACCGAAAAACCTTTCAGGGGATTCTGTGCAACAGGTTAGCACCATTTTTGAGTGAATTGCAGAACGTCAGATTTTTGCTGAAATTGTGACCGCGCGGCTTAGGGATTTTTGCAAAAAAATGTTGTTCAGACGTCGAGGGCTTATTCTGTTTCCCATGCTAAAAACGCATCTGTTTCCACCGAAAAACCTTTCAGGGGATCGTTTGCAACAGTTTGGCACCATTTTTGAGTGAATTGCAGAACGTCAGATTTTTGCAGAAATTGTGACCGCGCGGCTTAGGGATTTTTGCAAAAAAATGTTGTTCAGACGTCGAGGGCTAATTCTGTTTCCCATGATAAAAACGCATCTGTTTCCACCGAAAAACCTTTCAGGGGATCGTTTGCAACAGTTCAGCGCCATTTTTGAATGAATTGAAGAACGTCAGAAATTTAGAAGAAATTGTGATCGCACGGCTTAGGGATTTTTGCAAAAAAATGTTGTTCAGACGTTGAGGGCTAATTCTGTTTCCCATGATAAAAACGCATCTGTTTCCGCCGAAAAACCTTTCAGGGGATCGTTTGCAACAGTTTAGCACCATTTTTGAGTGAATTGCAGAACGTCAGATTTTTGCTGAAATTGTGACCGCGCGGCTTAGGGATTTTTGCAAAAAAATGTTGTTCAGACGTCGAGGGCTAATTCTGTTTCCCATGATAAAAACGCATCTGTTTCCACCGAAAAACCTTTTAGGGGATCGTTTGCAACAGTTCAGCGCCATTTTTGAATGAATTGCAGAACGTCAGATTTTTGCTGAAATTGTGACCGCGCGGCTTAGGGATTTTTTCAAAAAAAGTTGTTCAGACGTTGAGGGCTAATTCTATTTCCGATGATAAAAACGCATCTGTTTCCACCGAAAAACCTTTCAGGGGATCGTTTGCAACAGTTCAGCGCCATTTTTGAATGAATTGCAGAACGTCAGATTTTTGCTGAAATTGTGACCGCGCGGCTTAGGGATTTTTGCAAAAAAAAGTTGTTCAGACGTTGAGGGCTAATTTTGTTTCCCATGATAAAAACGCATCTGTGTCCACCGAAAAACCTTTCAGGGGATCCTTTGCAACAGGTTAGCACCATTTTTGAGTGAATTGCAGAACGTCAGATTTTTGCTGAAATTGTGACCGCGCGGCTTAGGGATTTTTGCAAAAAAATGTTGTTCAGACGTCGAGGGCTAATTCTGTTTCCCATGCTAAAAACGCATCTGTTTCCACCGAAAAACCTTTCAGGGGATCGTTTGCAACAGTTTGGCACCATTTTTGAGTGAATTGCAGAACGTCAGATTTTTGCTGAAATTGTGACCGCGCGGCTTAGGGATTTTTGCAAAAAAATGTTGTTCAGACGTCGAGGGCTAATTCTGTTTCCCATGCTAAAAACGCATCTGTTTCCACCGAAAAACCTTTCAGGGGATCGTTTGCAACAGTTTGGCACCATTTTTGAGTGAATTGCAGAACGTCAGATTTTTGCAGAAATTGTGACCGCGCGGCTTAGGGATTTTTGCAAATAAATGTTGTTCAGACGTCGAGGGCTTATTCTGTTTCCCATGCTAAAAACGCATCTGTTTCCACCGAAAAACCTTTCAGGGGATCATTTGCAACAGTTTGGCACCATTTTTGAGTGAATTGCAGAACGTCAGATTTTTGCTGAAATTCTGACCGCGCGGCTTAGGGATTTTTGCAAAAAAATGTTGTTCAGACGTCGAGGGCTTATTCTGTTTCCCATGCTAAAAACGCATCTGTTTCCACCGAAAAACCTTTCAGGGGATCGTTTGCAACAGTTTGGCACCATTTTTGATTGAATTGCAGAACGTCAGATTTTTGCTGAAATTGTGACCGCGCAGCTTAGGGATTTTTGCAAAAAAAATGTTGTTCAGACGTCGAGGGCTAATTCTGTTTCCCATGATAAAAACGCATCTGTTTCCACCGAAAAACCTTTCAGGGGATCGTTTGCAACAGTTCAGCGCCATTTTTGAATGAATTGAAGAACGTCAGAAATTTAGAAGAAATTGTGATCACGCGGCTTAGGGATTTTTGCAAAAAAATGTTGTTCAGACGTCGAGGGCTAATTCTGTTTCCCATGATAAAAACGCATCTGTTTCCACCGAAAAACCTTTTAGGGGATCGTTTGCAACAGTTCAGCGCCATTTTTGAATGAATTGCAGAACGTCAGATTTTTGCTGAAATTGTGACCGCGCGGCTTAGGGATTTTTTCAAAAAAAGTTGTTCAGACGTTGAGGGCTAATTCTATTTCCGATGATAAAAACGCATCTGTTTCCACCGAAAAATCTTTCAGGGGATCGTTTGCAACAATTTGGCACCATTTTTGAGTGAATTGCAGAACGTCAGATTTTTGCTGAAATTGTGACCGCGCGGCTTAGGGATTTTTGCAAAAAAAAGTTGTTCAGACGTTGAGGGCTAATTTTGTTTCCCATGATAAAAACGCATCTGTCTCCACCGAAAAAGCTTTCAGGGGATCCTTTGCAACAGGTTAGCACCATTTTTGAGTGAATTGCAGAACGTCAGATTTTTGCTGAAATTGTGACCGCGCGGCTTAGGGATTTTTGCAAAAAAATGTTGTTCAGACGTCGAGGGCTTATTCTGTTTCCCATGCTAAAAACGCATCTGTTTCCACCGACAAACCTTTCAGGGGATCGTTTGCAACAGTTTGGCACCATTTTTGAGTGAATTGCAGAACGTCAGATTTTTGCTGAAATTCTGACCGCGCGGCTTAGGGATTTTTGCAAAAAAATGTTGTTCAGACGTCGAGGGCTTATTCTGTTTCCCATGCTAAAAACGCATCTGTTTCCACCGAAAAACCTTTCAGGGGATCGTTTGCAAAAGTTTGGCACCATTTTTGATTGAATTGCAGAACGTCAGATTTTTGCTGAAATTGTGACCGCGCAGCTTAGGGATTTTTGCAAAAAAAATGTTGTTCAGACATTGAGGGCTAATTCTGTTTCCCATGATAAAAACGCATCTGTTTCCACCGAAAAACCTTTCAGGGGATCGTTTGCAACAGTTCAGCGCCATTTTTGAATGAATTGAAGAACGTCAGAAATTTAGAAGAAATTGTGATCGCGCGGCTTAGGGATTTTTGAAAAAAATGTTGTTCAGACGTTGAGGGCTAATTCTGTTTCCCATGATAAAAACGCATCTGTTTCCGCCGAAAAACCTTTCAGGGGATCGTTTGCAACAGTTTAGCACCATTTTTGAGTGAATTGCAGAACGTCAGATTTTTGCTGAAATTGTGACCGCGCGGCTTAGGGATTTTTGCAAAAAAATGTTGTTCAGACGTCGAGGGCTAATTCTGTTTCCCATGATAAAACCGCATCTGTTTCCACCGAAAAACCTTTTAGGGGATCGTTTGCAACAGTTCAGAGCCATTTTTGAATGAATTGCAGAACGTCAGATTTTTGCTGAAATTGTGACCGCGTGGCTTAGGGATTTTTGCAAAAAAATGTTGTTCAGACGTCGAGGGCTAATTCTGTTTCCCATGATAAAAACGCATCTGTTTCCACCGAAAAACCTTTTAGGGGATCGTTTGCAACAGTTCAGCGCCATTTTTGAATGAATTGCAGAACGTCAGATTTTTGCTGAAATTGTGACCGCGCGGCTTAGGGATTTTTTCAAAAAAAGTTGTTCAGACGTTGAGGGCTAATTCTATTTCCCATGATAAAAACGCTTCTGTGTCCACCGAAAAACCTTTCAGGGGATTCTGTGCAACAGGTTAGCACCATTTTTGAGTGAATTGCAGAACGTCAGATTTTTGCTGAAATTGTGACCGCGCGGCTTAGGGATTTTTGCAAAAAAAAGTTGTTCAGACGTCGAGGGCTTATTCTGTGTCCCATGCTAAAAACGCATCTGTTTCCACCGAAAAACCTTTCAGGGGATCGTTTGCAACAGTTTGGCACCATTTTTGAGTGAATTGCAGAACGTCAGATTTTTGCAGAAATTGTGACCGCGCGGCTTAGGGATTTTTGCAAAAAAATGTTGTTCAGACGTCGAGGGCTAATTCTGTTTCCCATGATAAAAACGCATCTGTTTCCACCGAAAAACCTTTCAGGGGATCGTTTGCAACAGTTCAGCGCCATTTTTGAATGAATTGAAGAACGTCAGAAATTTAGAAGAAATTGTGATCGCACGGCTTAGGGATTTTTGCAAAAAAATGTTGTTCAGACGTTGAGGGCTAATTCTGTTTCCCATGATAAAAACGCATCTGTTTCCGCCGAAAAACCTTTCAGGGGATCGTTTGCAACAGTTTAGCACCATTTTTGAGTGAATTGCAGAACGTCAGATTTTTGCTGAAATTGCGACCGCGCGGCTTAGGGATTTTTGCAAAAAAATGTTGTTCAGACGTCGAGGGCTAATTCTGTTTCCCATGATAAAAACGCATCTGTTTCCACCGAAAAACCTTTTAGGGAATCGTTTGCAACAGTTCAGCGCCATTTTTGAATGAATTGCAGAACGTCAGATTTTTGCTGCAATTGTGATCGCGCGGCTTAGGGATTTTTGCAAAAAAATGTTGTTCAGACGTTGAGGGCTAATTCTGTTTCCCATGATAAAAACGCATCTGTTTCAGCCGAAACACCTTTCAGGGGATCGTTTGCAACAGTTTAGCACCATTTTTGAGTGAATTGCAGAACGTCAGATTTTTGCTGAAATTGTGACCGCGCGGCTTAGGGATTTTTGCAAAAAAATGTTGTTCAGACGTCGAGGGCTAATTCTGTTTCCCATGATAAAAACGCATCTGTTTCCACCGAAAAACCTTTTAGGGGATCGTTTGCAACAGTTCAGAGCCATTTTTGAATGAATTGCAGAACGTCAGATTTTTGCTGAAATTGTGACCGCGTGGCTTAGGGATTTTTGCAAAAAAATGTTGTTCAGACGTCGAGGGCTAATTCTGTTTCCCATGATAAAAACGCATCTGTTTCCACCGAAAAACCTTTTAGGGGATCGTTTGCAACAGTTCAGCGCCATTTTTGAATGAATTGCAGAACGTCAGATTTTTGCTGAAATTGTGACCGCGCGGCTTAGGGATTTTTTCAAAAAAAGTTGTTCAGACGTTGAGGGCTAATTCTATTTCCCATGATAAAAACGCTTCTGTGTCCACCGAAAAACCTTTCAGGGGATTCTGTGCAACAGGTTAGCACCATTTTTGAGTGAATTGCAGAACGTCAGATTTTTGCTGAAATTGTGACCGCGCGGCTTAGGGATTTTTGCAAAAAAAAGTTGTTCAGACGTCGAGGGCTTATTCTGTTTCCCATGCTAAAAACGCATCTGTTTCCACCGAAAAACCTTTCAGGGGATCGTTTGCAACAGTTTGGCACCATTTTTGAGTGAATTGCAGAACGTCAGATTTTTGCAGAAATTGTGACCGCGCGGCTTAGGGATTTTTGCAAAAAAATGTTGTTCAGACGTCGAGGGCTAATTCTGTTTCCCATGATAAAAACGCATCTGTTTCCACCGAAAAACCTTTCAGGGGATCGTTTGCAACAGTTCAGCGCCATTTTTGAATGAATTGAAGAACGTCAGAAATTTAGAAGAAATTGTGATCGCACGGCTTAGGGATTTTTGCAAAAAAATGTTGTTCAGACGTTGAGGGCTAATTCTGTTTCCCATGATAAAAACGCATCTGTTTCCGCCGAAAAACCTTTCAGGGGATCGTTTGCAACAGTTTAGCACCATTTTTGAGTGAATTGCAGAACGTCAGATTTTTGCTGAAATTGTGACCGCGCGGCTTAGGGATTTTTGCAAAAAAATGTTGTTCAGACGTCGAGGGCTAATTCTGTTTCCCATGATAAAAACGCATCTGTTTCCACCGAAAAACCTTTTAGGGGATCGTTTGCAACAGTTCAGCGCCATTTTTGAATGAATTGCAGAACGTCAGATTTTTGCTGCAATTGTAACCGCGCGGCTTAGGGATTTTTTCAAAAAAAGTTTTTCAGACGTTGAGGGCTAATTCTATTTCCGATGATAAAAACGCATCTGTTTCCACCGAAAAATCTTTCAGGGGATCGTTTGCAACAATTTGGCACCATTTTTGAGTGAATTGCAGAACGTCAGATTTTTGCTGAAATTGTGACCGCGCGGCTTAGGGATTTTTGCAAAAAAATGTTGTTCAGACGTTGAGGGCTTATTCTGTTTCCCATGCTAAAAACGCATCTGTTTCCACCGAAAAACCTTTCAGGGGATCGTTTGCAACAGTTTGGCACCATTTTTGAGTGAATTGCAGAACGTCAGATTTTTGCTGAAATTCTGACCGCGCGGCTTAGGGATTTTTGCAAAAAAATGTTGTTCAGACGTCGAGGGCTTATTCTGTTTCCCATGCTAAAAACGCATCTGTTTCCACCGAAAAACCTTTCAGGGGATCGTTTGCAACAGTTTGGCACCATTTTTGAGTGAATTGCAGAACGTCAGATTTTTGCTGAAATTGTGACCGCGCAGCTTAGGGATTTTTGCAAAAAAAATGTTGTTCAGACGTCGAGGGCTAATTCTGTTTCCCATGATAAAAACGCATCTGTTTCCACCGAAAAACCTTTTAGGGGATCGTTTGCAACAGTTCAGCGCCATTTTTGAATGAATTGCAGAACGTCAGATTTTTGCTGAAATTGTGACCGCGCGGCTTAGGGATTTTTTCAAAAAAAGTTGTTCAGACGTTGAGGGCTAATTCTATTTCCGATGATAAAAACGCATCTGTTTCCACCGAAAAATCTTTCAGGGGATCGTTTGCAACAATTTGGCACCATTTTTGAGTGAATTGCAGAACGTCTGATTTTTGCTGAAATTGTGACCGCGCGGCTTAGGGATTTTTGCAAAAAAAAGTTGTTCAGACGTTGAGGGCTAATTTTGTTTCCCATGATAAAAACGCATCTGTCTCCACCGAAAAACCTTTCAGGGGATCCTTTGCAACAGGTTAGCACCATTTTTGAGTGAATTGCAGAACGTCAGATTTTTGCTGAAATTGTGACCGCGCGGCTTAGGGATTTTTGCAAAAAAATGTTGTTCAGGCGTTGAGGGCTTATTCTGTTTCCCATGCTAAAAACGCATCTGTTTCCACCGAAAAACCTTTCAGGGGATCGTTTGCAACAGTTTGGCACCATTTTTGAGTGAATTGCAGAACGTCAGATTTTTGCTGAAATTGTGACCGCGCGGCTTAGGGATTTTTGCAAAAAAATGTTGTTCAGACGTCGAGGGCTTATTCTGTTTCCCATGATAAAAACGCATCTGTCTCCACCGAAAAACCTTTCAGGGGATCCTTTGCAACAGTTTGGCACCAGTTTTGAGTGAATTGCAGAACGTCAGATTTTTACTGAAATTGTGACCGCGCAGCTTAGGGATTTTTGCAAAAAAAATGTTGTTCAGACGTCGAGGGCTAATTCTGTTTCCCATGATAAAAACGCATCTGTTTCCACCGAAAAACCTTTCAGGGGATCGTTTGCAACAGTTCAGCGCCATTTTTGAATGAATTGAAGAACGTCAGAAATTTAGAAGAAATTGTGATCGCGCGGCTTAGGGATTTTTGCAAAAAAATGTTGTTCAGACGTCAAGGGCTAATTCTGTTTCCCATGATAAAAACGCATCTGTTTCCACCGAAAAACCTTTTAGGGGATCGTTTGCAACAGTTCAGCGCCATTTTTGAATGAATTGCAGAACGTCAGATTTTTGCTGAAATTGTGACCGCGCAGCTTAGGGATTTTTGCAAAAAAAATGTTGTTCAGACGTCGAGGGCTAATTCTGTTTCCCATGATAAAAACGCATCTGTTTCCACCGAAAAACCTTTCAGGGGATCGTTTGCAACAGTTCAGCGCCATTTTTGAATGAATTGAAGAACGTCAGAAATTTAGAAGAAATTGTGATCGCGCGGCTTAGGGATTTTTGCAAAAAAATGTTGTTCAGACGTCGAGGGCTAATTCTGTTTCCCATGATAAAAACGCATCTGTTTCCACCGAAAAACCTTTTAGGGGATCGTTTGCAACAGTTCAGCGCCATTTTTGAATGAATTGCAGAACGTCAGATTTTTGCTGAAATTGTGACCGCGCGGCTTAGGGATTTTTTCAAAAAAAGTTGTTCAGACGTTGAGGGCTAATTCTATTTCCGATGATAAAAACGCATCTGTTTCCACCGAAAAATCTTTCAGGGGATCGTTTGCAACAGTTCAGCGCCATTTTTGAATGAATTGAAGAACGTCAGAAATTTAGAAGAAATTGTGATCGCGCGGCTTAGGGATTTTTGCAAAAAAATGTTGTTCAGACGTCGAGGGCTAATTCTGTTTCCCATGATAAAAACGCATCTGTCTCCACCGAAAAACCTTTCAGGGGATCCTTTGCAACAGGTTAGCACCATTTTTGAGTGAATTGCAGAACGTCAGATTTTTGCTGAAATTGTGACCGCGCGGCTTAGGGATTTTTGCAAAAAAATGTTGTTCAGACGTTGAGGGCTTATTCTGTTTCCCATGCTAAAAACGCATCTGTTTCCACCGAAAAACCTTTCAGGGGATCGTTTGCAACAGTTTGGCACCATTTTTGAGTGAATTGCAGAACGTCAGATTTTTGCTGAAATTCTGACCGCGCGGCTTAGGGATTTTTGCAAAAAAATGTTGTTCAGACGTCGAGGGCTTATTCTGTTTCCCATGCTAAAAACGCATCTGTTTCCACCGAAAAACCTTTCAGGGGATCGTTTGCAACAGTTTGGCACCATTTTTGAGTGAATTGCAGAACGTCAGATTTTTGCTGAAATTGTGACCGCGCAGCTTAGGGATTTTTGCAAAAAAAATGTTGTTCAGACGTCGAGGGCTAATTCTGTTTCCCATGATAAAAACGCATCTGTTTCCACCGAAAAACCTTTTAGGGGATCGTTTGCAACAGTTCAGCGCCATTTTTGAATGAATTGCAGAACGTCAGATTTTTGCTGAAATTGTGACCGCGCGGCTTAGGGATTTTTTCAAAAAAAGTTGTTCAGACGTTGAGGGCTAATTCTATTTCCGATGATAAAAACGCATCTGTTTCCACCGAAAAATCTTTCAGGGGATCGTTTGCAACAATTTGGCACCATTTTTGAGTGAATTGCAGAACGTCAGATTTTTGCTGAAATTGTGACCGCGCGGCTTAGGGATTTTTGCAAAAAAAAGTTGTTCAGACGTTGAGGGCTAATTTTGTTTCCCATGATAAAAACGCATCTGTCTCCACCGAAAAACCTTTCAGGGGATCCTTTGCAACAGGTTAGCACCATTTTTGAGTGAATTGCAGAACGTCAGATTTTTGCTGAAATTGTGACCGCGCGGCTTAGGGATTTTTGCAAAAAAATGTTGTTCAGGCGTTGAGGGCTTATTCTGTTTCCCATGCTAAAAACGCATCTGTTTCCACCGAAAAACCTTTCAGGGGATCGTTTGCAACAGTTTGGCACCATTTTTGAGTGAATTGCAGAACGTCAGATTTTTGCTGAAATTCTGACCGCGCGGCTTAGGGATTTTTGCAAAAAAATGTTGTTCAGACGTCGAGGGCTAATTCTGTTTCCCATGATAAAAACGCATCTGTCTCCACCGAAAAACCTTTCAGGGGATCGTTTGCAACAGGTTAGCACCAGTTTTGAATGAATTGCAGAACGTCAGAAATTTAGAAGAAATTGTGACCGAGCGGCTTAGGGAATTTTGCAAAAAAATGTTGTTCAGACGTTGAGGGCTAATTCTGTTTCCCATGATAAAAACGCATCTATTTCCACCGAAAAACCTTTCAGGCGATCGTTTGCAACAGTTCAGCGCCATTTTTGAATGAATTGCAGAACGTCAGATTTTTGCTGAAATTGTGACCGCGCGGCTTAGGGATTTTATCAAAAAAAGTTGTTCAGACGTCAAGGGCTAATTCTACTTCCGATGATAAAAACGCAACTGTTTCCACCGAAAAATCTTTCAGGGGATCGTTTGCAACAATTTGGCACCATTTTTGATTGAATTGCAGAACGTCAGATTTTTGCTGAAATTGTGACCGCGCGGCTTAGGAATTTTTGCAAAAAAAAGTTGTTCAGACATTGAGGGCTAATTCTGTTTCCCAAGATAAAAACGCATCTGTTTCCACCGAAAAACCTTTCAGGGGATCATTTGCAACAGTTTGGCACCATTTTTGAGTTAATTGCAGAACGTCAGTTTTTTCCTGAAATTGTGACCGCGCGGCTTAGGGATTTTTGCAAAAAAATGTTGTTCAGACGTCGAGGGCTAATTCTGTTTCCCATGATAAAAACGCATCTGTTTCCACCGAAAAACCTTTCAGGGGATCGTTTGCAACAGTTCAGCGCCATTTTTGAATGAATTGCAGAACGTCAGATTTTTGCTGAAATTGTGACTGCGCGGCTTAGGGATTTTTTCAAAAAAAGTTCTTCAGACGTCGAGGGCTAATTCTGTATCCGATGATAAAAACGCATCTGTCTCCACCGAAAAACCTTTTAGGGGATCGTTTGCAACAGTTCAGCGCCATTTTTGAATGAATTGCAGAACGTCAGATTTTTGCTGAAATTGTGACCGGGCGGCTTAGGGATTTTTTCAAAAAAAGTTGTTCAGACGTTGAGGGCTAATTCTATTTCCGATGATAAAAACGCATCTGTTTCCACCGAAAAATCTTTCAGGGGATCGTTTGCAACAGTTCAGCGCCATTTTTGAATGAATTGAAGAACGTCAGAAATTTAGAAGAAATTGTGATCGCGCGGCTTAGGGATTTTTGCAAAAAAATGTTGTTCAGACGTCGAGGGCTAATTCTGTTTCCCATGATAAAAACGCATCTGTTTCCACCCAAAAACCTTTCAGGGGATCGTTTGCAACAGTTCAGCGCCATTTTTGAATGAATTGCAGAACGTCAGATTTTTGCTGAAATTGTGACCGCGCGGCTTAGGGATTTTTTCAAAAAAAGTTGTTCAGACGTTGAGGGCTAATTCTATTTCCCATGATAAAAACGCATCTGTGTCCACCGAAAAACCTTTCAGGGGATCCTGTGCAACAGGTTAGCACCATTTTTGAGTGAATTGCAGAACGTCAGATTTTTGCTGAAATTGTGACCGCGCGGCTTAGGGATTTTTGCAAAAAAATGTTGTTCAGACGTCGAGGGCTAATTCTGTTTCCCATGATAAAAACGCATCTGTTTCCACCGAAAAACCTTTCAGGGGATCGTTTGCAACAGTTTGGCACCATTTTTGAGTGAATTGCAGAACGTCAGATTTTTGCAGAAATTGTGACCGCGCGGCTTAGGGATTTTTGCAAAAAAATGTTGTTCAGACGTCGAGGGCTAATTCTGTTTCCCATGATAAAAACGCATCTGTTTCCACCGAAAAACCTTTCAGGGGATCGTTTGCAACAGTTCAGCGCCATTTTTGAATGAATTGAAGAACGTCAGAAATTTAGAAGAAATTTTGATCGCGCGGCTTAGGGATTTTTGCAAAAAAATGTTGTTCAGACGTTGAGGGCTAATTCTGTTTCCCATGATAAAAACGCATCTGTTTCCGCCGAAAAACCTTTCAGGGGATCGTTTGCAACAGTTTAGCACCATTTTTGAGTGAATTGCAGAACGTCAGATTTTTGCTGAAATTGTGACCGCGCGGCTTAGGGATTTTTGCAAAAAAATGTGGTTCAGACGTCGAGGGCTAATTCTGTTTCCCATGATAAAAACGCATCTGTTTCCACCGAAAAACCTTTTAGGGGATCGTTTGCAACAGTTCAGAGCCATTTTTGAATGAATTGCAGAACGTCATATTTTTGCTGAAATTGTGACCGCGTGGCTTAGGGATTTTTGCAAAAAAATGTTGTTCAGACGTCGAGGGCTAATTCTGTTTCCCATGATAAAAACGCATCTGTTTCCACCGAAAAACCTTTTAGGCGATCGTTTGCAACAGTTCAGCGCCATTTTTGAATGAATTGCAGAACGTCAGATTTTTGCTGAAATTGTGACCGCGCGGCTTAGGGATTTTTTCAAAAAAAGTTGTTCAGACGTTGAGGGCTAATTCTATTTCCCATGATAAAAACGCTTCTGTGTCCACCGAAAAACCTTTCAGGGGATTCTGTGCAACAGGTTAGCACCATTTTTGAGTGAATTGCAGAACGTCAGATTTTTGCTGAAATTGTGACCGCGCGGCTTAGGGATTTTTGCAAAAAAATGTTGTTCAGACGTCGAGGGCTTATTCTGTTTCCCATGCTAAAAACGCATCTGTTTCCACCGAAAAACCTTTCAGGGGATCGTTTGCAACAGTTTGGCACCATTTTTGAGTGAATTGCAGAACGTCAGATTTTTGCAGAAATTGTGACCGCGCGGCTTAGGGATTTTTGCAAAAAAATGTTGTTCAGACGTCGAGGGCTAATTCTGTTTCCCATGATAAAAACGCATCTGTTTCCACCGAAAAACCTTTCAGGGGATTGTTTGCAACAGTTCAGCGCCATTTTTGAATGAATTGAAGAACGTCAGAAATTTAGAAGAAATTGTGATCGCACGGCTTAGGGATTTTTGCAAAAAAATGTTGTTCAGACGTTGAGGGCTAATTCTGTTTCCCATGATAAAAACGCATCTGTTTCCGCCGAAAAACCTTTCAGGGGATCGTTTGCAACAGTTTAGCACCATTTTTGAGTGAATTGCAGAACGTCAGATTTTTGCTGAAATTGTGACCGCGCGGCTTAGGGATTTTTGCAAAAAAATGTTGTTCAGACGTCGAGGGCTAATTCTGTTTCCCATGATAAAAACGCATCTGTTTCCACCGAAAAACCTTTTAGGGGATCGTTTGCAACAGTTCAGCGCCATTTTTGAATGAATTGCAGAACGTCAGATTTTTGCTGAAATTGTGACCGCGCGGCTTAGGGATTTTTTCAAAAAAAGTTGTTCAGACGTTGAGGGCTAATTCTATTTCCGATGATAAAAACGCATCTGTTTCCACCGAAAAACCTTTCAGGGGATCGTTTGCAACAGTTCAGCGCCATTTTTGAATGAATTGCAGAACGTCAGATTTTTGCTGAAATTGTGACCGCGCGGCTTAGGGATTTTTGCAAAAAAAAGTTGTTCAGACGTTGAGGGCTAATTTTGTTTCCCATGATAAAAACGCATCTGTGTCCACCGAAAAACCTTTCAGGGGATCCTTTGCAACAGGTTAGCACCATTTTTGAGTGAATTGCAGAACGTCAGATTTTTG
Organism: Podarcis gaigeae; assembly: GCF_964106915.1. NCBI lineage: Eukaryota > Metazoa > Chordata > Lepidosauria > Squamata > Lacertidae > Podarcis > Podarcis gaigeae. The sequence continues at coordinate 10,316,609 of NC_139679.1, read as the reverse complement.
CTGAAATTGTGACCGCGCGGCTTAGGGATTTTTGCAAAAAAATGTTGTTCAGACGTCGAGGGCTAATTCTGTTTCCCATGCTAAAAACGCATCTGTTTCCACCGAAAAACCTTTCAGGGGATCGTTTGCAACAGTTTGGCACCATTTTTGAGTGAATTGCAGAACGTCAGATTTTTGCTGAAATTGTGACCGCGCGGCTTAGGGATTTTTGCAAAAAAATGTTGTTCAGACGTCGAGGGCTAATTCTGTTTCCCATGCTAAAAACGCATCTGTTTCCACCGAAAAACCTTTCAGGGGATCGTTTGCAACAGTTTGGCACCATTTTTGAGTGAATTGCAGAACGTCAGATTTTTGCAGAAATTGTGACCGCGCGGCTTAGGGATTTTTGCAAATAAATGTTGTTCAGACGTCGAGGGCTAATTCTGTTTCCCATGATAAAAACGCATCTGTTTCCACCGAAAAACCTTTCAGGGAATCGTTTGCAACAGTTCAGCGCCATTTTTGAATGAATTGAAGAACGTCAGAAATTTAGAAGAAATTGTGATCGCGCGGCTTAGGGATTTTTGCAAAAAAATGTTGTTCAGACGTTGAGGGCTAATTCTGTTTCCCATGATAAAAACGCATCTGTTTCCGCCGAAAAACCTTTCAGGGGATCGTTTGCAACAGTTTAGCACCATTTTTGAGTGAATTGCAGAACGTCAGATTTTTGCTGAAATTGTGACCGCGCGGCTTAGGGATTTTTGCAAAAAAATGTGGTTCAGACATCGAGGGCTAATTCTGTTTCCCATGATAAAAACGCATCTGTTTCCACCGAAAAACCTTTTAGGGGATCGTTTGCAACAGTTCAGAGCCATTTTTGAATGAATTGCAGAACGTCAGATTTTTGCTGAAATTGTGACCGCGTGGCTTAGGGATTTTTGCAAAAAAATGTTGTTCAGACGTCGAGGGCTAATTCTGTTTCCCATGATAAAAACGCATCTGTTTCCACCGAAAAACCTTTTAGGCGATCGTTTGCAACAGTTCAGCGCCATTTTTGAATGAATTGCAGAACGTCAGATTTTTGCTGAAATTGTGACCGCGCGGCTTAGGGATTTTTTCAAAAAAAGTTGTTCAGACGTTGAGGGCTAATTCTATTTCCCATGATAAAAACGCTTCTGTGTCCACCGAAAAACCTTTCAGGGGATTCTGTGCAACAGGTTAGCACCATTTTTGAGTGAATTGCAGAACGTCAGATTTTTGCTGAAATTGTGACCGCGCGGCTTAGGGATTTTTGCAAAAAAATGTTGTTCAGACGTCGAGGGCTAATTCTGTTTCCCATGATAAAAACGCATCTGTTTCCACCGAAAAACTTTTCATGGGATCATTTGCAACTGTTTGGCACCATTTTTGAGTGAATTGCAGAACGTCAGATTTTTGCTGAAATTGTGACCGCGCGGCTTAGGGATTTTTTCAAAAAAAAGTTGTTCAGACGTTGAGGGCTAATTCTGTTTCCCATGATAAAAACGCATCTGTTTCCACCGAAAAACCTTTCAGGGGATCGTTTGCAACAGTTTGGCACCATTTTTGAGTGAATTGCAGAACGTCAGATTTTTGCTGAAATTCTGACCGCGCGGCTTAGGGATTTTTGCAAAAAAATGTTGTTCAGACGTCGAGGGCTTATTCTGTTTCCCATGATAAAAACGCATTTGTCTCCACCGAAAAACCTTTCAGGGGATCGTTTGCAACAGTTTGGCACCATTTTTGAGTGAATTGCAGAACGTCAGATTTTTGCTGAAATTGTGACCGCGCAGCTTAGGGATTTTTGCAAAAAAAAAGTTGTTCAGACGTTGAGGGCTAATTTTGTTTCCCATGATAAAAACGCATCTGTTTCCACCGAAAAACCTTTTAGGGGATCGTTTGCAACAGTTCAGCGCCATTTTTGAATGAATTGCAGAACGTCAGATTTTTGCTGAAATTGTGACCGCGCGGCTTAGGGATTTTTTCAAAAAAAGTTGTTCAGACGTTGAGGGCTTATTCTGTTTCCCATGCTAAAAACGCATCTGTTTCCACCGAAAAACCTTTCAGGGGATCGTTTGCAACAGTTTGGCACCATTTTTGAGTGAATTGCAGAACGTCAGATTTTTGCTGAAATTGTGACCGCGCGGCTTAGGGATTTTTGCAAAAAAAAGTTGTTCAGACGTTGAGGGCTAATTTTGTTTCCCATGATAAAAACGCATCTGTGTCCACCGAAAAACCTTTCAGGGGATCCTTTGCAACAGGTTAGCACCATTTTTGAGTGAATTGCAGAACGTCAGATTTTTGCTGAAATTGTGACCGCGCGGCTTAGGGATTTTTGCAAAAAAATGTTGTTCAGACGTCGAGGGCTAATTCTGTTTCCCATGCTAAAAACGCATCTGTTTCCACCGAAAAACCTTTTAGGGGATCGTTTGCAACAGTTCAGCGCCATTTTTGAATGAATTGCAGAACGTCAGATTTTTGCTGAAATTGTGACCGCGCGGCTTAGGGATTTTTTCAAAAAAAGTTGTTCAGACGTTGAGGGCTAATTCTATTTCCGATGATAAAAACGCATCTGTTTCCACCGAAAAATCTTTCAGGGGATCGTTTGCAACAATTTGGCACCATTTTTGAGTGAATTGCAGAACGTCAGATTTTTGCTGAAATTGTGACCGCGCGGCTTAGGGATTTTTGCAAAAAAAAGTTGTTCAGACGTTGAGGGCTAATTTTGTTTCCCATGATAAAAACGCATCTGTTTCCGCCGAAAAACCTTTCAGGGGATCGTTTGCAACAGTTCAGCGCCATTTTTGAATGAATTGAAGAACGTCAGAAATTTAGAAGAAATTGTGATCGCGCGGCTTAGGGATTTTTGCAAAAAAAAGTTGTTCAGACGTTGAGGGCTAATTCTGTTTTCCATGATAAAAACGCATCTGTTTCCGCCGAAAAACCTTTCAGGGGATCGTTTGCAACAGTTTAGCACCATTTTTGAGTGAATTGCAGAACGTCAGATTTTTGCTGAAATTGTGACCGCGCGGCTTAGGGATTTTTGCAAAAAAATGTTGTTCAGACGTCGAGGGCTAATTCTGTTTCCCATGATAAAAACGCATCTGTTTCCACCGAAAAACGTTTTAGGGGATCGTTTGCAACAGTTCAGCGCCATTTTTGAATGAATTGCAGAACGTCAGATTTTTGCTGAAATTGTGACCGCGCGGCTTAGGGATTTTTTCAAAAAAAGTTGTTCAGACGTTGAGGGCTAATTCTATTTCCGATGATAAAAACGCATCTGTTTCCACCGAAAAATCTTTCAGGGGATCGTTTGCAACAATTTGGCACCATTTTTGAGTGAATTGCAGAACGTCAGATTTTTGCTGAAATTGTGACCGCGCGGCTTAGGGATTTTTGCAAAAAAAAGTTGTTCAGACGTTGAGGGCTAATTTTGTTTCCCATGATAAAAACGCATCTGTCTCCACCGAAAAACCTTTCAGGGGATCCTTTGCAACAGGTTAGCACCATTTTTGAGTGAATTGCAGAACGTCAGATTTTTGCTGAAATTGTGACCGCGCGGCTTAGGGATTTTTGCAAAAAAATGTTGTTCAGACGTCGAGGGCTTATTCTGTTTCCCATGCTAAAAACGCATCTGTTTCCACCGAAAAACCTTTCAGGGTATCGTTTGCAACAGTTTGGCACCATTTTTGAGTGAATTGCAGAACGTCAGATTTTTGCTGAAATTCTGACCGCGCGGCTTAGGGATTTTTGCAAAAAAATGTTGTTCAGACGTCGAGGGCTTATTCTGTTTCCCATGCTAAAAACGCATCTGTTTCCACCGAAAAACCTTTCAGGGGATCATTTGCAACAGTTTGGCACCATTTTTGATTGAATTGCAGAACGTCAGATTTTTGCTGAAATTGTGACCGCGCAGCTTAGGGATTTTTGCAAAAAAAATGTTGTTCAGACGTCGAGGGCTAATTCTATTTCCGATGATAAAAACGCATCTGTTTCCACCGAAAAACCTTTCAGGGGATCGTTTGCAACAGTTTGGCACCATTTTTGAGTGAATTGCAGAACGTCAGATTTTTGCTAAAATTGTGACCGCGCGGCTTAGGGATTTTTGCAAAAAAATGTTGTTCGGACGTCGAGGGCTAATTCTGTTTCCCATGATAGAAACGCATCTGTTTCCACCGAAAAACCTTTCAGGGGATCGTTTGCAACACTTCAGCGCCATTTTTGAATGAATTGAAGAACGTCAGATTTTTGCTGAAATTGTGACCGCGCGGCTTAGGGATTTTTGCAAAAAAATGTTGTTCAGACGTCGAGGGCTAATTCTATTTCCCATGATAAAAACGCATCTGTGTCCACCGAAAAACCTTTCAGGGGATCGTTTGCAACAGTTCAGCGCCATTTTTGAATGAATTGAAGAACGTCAGAAATTTAGAAGAAATTGTGATCGCGCGGCTTAGGGATTTTTGCAAAAAAATGTTTTTCAGACGTTGAGGGCTAATTCTGTTTCCCATGATAAAAACGCATCTGTTTCCGCCGAAAAACCTTTCAGGGGATCGTTTGCAACAGTTTAGCACCATTTTTGAGTGAATTGCAGAACGTCAGATTTTTGCTGAAATTGTGACCGCGCGGCTTAGGGATTTTTGCAAAAAAATGTTGTTCAGACGTCGAGGGCTAATTCTGTTTCCCATGATAAAAACGCATCTGTTTCCACCGAAAAACCTTTTAGGGGATCGTTTGCAACAGTTCAGCGCCATTTTTGAATGAATTGCAGAACGTCAGATTTTTGCTGAAATTGTGACCGCGCGGCTTAGGGATTTTTTCAAAAAAAGTTGTTCAGACGTTGAGGGCTAATTCTATTTCCGATGATAAAAACGCATCTGTTTCCACCGAAAAATCTTTCAGGGGATCGTTTGCAACAATTTGGCACCATTTTTGAGTGAATTGCAGAATGTCAGATTTTTGCTGAAATTGTGACCGCGCGGCTTAGGGATTTTTGCAAAAAAAAGTTGTTCAGACGTTGAGGGCTAATTTTCTTTCCCATGATAAAAACGCATCTGTCTCCACCGAAAAACCTTTCAGGGGATCCTTTGCAACAGGTTAGCACCATTTTTGAGTGAATTGCAGAACGTCAGATTTTTGCTGAAATTGTGACCGCGCGGCTTAGGGATTTTTGCAAAAAAATGTTGTTCAGACGTCGAGGGCTTATTCTGTTTCCCATGCTAAAAACGCATCTGTTTCCACCGAAAAACCTTTCAGGGGATCGTTTGCAACAGTTTGGCACCATTTTTGAGTGAATTGCAGAACGTCAGATTTTTGCTGAAATTCTGACCGCGCGGCTTAGGGATTTTTGCAAAAAAATGTTGTTCAGACGTCGAGGGCTTATTCTGTTTCCCATGCTAAAAACGCATCTGTTTCCACCGAAAAACCTTTCAGGGGATCATTTGCAACAGTTTGGCACCATTTTTGATTGAATTGCAGAACGTCAGATTTTTGCTGAAATTGTGACCGCGCAGCTTAGGGATTTTTGCAAAAAAAATGTTGTTCAGACGTCGAGGGCTAATTCTATTTCCGATGATAAAAACGCATCTGTTTCCACCGAAAAACCTTTCAGGGGATCGTTTGCAACAGTTTGGCACCATTTTTGAGTGAATTGCAGAACGTCAGATTTTTGCTAAAATTGTGACCGCGCGGCTTAGGGATTTTTGCAAAAAAATGTTGTTCGGACGTCGAGGGCTAATTCTGTTTCCCATGATAGAAACGCATCTGTTTCCACCGAAAAACCTTTCAGGGGATCGTTTGCAACACTTCAGCGCCATTTTTGAATGAATTGAAGAACGTCAGATTTTTGCTGAAATTGTGACCGCGCGGCTTAGGGATTTTTGCAAAAAAATGTTGTTCAGACGTCGAGGGCTAATTCTGTTTCCCATGAGAAAAACGCATCTGTTTCCACCGAAAAACCTTTCAGGGGATCGTTTGCAACAGTTCAGCGCCATTTTTGAATGAATTGCAGAACGTCAGATTTTTGCTGAAATTGTGACCGCGCGGCTTAGGGATTTTTTCAAAAAAAGTTGTTCAGACGTTGAGGGCTAATTCTATTTCCCATGATAAAAACGCATCTGTGTCCACCGAAAAACCTTTCAGGGGATCGTTTGCAACAGTTCAGCGCCATTTTTGAATGAATTGAAGAACGTCAGAAATTTAGAAGAAATTGTGATCGCGCGGCTTAGGGATTTTTGCAAAAAAATGTTTTTCAGACGTTGAGGGCTAATTCTGTTTCCCATGATAAAAACGCATCTGTTTGCGCCGAAAAACCTTTCAGGGGATCGTTTGCAACAGTTTAGCACCATTTTTGAGTGAATTGCAGAACGTCAGATTTTTGCTGAAATTGTGACCGCGCGGCTTAGGGATTTTTGCAAAAAAATGTTGTTCGGACGTCGAGGGCTAATTCTGTTTCCCATGATAGAAACGCATCTGTTTCCACCGAAAAACCTTTCAGGGGATCGTTTGCAACACTTCAGCGCCATTTTTGAATGAATTGAAGAACGTCAGATTTTTGCTGAAATTGTGACCGCGCGGCTTAGGGATTTTTGCAAAAAAATGTTGTTCAGACGTCGAGGGCTAATTCTGTTTCCCATGATAAAAACGCATCTGTTTCCACCGAAAAACCTTTTAGGGGATCGTTTGCAACAGTTCAGCGCCATTTTTGAATGAATTGCAGAACGTCAGATTTTTGCTGAAATTGTGACCGCGCGGCTTAGGGATTTTTTCAAAAAAAGTTGTTCAGACGTTGAGGGCTAATTCTATTTCCCATGATAAAAACGCATCTGTGTCCACCGAAAAACCTTTCAGGGGATCGTTTGCAACAGTTCAGCGCCATTTTTGAATGAATTGAAGAACGTCAGAAATTTAGAAGAAATTGTGATCGCGCGGCTTAGGGATTTTTGCAAAAAAATGTTTTTCAGACGTTGAGGGCTAATTCTGTTTCCCATGATAAAAACGCATCTGTTTCCGCCGAAAAACCTTTCAGGGGATCGTTTGCAACAGTTTAGCACCATTTTTGAGTGAATTGCAGAACGTCAGATTTTTGCTGAAATTGTGACCGCGCGGCTTAGGGATTTTTGCAAAAAAATGTTGTTCAGACGTCGAGGGCTAATTCTGTTTCCCATGATAAAAACGCATCTGTTTCCACCGAAAAACCTTTTAGGGGATCGTTTGCAACAGTTCAGCGCCATTTTTGAATGAATTGCAGAACGTCAGATTTTTGCTGAAATTGTGACCGCGCGGCTTAGGGATTTTTTCAAAAAAAGTTGTTCAGACGTTGAGGGCTAATTCTATTTCCGATGATAAAAACGCATCTGTTTCCACCGAAAAATCTTTCAGGGGATCGTTTGCAACAATTTGGCACCATTTTTGAGTGAATTGCAGAACGTCAGATTTTTGCTGAAATTGTGACCGCGCGGCTTAGGGATTTTTGCAAAAAAAAGTTGTTCAGACGTTGAGGGCTAATTTTGTTTCCCATGATAAAAACGCATCTGTCTCCACCGAAAAACCTTTCAGGGGATCCTTTGCAACAGGTTAGCACCATTTTTGAGTGAATTGCAGAACGTCAGATTTTTGCTGAAATTGTGACCGCGCGGCTTAGGGATTTTTGCAAAAAAATGTTGTTCAGACGTCGAGGGCTTATTCTGTTTCCCATGCTAAAAACGCATCTGTTTCCACCGAAAAACCTTTCAGGGGATCGTTTGCAACAGTTTGGCACCATTTTTGAGTGAATTGCAGAACGTCAGATTTTTGCTGAAATTCTGACCGCGCGGCTTAGGGATTTTTGCAAAAAAATGTTGTTCAGACGTCGAGGGCTTATTCTGTTTCCCATGCTAAAAACGCATCTGTTTCCACCGAAAAACCTTTCAGGGGATCATTTGCAACAGTTTGGCACCATTTTTGATTGAATTGCAGAACGTCAGATTTTTGCTGAAATTGTGACCGCGCAGCTTAGGGATTTTTGCAAAAAAAATGTTGTTCAGACGTCGAGGGCTAATTCTATTTCCGATGATAAAAACGCATCTGTTTCCACCGAAAAACCTTTCAGGGGATCGTTTGCAACAGTTTGGCACCATTTTTGAGTGAATTGCAGAACGTCAGATTTTTGCTAAAATTGTGACCGCGCGGCTTAGGGATTTTTGCAAAAAAATGTTGTTCGGACGTCGAGGGCTAATTCTGTTTCCCATGATAGAAACGCATCTGTTTCCACCGAAAAACCTTTCAGGGGATCGTTTGCAACACTTCAGCGCCATTTTTGAATGAATTGAAGAACGTCAGATTTTTGCTGAAATTGTGACCGCGCGGCTTAGGGATTTTTGCAAAAAAATGTTGTTCAGACGTCGAGGGCTAATTCTGTTTCCCATGATAAAAACGCATCTGTTTCCACCGAAAAACCTTTCAGGGGATCGTTTGCAACAGTTCAGCGCCATTTTTGAATGAATTGCAGAACGTCAGATTTTTGCTGAAATTGTGACCGCGCGGCTTAGGGATTTTTGCAAAAAAAAGTTGTTCAGACGTTGAGGGCTAATTTTGTTTCCCATGATAAAAACGCATCTGTGTCCACCGAAAAACCTTTCAGGGGATCCTTTGCAACAGGTTAGCACCATTTTTGAGTGAATTGCAGAACGTCAGATTTTTGCTGAAATTGTGACCGCGCGGCTTAGGGATTTTTGCAAAAAAATGTTGTTCAGACGTCGAGGGCTAATTCTGTTTCCCATGCTAAAAACGCATCTGTTTCCACCGAAAAACCTTTCAGGGGATCGTTTGCAACAGTTTGGCACCATTTTTGAGTGAATTGCAGAACGTCAGATTTTTGCTGAAATTGTGACCGCGCGGCTTAGGGATTTTTGCAAAAAAATGTTGTTCAGATGTTGAGGGCTAATTCTGTTTCCCATGATAAAAACGCATCTGTTTCCGCCGAAAAACCTTTCAGGGGATCGTTTGCAACAGTTTAGCACCATTTTTGAGTGAATTGCAGAACGTCAGATTTTTGCTGAAATTGTGACCGCGCGGCTTAGGGATTTTTGCAAAAAAATGTTGTTCGGACGTCGAGGGCTAATTCTGTTTCCCATGATAGAAACGCATCTGTTTCCACCGAAAAACCTTTCAGGGGATCGTTTGCAACACTTCAGCGCCATTTTTGAATGAATTGAAGAACGTCAGATTTTTGCTGAAATTGTGACCGCGCGGCTTAGGGATTTTTGCAAAAAAATGTTGTTCAGACGTCGAGGGCTAATTCTGTTTCCCATGATAAAAACGCATCTGTTTCCACCGAAAAACCTTTCAGGGGATCGTTTGCAACAGTTCAGCGCCATTTTTGAATGAATTGCAGAACGTCAGATTTTTGCTGAAATTGTGACCGCGCGGCTTAGGGATTTTTGCAAAAAAAAGTTGTTCAGACGTTGAGGGCTAATTTTGTTTCCCATGATAAAAACGCATCTGTGTCCACCGAAAAACCTTTCAGGGGATCCTTTGCAACAGGTTAGCACCATTTTTGAGTGAATTGCAGAACGTCAGATTTTTGCTGAAATTGTGACCGCGCGGCTTAGGGATTTTTGCAAAAAAATGTTGTTCAGACGTCGAGGGCTAATTCTGTTTCCGATGATAAAAACGCATCTGTTTCCACCGAAAAATCTTTCAGGGGATCGTTTGCAACAATTTGGCACCATTTTTGAGTGAATTGCAGAACGTCAGATTTTTGCTGAAATTGTGACTGCGCGGCTTAGGGATTTTTGCAAAAAAAAGTTGTTCAGACGTTGAGGGCTTATTCTGTTTCCCATGCTAAAAACGCATCTGTTTCCACCGAAAAACCTTTCAGGGGATCGTTTGCAACAGTTTGGCACCATTTTTGAGTGAATTGCAGAACGTCAGATTTTTGCTGAAATTGTGACCGCGCAGCTTAGGGATTTTTGCAAAAAAAATGTTGTTCAGACGTCGAGGGCTAATTCTATTTCCGATGATAAAAACGCATCTGTTTCCACCGAAAAACCTTTCAGGGGATCGTTTGCAACAGTTTGGCACCATTTTTGAGTGAATTGCAGAACGTCAGATTTTTGCTAAAATTGTGACCGCGCGGCTTAGGGATTTTTGCAAAAAAATGTTGTTCGGACGTCGAGGGCTAATTCTGTTTCCCATGATAGAAACGCATCTGTTTCCACCGAAAAACCTTTCAGGGGATCGTTTGCAACACTTCAGCGCCATTTTTGAATGAATTGAAGAACGTCAGATTTTTGCTGAAATTGTGACCGCGCGGCTTAGGGATTTTTGCAAAAAAATGTTGTTCAGACGTCGAGGGCTAATTCTGTTTCCCATGAGAAAAACGCATCTGTTTCCACCGAAAAACCTTTCAGGGGATCGTTTGCAACAGTTCAGCGCCATTTTTGAATGAATTGCAGAACGTCAGATTTTTGCTGAAATTGTGACCGCGCGGCTTAGGGATTTTTTCAAAAAAAGTTGTTCAGACGTTGAGGGCTAATTCTATTTCCCATGATAAAAACGCATCTGTGTCCACCGAAAAACCTTTCAGGGGATCGTTTGCAACAGTTCAGCGCCATTTTTGAATGAATTGAAGAACGTCAGAAATTTAGAAGAAATTGTGATCGCGCGGCTTAGGGATTTTTGCAAAAAAATGTTTTTCAGACGTTGAGGGCTAATTCTGTTTCCCATGATAAAAACGCATCTGTTTCCGCCGAAAAACCTTTCAGGGGATCGTTTGCAACAGTTTAGCACCATTTTTGAGTGAATTGCAGAACGTCAGATTTTTGCTGAAATTGTGACCGCGCGGCTTAGGGATTTTTGCAAAAAAATGTTGTTCGGACGTCGAGGGCTAATTCTGTTTCCCATGATAGAAACGCATCTGTTTCCACCGAAAAACCTTTCAGGGGATCGTTTGCAACACTTCAGCGCCATTTTTGAATGAATTGAAGAACGTCAGATTTTTGCTGAAATTGTGACCGCGCGGCTTAGGGATTTTTGCAAAAAAATGTTGTTCAGACGTCGAGGGCTAATTCTGTTTCCCATGATAAAAACGCATCTGTTTCCACCGAAAAACCTTTTAGGGGATCGTTTGCAACAGTTCAGCGCCATTTTTGAATGAATTACAGAACGTCAGATTTTTGCTGAAATTGTGACCGCGCGGCTTAGGGATTTTTTCAAAAAAAGTTGTTCAGACGTTGAGGGCTAATTCTATTTCCCATGATAAAAACGCATCTGTGTCCACCGAAAAACCTTTCAGGGGATCGTTTGCAACAGTTCAGCGCCATTTTTGAATGAATTGAAGAACGTCAGAAATTTAGAAGAAATTGTGATCGCGCGGCTTAGGGATTTTTGCAAAAAAATGTTTTTCAGACGTTGAGGGCTAATTCTGTTTCCCATGATAAAAACGCATCTGTTTCCGCCGAAAAACCTTTCAGGGGATCGTTTGCAACAGTTTAGCACCATTTTTGAGTGAATTGCAGAACGTCAGATTTTTGCTGAAATTGTGACCGCGCGGCTTAGGGATTTTTGCAAAAAAATGTTGTTCAGACGTCGAGGGCTAATTCTGTTTCCCATGATAAAAACGCATCTGTTTCCACCGAAAAACCTTTTAGGGGATCGTTTGCAACAGTTCAGCGCCATTTTTGAATGAATTGCAGAACGTCAGATTTTTGCTGAAATTGTGACCGCGCGGCTTAGGGATTTTTTCAAAAAAAGTTGTTCAGACGTTGAGGGCTAATTCTATTTCCGATGATAAAAACGCATCTGTTTCCACCGAAAAATCTTTCAGGGGATCGTTTGCAACAATTTGGCACCATTTTTGAGTGAATTGCAGAACGTCAGATTTTTGCTGAAATTGTGACCGCGCGGCTTAGGGATTTTTGCAAAAAAAAGTTGTTCAGACGTTGAGGGCTAATTTTGTTTCCCATGATAAAAACGCATCTGTCTCCACCGAAAAACCTTTCAGGGGATCCTTTGCAACAGGTTAGCACCATTTTTGAGTGAATTGCAGAACGTCAGATTTTTGCTGAAATTGTGACCGCGCGGCTTAGGGATTTTTGCAAAAAAATGTTGTTCAGACGTCGAGGGCTTATTCTGTTTCCCATGCTAAAAACGCATCTGTTTCCACCGAAAAACCTTTCAGGGGATCGTTTGCAACAGTTTGGCACCATTTTTGAGTGAATTGCAGAACGTCAGATTTTTGCTGAAATTCTGACCGCGCGGCTTAGGGATTTTTGCAAAAAAATGTTGTTCAGACGTCGAGGGCTTATTCTGTTTCCCATGCTAAAAACGCATCTGTTTCCACCGAAAAACCTTTCAGGGGATCATTTGCAACAGTTTGGCACCATTTTTGATTGAATTGCAGAACGTCAGATTTTTGCTGAAATTGTGACCGCGCAGCTTAGGGATTTTTGCAAAAAAAATGTTGTTCAGACGTCGAGGGCTAATTCTATTTCCGATGATAAAAACGCATCTGTTTCCACCGAAAAACCTTTCAGGGGATCGTTTGCAACAGTTTGGCACCATTTTTGAGTGAATTGCAGAACGTCAGATTTTTGCTAAAATTGTGACCGCGCGGCTTAGGGATTTTTGCAAAAAAATGTTGTTCGGACGTCGAGGGCTAATTCTGTTTCCCATGATAGAAACGCATCTGTTTCCACCGAAAAACCTTTCAGGGGATCGTTTGCAACACTTCAGCGCCATTTTTGAATGAATTGAAGAACGTCAGATTTTTGCTGAAATTGTGACCGCGCGGCTTAGGGATTTTTGCAAAAAAATGTTGTTCAGACGTCGAGGGCTAATTCTGTTTCCCATGATAAAAACGCATCTGTTTCCACCGAAAAACCTTTCAGGGGATCGTTTGCAACAGTTCAGCGCCATTTTTGAATGAATTGCAGAACGTCAGATTTTTGCTGAAATTGTGACCGCGCGGCTTAGGGATTTTTTCAAAAAAAGTTGTTCAGACGTTGAGGGCTAATTCTATTTCCCATGATAAAAACGCATCTGTGTCCACCGAAAAACCTTTCAGGGGATCGTTTGCAACAGTTCAGCGCCATTTTTGAATGAATTGAAGAACGTCAGAAATTTAGAAGAAATTGTGATCGCGCGGCTTAGGGATTTTTGCAAAAAAATGTTTTTCAGACGTTGAGGGCTAATTCTGTTTCCCATGATAAAAACGCATCTGTTTCCGCCGAAAAACCTTTCAGGGGATCGTTTGCAACAGTTTAGCACCATTTTTGAGTGAATTGCAGAACGTCAGATTTTTGCTGAAATTGTGACCGCGCGGCTTAGGGATTTTTGCAAAAAAATGTTGTTCAGACGTCGAGGGCTAATTCTGTTTCCCATGATAAAAACGCATCTGTTTCCACCGAAAAACCTTTTAGGGGATCGTTTGCAACAGTTCAGCGCCATTTTTGAATGAATTGCAGAACGTCAGATTTTTGCTGAAATTGTGACCGCGCGGCGTAGGGATTTTTTCAAAAAAAGTTGTTCAGACGTTGAGGGCTAATTCTATTTCCGATGATAAAAACGCATCTGTTTCCACCGAAAAACCTTTCAGGGGATCGTTTGCAACAGTTCAGCGCCATTTTTGAATGAATTGCAGAACGTCAGATTTTTGCTGAAATTGTGACCGCGCGGCTTAGGGATTTTTGCAAAAAAAAGTTGTTCAGACGTTGAGGGCTAATTTTGTTTCCCATGATAAAAACGCATCTGTGTCCACCGAAAAACCTTTCAGGGGATCCTTTGCAACAGGTTAGCACCATTTTTGAGTGAATTGCAGAACGTCAGATTTTTGCTGAAATTGTGACCGCGCGGCTTAGGGATTTTTTCAAAAAAAGTTGTTCAGACGTTGAGGGCTAATTCTATTTCCCATGATAAAAACGCATCTGTGTCCACCGAAAAACCTTTCAGGGGATCGTTTGCAACAGTTCAGCGCCATTTTTGAATGAATTGAAGAACGTCAGAAATTTAGAAGAAATTGTGATCGCGCGGCTTAGGGATTTTTGCAAAAAAATGTTTTTCAGACGTTGAGGGCTAATTCTGTTTCCCATGATAAAAACGCATCTGTTTCCGCCGAAAAACCTTTCAGGGGATCGTTTGCAACAGTTTAGCACCATTTTTGAGTGAATTGCAGAACGTCAGATTTTTGCTGAAATTGTGACAGCGCGGCTTAGGGATTTTTGCAAAAAAATGTTGTTCAGACGTCGAGGGCTAATTCTGTTTCCCATGATAAAAACGCATCTGTTTCCACCGAAAAACCTTTTAGGGGATCGTTTGCAACAGTTCAGCGCCATTTTTGAATGAATTGCAGAACGTCAGATTTTTGCTGAAATTGTGACCGCGCGGCTTAGGGATTTTTTCAAAAAAAGTTGTTCAGACGTTGAGGGCTAATTCTATTTCCGATGATAAAAACGCATCTGTTTCCACCGAAAAATCTTTCAGGGGATCGTTTGCAACAATTTGGCACCATTTTTGAGTGAATTGCAGAACGTCAGATTTTTGCTGAAATTGTGACCGCGCGGCTTAGGGATTTTTGCAAAAAAAAGTTGTTCAGACGTTGAGGGCTAATTTTGTTTCCCATGATAAAAACGCATCTGTCTCCACCGAAAAACCTTTCAGGGGATCCTTTGCAACAGGTTAGCACCATTTTTGAGTGAATTGCAGAACGTCAGATTTTTGCTGAAATTGTGACCGCGCGGCTTAGGGATTTTTGCAAAAAAATGTTGTTCAGACGTCGAGGGCTTATTCTGTTTCCCATGCTAAAAACGCATCTGTTTCCACCGAAAAACCTTTCAGGGGATCGTTTGCAACAGTTTGGCACCATTTTTGAGTGAATTGCAGAACGTCAGATTTTTGCTGAAATTCTGACCGCGCGGCTTAGGGATTTTTGCAAAAAAATGTTGTTCAGACGTCGAGGGCTTATTCTGTTTCCCATGCTAAAAACGCATCTGTTTCCACCGAAAAACCTTTCAGGGGATCATTTGCAACAGTTTGGCACCATTTTTGATTGAATTGCAGAACGTCAGATTTTTGCTGAAATTGTGACCGCGCAGCTTAGGGATTTTTGCAAAAAAAATGTTGTTCAGACGTCGAGGGCTAATTCTATTTCCGATGATAAAAACGCATCTGTTTCCACCGAAAAACCTTTCAGGGGATCGTTTGCAACAGTTTGGCACCATTTTTGAGTGAATTGCAGAACGTCAGATTTTTGCTAAAATTGTGACCGCGCGGCTTAGGGATTTTTGCAAAAAAATGTTGTTCGGACGTCGAGGGCTAATTCTGTTTCCCATGATAGAAACGCATCTGTTTCCACCGAAAAACCTTTCAGGGGATCGTTTGCAACACTTCAGCGCCATTTTTGAATGAATTGAAGAACGTCAGATTTTTGCTGAAATTGTGACCGCGCGGCTTAGGGATTTTTGCAAAAAAATGTTGTTCAGACGTCGAGGGCTAATTCTGTTTCCCATGATAAAAACGCATCTGTTTCCACCGAAAAACCTTTCAGGGGATCGTTTGCAACAGTTCAGCGCCATTTTTGAATGAATTGCAGAACGTCAGATTTTTGCTGAAATTGTGACCGCGCGGCTTAGGGATTTTTTCAAAAAAAGTTGTTCAGACGTTGAGGGCTAATTCTATTTCCCATGATAAAAACGCATCTGTGTCCACCGAAAAACCTTTCAGGGGATCGTTTGCAACAGTTCAGCGCCATTTTTGAATGAATTGAAGAACGTCAGAAATTTAGAAGAAATTGTGATCGCGCGGCTTAGGGATTTTTGCAAAAAAATGTTTTTCAGACGTTGAGGGCTAATTCTGTTTCCCATGATAAAAACGCATCTGTTTCCGCCGAAAAACCTTTCAGGGGATCGTTTGCAACAGTTTAGCACCATTTTTGAGTGAATTGCAGAACGTCAGATTTTTGCTGAAATTGTGACCGCGCGGCTTAGGGATTTTTGCAAAAAAATGTTGTTCAGACGTCGAGGGCTAATTCTGTTTCCCATGATAAAAACGCATCTGTTTCCACCGAAAAACCTTTTAGGGGATCGTTTGCAACAGTTCAGCGCCATTTTTGAATGAATTGCAGAACGTCAGATTTTTGCTGAAATTGTGACCGCGCGGCTTAGGGATTTTTTCAAAAAAAGTTGTTCAGACGTTGAGGGCTAATTCTATTTCCGATGATAAAAACGCATCTGTTTCCACCGAAAAACCTTTCAGGGGATCGTTTGCAACAGTTCAGCGCCATTTTTGAATGAATTGCAGAACGTCAGATTTTTGCTGAAATTGTGACCGCGCGGCTTAGGGATTTTTGCAAAAAAAAGTTGTTCAGACGTTGAGGGCTAATTTTGTTTCCCATGATAAAAACGCATCTGTGTCCACCGAAAAACCTTTCAGGGGATCCTTTGCAACAGGTTAGCACCATTTTTGAGTGAATTGCAGAACGTCAGATTTTTGCTGAAATTGTGACCGCGCGGCTTAGGGATTTTTGCAAAAAAATGTTGTTCAGACGTCGAGGGCTAATTCTGTTTCCCATGCTAAAAACGCATCTGTTTCCACCGAAAAACCTTTCAGGGGATCGTTTGCAACAGTTTGGCACCATTTTTGAGTGAATTGCAGAACGTCAGATTTTTGCTGAAATTGTGACCGCGCGGCTTAGGGATTTTTGCAAAAAAATGTTGTTCAGACGTTGAGGGCTAATTCTGTTTCCCATGATAAAAACGCATCTGTTTCCGCCGAAAAACCTTTCAGGGGATCGTTTGCAACAGTTTAGCACCATTTTTGAGTGAATTGCAGAACGTCAGATTTTTGCTGAAATTGTGACCGCGCGGCTTAGGGATTTTTGCAAAAAAATGTTGTTCAGACGTCGAGGGCTAATTCTGTTTCCCATGATAAAAACGCATCTGTTTCCACCGAAAAACCTTTTAGGGGATCGTTTGCAACAGTTCAGCGCCATTTTTGAATGAATTGCAGAACGTCAGATTTTTGCTGAAATTGTGACCGCGCGGCTTAGGGATTTTTTCAAAAAAAGTTGTTCAGACGTTGAGGGCTAATTCTATTTCCGATGATAAAAACGCATCTGTTTCCACCGAAAAATCTTTCAGGGGATCGTTTGCAACAATTTGGCACCATTTTTGAGTGAATTGCAGAACGTCAGATTTTTGCTGAAATTGTGACCGCGCGGCTTAGGGATTTTTGCAAAAAAAAGTTGTTCAGACGTTGAGGGCTAATTTTGTTTCCCATGATAAAAACGCATCTGTGTCCACCGAAAAACCTTTCAGGGGATCCTTTGCAACAGGTTAGCACCATTTTTGAGTGAATTGCAGAACGTCAGATTTTTGCTGAAATTGTGACCGCGCGGCTTAGGGATTTTTGCAAAAAAATGTTGTTCAGACGTCGAGGGCTAATTCTGTTTCCCATGCTAAAAACGCATCTGTTTCCACCGAAAAACCTTTCAGGGGATCGTTTGCAACAGTTCAGCGCCATTTTTGAATGAATTGCAGAACGTCAGATTTTTGCTGAAATTGTGACCGCGCGGCTTAGGGATTTTTGCAAAAAAAAGTTGTTCAGACGTTGAGGGCTAATTTTGTTTCCCATGATAAAAACGCATCTGTGTCCACCGAAAAACCTTTCAGGGGATCCTTTGCAACAGGTTAGCACCATTTTTGAGTGAATTGCAGAACGTCAGATTTTTGCTGAAATTGTGACCGCGCGGCTTAGGGATTTTTGCAAAAAAATGTTGTTCAGACGTCGAGGGCTAATTCTGTTTCCCATGCTAAAAACGCATCTGTTTCCACCGAAAAACCTTTCAGGGGATCGTTTGCAACAGTTTGGCACCATTTTTGAGTGAATTGCAGAACGTCAGATTTTTGCTGAAATTGTGACCGCGCGGCTTAGGGATTTTTGCAAAAAAATGTTGTTCAGACGTTGAGGGCTAATTCTGTTTCCCATGATAAAAACGCATCTGTTTCCGCCGAAAAACCTTTCAGGGGATCGTTTGCAACAGTTTAGCACCATTTTTGAGTGAATTGCAGAACGTCAGATTTTTGCTGAAATTGTGACCGCGCGGCTTAGGGATTTTTGCAAAAAAATGTTGTTCAGACGTCGAGGGCTAATTCTGTTTCCCATGATAAAAACGCATCTGTTTCCACCGAAAAACCTTTTAGGGGATCGTTTGCAACAGTTCAGCGCCATTTTTGAATGAATTGCAGAACGTCAGATTTTTGCTGAAATTGTGACCGCGCGGCTTAGGGATTTTTTCAAAAAAAGTTGTTCAGACGTTGAGGGCTAATTCTATTTCCGATGATAAAAACGCATCTGTTTCCACCGAAAAATCTTTCAGGGGATCGTTTGCAACAATTTGGCACCATTTTTGAGTGAATTGCAGAACGTCAGATTTTTGCTGAAATTGTGACCGCGCGGCTTAGGGATTTTTGCAAAAAAAAGTTGTTCAGACGTTGAGGGCTAATTTTGTTTCCCATGATAAAAACGCATCTGTGTCCACCGAAAAACCTTTCAGGGGATCCTTTGCAACAGGTTAGCACCATTTTTGAGTGAATTGCAGAACGTCAGATTTTTGCTGAAATTGTGACCGCGCGGCTTAGGGATTTTTGCAAAAAAATGTTGTTCAGACGTCGAGGGCTAATTCTGTTTCCCATGCTAAAAACGCATCTGTTTCCACCGAAAAACCTTTCAGGGGATCGTTTGCAACAGTTCAGCGCCATTTTTGAATGAATTGCAGAACGTCAGATTTTTGCTGAAATTGTGACCGCGCGGCGTAGGGATTTTTTCAAAAAAAGTTGTTCAGACGTTGAGGGCTAATTCTATTTCCGATGATAAAAACGCATCTGTTTCCACCG
Source organism: Podarcis gaigeae (assembly GCF_964106915.1). Classification (NCBI taxonomy): domain Eukaryota; kingdom Metazoa; phylum Chordata; class Lepidosauria; order Squamata; family Lacertidae; genus Podarcis; species Podarcis gaigeae. The sequence goes on along the minus strand of NC_139679.1, from coordinate 10,297,746 downwards.
AAAAACCTTTCAGGGGATCGTTTGCAACAGTTCAGCGCCATTTTTGAATGAATTGCAGAACGTCAGATTTTTGCTGAAATTGTGACCGCGCGGCTTAGGGATTTTTGCAAAAAAAAGTTGTTCAGACGTTGAGGGCTAATTTTGTTTCCCATGATAAAAACGCATCTGTGTCCACCGAAAAACCTTTCAGGGGATCCTTTGCAACAGGTTAGCACCATTTTTGAGTGAATTGCAGAACGTCAGATTTTTGCTGAAATTGTGACCGCGCGGCTTAGGGATTTTTTCAAAAAAAGTTGTTCAGACGTTGAGGGCTAATTCTATTTCCCATGATAAAAACGCATCTGTGTCCACCGAAAAACCTTTCAGGGGATCGTTTGCAACAGTTCAGCGCCATTTTTGAATGAATTGAAGAACGTCAGAAATTTAGAAGAAATTGTGATCGCGCGGCTTAGGGATTTTTGCAAAAAAATGTTTTTCAGACGTTGAGGGCTAATTCTGTTTCCCATGATAAAAACGCATCTGTTTCCGCCGAAAAACCTTTCAGGGGATCGTTTGCAACAGTTTAGCACCATTTTTGAGTGAATTGCAGAACGTCAGATTTTTGCTGAAATTGTGACAGCGCGGCTTAGGGATTTTTGCAAAAAAATGTTGTTCAGACGTCGAGGGCTAATTCTGTTTCCCATGATAAAAACGCATCTGTTTCCACCGAAAAACCTTTTAGGGGATCGTTTGCAACAGTTCAGCGCCATTTTTGAATGAATTGCAGAACGTCAGATTTTTGCTGAAATTGTGACCGCGCGGCTTAGGGATTTTTTCAAAAAAAGTTGTTCAGACGTTGAGGGCTAATTCTATTTCCGATGATAAAAACGCATCTGTTTCCACCGAAAAATCTTTCAGGGGATCGTTTGCAACAATTTGGCACCATTTTTGAGTGAATTGCAGAACGTCAGATTTTTGCTGAAATTGTGACCGCGCGGCTTAGGGATTTTTGCAAAAAAAAGTTGTTCAGACGTTGAGGGCTAATTTTGTTTCCCATGATAAAAACGCATCTGTCTCCACCGAAAAACCTTTCAGGGGATCCTTTGCAACAGGTTAGCACCATTTTTGAGTGAATTGCAGAACGTCAGATTTTTGCTGAAATTGTGACCGCGCGGCTTAGGGATTTTTGCAAAAAAATGTTGTTCAGACGTCGAGGGCTTATTCTGTTTCCCATGCTAAAAACGCATCTGTTTCCACCGAAAAACCTTTCAGGGGATCGTTTGCAACAGTTTGGCACCATTTTTGAGTGAATTGCAGAACGTCAGATTTTTGCTGAAATTCTGACCGCGCGGCTTAGGGATTTTTGCAAAAAAATGTTGTTCAGACGTCGAGGGCTTATTCTGTTTCCCATGCTAAAAACGCATCTGTTTCCACCGAAAAACCTTTCAGGGGATCATTTGCAACAGTTTGGCACCATTTTTGATTGAATTGCAGAACGTCAGATTTTTGCTGAAATTGTGACCGCGCAGCTTAGGGATTTTTGCAAAAAAAATGTTGTTCAGACGTCGAGGGCTAATTCTATTTCCGATGATAAAAACGCATCTGTTTCCACCGAAAAACCTTTCAGGGGATCGTTTGCAACAGTTTGGCACCATTTTTGAGTGAATTGCAGAACGTCAGATTTTTGCTAAAATTGTGACCGCGCGGCTTAGGGATTTTTGCAAAAAAATGTTGTTCGGACGTCGAGGGCTAATTCTGTTTCCCATGATAGAAACGCATCTGTTTCCACCGAAAAACCTTTCAGGGGATCGTTTGCAACACTTCAGCGCCATTTTTGAATGAATTGAAGAACGTCAGATTTTTGCTGAAATTGTGACCGCGCGGCTTAGGGATTTTTGCAAAAAAATGTTGTTCAGACGTCGAGGGCTAATTCTGTTTCCCATGATAAAAACGCATCTGTTTCCACCGAAAAACCTTTCAGGGGATCGTTTGCAACAGTTCAGCGCCATTTTTGAATGAATTGCAGAACGTCAGATTTTTGCTGAAATTGTGACCGCGCGGCTTAGGGATTTTTTCAAAAAAAGTTGTTCAGACGTTGAGGGCTAATTCTATTTCCCATGATAAAAACGCATCTGTGTCCACCGAAAAACCTTTCAGGGGATCGTTTGCAACAGTTCAGCGCCATTTTTGAATGAATTGAAGAACGTCAGAAATTTAGAAGAAATTGTGATCGCGCGGCTTAGGGATTTTTGCAAAAAAATGTTTTTCAGACGTTGAGGGCTAATTCTGTTTCCCATGATAAAAACGCATCTGTTTCCGCCGAAAAACCTTTCAGGGGATCGTTTGCAACAGTTTAGCACCATTTTTGAGTGAATTGCAGAACGTCAGATTTTTGCTGAAATTGTGACCGCGCGGCTTAGGGATTTTTGCAAAAAAATGTTGTTCAGACGTCGAGGGCTAATTCTGTTTCCCATGATAAAAACGCATCTGTTTCCACCGAAAAACCTTTTAGGGGATCGTTTGCAACAGTTCAGCGCCATTTTTGAATGAATTGCAGAACGTCAGATTTTTGCTGAAATTGTGACCGCGCGGCTTAGGGATTTTTTCAAAAAAAGTTGTTCAGACGTTGAGGGCTAATTCTATTTCCGATGATAAAAACGCATCTGTTTCCACCGAAAAACCTTTCAGGGGATCGTTTGCAACAGTTCAGCGCCATTTTTGAATGAATTGCAGAACGTCAGATTTTTGCTGAAATTGTGACCGCGCGGCTTAGGGATTTTTGCAAAAAAAAGTTGTTCAGACGTTGAGGGCTAATTTTGTTTCCCATGATAAAAACGCATCTGTGTCCACCGAAAAACCTTTCAGGGGATCCTTTGCAACAGGTTAGCACCATTTTTGAGTGAATTGCAGAACGTCAGATTTTTGCTGAAATTGTGACCGCGCGGCTTAGGGATTTTTGCAAAAAAATGTTGTTCAGACGTCGAGGGCTAATTCTGTTTCCCATGCTAAAAACGCATCTGTTTCCACCGAAAAACCTTTCAGGGGATCGTTTGCAACAGTTTGGCACCATTTTTGAGTGAATTGCAGAACGTCAGATTTTTGCTGAAATTGTGACCGCGCGGCTTAGGGATTTTTGCAAAAAAATGTTGTTCAGACGTTGAGGGCTAATTCTGTTTCCCATGATAAAAACGCATCTGTTTCCGCCGAAAAACCTTTCAGGGGATCGTTTGCAACAGTTTAGCACCATTTTTGAGTGAATTGCAGAACGTCAGATTTTTGCTGAAATTGTGACCGCGCGGCTTAGGGATTTTTGCAAAAAAATGTTGTTCAGACGTCGAGGGCTAATTCTGTTTCCCATGATAAAAACGCATCTGTTTCCACCGAAAAACCTTTTAGGGGATCGTTTGCAACAGTTCAGCGCCATTTTTGAATGAATTGCAGAACGTCAGATTTTTGCTGAAATTGTGACCGCGCGGCTTAGGGATTTTTTCAAAAAAAGTTGTTCAGACGTTGAGGGCTAATTCTATTTCCGATGATAAAAACGCATCTGTTTCCACCGAAAAATCTTTCAGGGGATCGTTTGCAACAATTTGGCACCATATTTGAGTGAATTGCAGAACGTCAGATTTTTGCTGAAATTGTGACCGCGCGGCTTAGGGATTTTTGCAAAAAAAAGTTGTTCAGACGTTGAGGGCTAATTTTGTTTCCCATGATAAAAACGCATCTGTGTCCACCGAAAAACCTTTCAGGGGATCCTTTGCAACAGGTTAGCACCATTTTTGAGTGAATTGCAGAACGTCAGATTTTTGCTGAAATTGTGACCGCGCGGCTTAGGGATTTTTGCAAAAAAATGTTGTTCAGACGTCGAGGGCTAATTCTGTTTCCCATGCTAAAAACGCATCTGTTTCCACCGAAAAACCTTTCAGGGGATCGTTTGCAACAGTTTGGCACCATTTTTGAGTGAATTGCAGAACGTCAGATTTTTGCTGAAATTGTGACCGCGCGGCTTAGGGATTTTTGCAAAAAAATGTTGTTCAGACGTTGAGGGCTAATTCTGTTTCCCATGATAAAAACGCATCTGTTTCCGCCGAAAAACCTTTCAGGGGATCGTTTGCAACAGTTTAGCACCATTTTTGAGTGAATTGCAGAACGTCAGATTTTTGCTGAAATTGTGACCGCGCGGCTTAGGGATTTTTGCAAAAAAATGTTGTTCAGACGTCGAGGGCTAATTCTGTTTCCCATGATAAAAACGCATCTGTTTCCACCGAAAAACCTTTTAGGGGATCGTTTGCAACAGTTCAGCGCCATTTTTGAATGAATTGCAGAACGTCAGATTTTTGCTGAAATTGTGACCGCGCGGCTTAGGGATTTTTTCAAAAAAAGTTGTTCAGACGTTGAGGGCTAATTCTATTTCCGATGATAAAAACGCATCTGTTTCCACCGAAAAATCTTTCAGGGGATCGTTTGCAACAATTTGGCACCATTTTTGAGTGAATTGCAGAACGTCAGATTTTTGCTGAAATTGTGACCGCGCGGCTTAGGGATTTTTGCAAAAAAAAGTTGTTCAGACGTTGAGGGCTAATTTTGTTTCCCATGATAAAAACGCATCTGTCTCCACCGAAAAACCTTTCAGGGGATCGATTGCAACAGTTTAGCACCATTTTTGAGTGAATTGCAGAACGTCAGATTTTTGCTGAAATTGTGACCGCGCGGCTTAGGGATTTTTGCAAAAAAATGTTGTTCAGACGTCGAGGGCTTATTCTGTTTCCCATGCTAAAAACGCATCTGTTTCCACCGAAAAACCTTTCAGGGGATCGTTTGCAACAGTTTGGCACCATTTTTGAGTGAATTGCAGAACGTCAGATTTTTGCTGAAATTCTGACCGCGCGGCTTAGGGATTTTTGCGAAAAAATGTTGTTCAGACGTCGAGGGCTTATTCTGTTTCCCATGCTAAAAACGCATCTGTTTCCACCGAAAAACCTTTCAGGGGATCATTTGCAACAGTTTGGCACCATTTTTGATTGAATTGCAGAACGTCAGATTTTTGCTGAAATTGTGACCGCGCAGCTTAGGGATTTTTGCAAAAAAAATGTTGTTCAGACGTCGAGGGCTAATTCTATTTCCGATGATAAAAACGCATCTGTTTCCACCGAAAAACCTTTCAGGGGATCGTTTGCAACAGTTTGGCACCATTTTTGAGTGAATTGCAGAACGTCAGATTTTTGCTAAAATTGTGACCGCGCGGCTTAGGGATTTTTGCAAAAAAATGTTGTTCGGACGTCGAGGGCTAATTCTGTTTCCCATGATAGAAACGCATCTGTTTCCACCGAAAAACCTTTCAGGGGATCGTTTGCAACACTTCAGCGCCATTTTTGAATGAATTGAAGAACGTCAGATTTTTGCTGAAATTGTGACCGCGCGGCTTAGGGATTTTTGCAAAAAAATGTTGTTCAGACGTCGAGGGCTTATTCTGTTTCCCATGCTAAAAACGCATCTGTTTCCACCGAAAAACCTTTCAGGGGATCGTTTGCAACAGTTTGGCACCATTTTTGAGTGAATTGCAGAACGTCAGATTTTTGCTGAAATTGTGACCGCGCGGCTTAGGGATTTTTGCAAAAAAATGTTGTTCAGACGTCGAGGGCTTATTCTGTTTCCCATGCTAAAAACGCATCTGTTTCCACCGAAAAACCTTTCAGGGGATCGTTTGCAACAGTTTGGCACCATTTTTGAGTGAATTGCAGAACGTCAGATTTTTGCTGAAATTCTGACCGCGCGGCTTAGGGATTTTTGCGAAAAAATGTTGTTCAGACGTCGAGGGCTTATTCTGTTTCCCATGCTAAAAACGCATCTGTTTCCACCGAAAAACCTTTCAGGGGATCATTTGCAACAGTTTGGCACCATTTTTGATTGAATTGCAGAACGTCAGATTTTTGCTGAAATTGTGACCGCGCAGCTTAGGGATTTTTGCAAAAAAAATGTTGTTCAGACGTCGAGGGCTAATTCTATTTCCGATGATAAAAACGCATCTGTTTCCACCGAAAAACCTTTCAGGGGATCGTTTGCAACAGTTTGGCACCATTTTTGAGTGAATTGCAGAACGTCAGATTTTTGCTAAAATTGTGACCGCGCGGCTTAGGGATTTTTGCAAAAAAATGTTGTTCGGACGTCGAGGGCTAATTCTGTTTCCCATGATAGAAACGCATCTGTTTCCACCGAAAAACCTTTCAGGGGATCGTTTGCAACACTTCAGCGCCATTTTTGAATGAATTGAAGAACGTCAGATTTTTGCTGAAATTGTGACCGCGCGGCTTAGGGATTTTTGCAAAAAAATGTTGTTCAGACGTCGAGGGCTAATTCTGTTTCCCATGATAAAAACGCATCTGTTTCCACCGAAAAACCTTTCAGGGGATCGTTTGCAACAGTTCAGCGCCATTTTTGAATGAATTGCAGAACGTCAGATTTTTGCTGAAATTGTGACCGCGCGGCTTAGGGATTTTTTCAAAAAAAGTTGTTCAGACGTTGAGGGCTAATTCTATTTCCCATGATAAAAACGCATCTGTGTCCACCGAAAAACCTTTCAGGGGATCGTTTGCAACAGTTCAGCGCCATTTTTGAATGAATTGAAGAACGTCAGAAATTTAGAAGAAATTGTGATCGCGCGGCTTAGGGATTTTTGCAAAAAAATGTTTTTCAGACGTTGAGGGCTAATTCTGTTTCCCATGATAAAAACGCATCTGTTTCCGCCGAAAAACCTTTCAGGGGATCGATTGCAACAGTTTAGCACCATTTTTGAATGAATTGCAGAACGTCAGATTTTTGCTGAAATTGTGACCGCGCCGCTTAGGGATTTTTGCAAAAAAATGTTGTTCAGACGTCGAGGGCTAATTCTGTTTCCCATGATAAAAACGCATCTGTTTCCACCGAAAAACCTTTTAGGGGATCGTTTGCAACAGTTCAGCGCCATTTTTGAATGAATTGCAGAACGTCAGATTTTTGCTGAAATTGTGACCGCGCGGCTTAGGGATTTTTTCAAAAAAAGTTATTCAGACGTTGAGGGCTAATTCTATTTCCGATGATAAAAACGCATCTGTTTCCACCGAAAAATCTTTCAGGGGATCGTTTGCAACAATTTGGCACCATTTTTGAGTGAATTGCAGAACGTCAGATTTTTGCTGAAATTGTCACCGCGCGGCTTAGGGATTTTTGCAAAAAAATATTGTTCAGACGTCGAGGGCTTATTCTGTTTCCCATGCAAAAAACGCATCTGTTTCCACCGAAAAACCTTTCAGGGGATCGTTTGCAACAGTTTGGCACCATTTTTGAGTGAATTGCAGAACGTCAGATTTTTGCTGAAATTCTGACCGCGCGGCTTAGGGATTTTTGCAAAAAAATGTTGTTCAGACGTCGAGGGCTTATTCTGTTTCCCATGCTAAAAACGCATCTGTTTCCACCGAAAAACCTTTCAGGGTATCGTTTGCAACAGTTTGGTACCATTTTTGAGTGAATTGCAGAACGTCAGATTTTTGCTGAAATTGTGACCGCGCAGCTTAGGGATTTTTGCAAAAAAAATGTTGTTCAGACGTTGAGGGCTAATTCTGTTTCCCATGATAAAAACGCATCTGTTTCCACCGAAAAACCTTTCAGGGGATCGTTTGCAACAGTTCAGCGCCATTTTTGAATGAATTGAAGAAGGTCAGAAATTTAGAAGAAATTGTGATCGCGCGGCTTAGGGATTTTTGCAAAAAAATGTTGTTCAGACGTTGAGGGCTAATTCTGTTTCCCATGATAAAAACGCATCTGTTTCCGCCGAAAAACCTTTCAGGGGATCGTTTGCAACAGTTTAGCACCATTTTTGAATGAATTGCAGAACGTCAGATTTTTGCTGAAATTGTGACCGCGCGGCTTAGGGATTTTTGCAAAAAAATGTGGTTCAGACGTCGAGGGCTAATTCTGTTTCCCATGATAAAAACGCATCTGTTTCCACCGAAAAACCTTTTAGGGGATCGTTTGCAACAGTTCAGAGCCATTTTTGAATGAATTGCAGAACGTCATATTTTTGCTGAAATTGTGACCGCGTGGCTTAGGGATTTTTGCAAAAAAATGTTGTTCAGACGTCGAGGGCTAATTCTGTTTCCCATGATAAAAACGCATCTGTTTCCACCGAAAAACCTTTTAGGCGATCGTTTGCAACAGTTCAGCGCCATTTTTGAATGAATTGCAGAACGTCAGATTTTTGCTGAAATTGTGACCGCGCGGCTTAGGGATTTTTTCAAAAAAAGTTGTTCAGACGTTGAGGGCTAATTCTATTTCCCATGATAAAAACGCTTCTGTGTCCACCGAAAAACCTTTCAGGGGATTCTGTGCAACAGGTTAGCACCATTTTTGAGTGAATTGCAGAACGTCAGATTTTTGCTGAAATTGTGACCGCGCGGCTTAGGGATTTTTGCAAAAAAATGTTGTTCAGACGTCGAGGGCTAATTCTGTTTCCCATGATAAAAACGCATCTGTTTCCACCGAAAAACTTTTCATGGGATCATTTGCAACTGTTTGGCACCATTTTTGAGTGAATTGCAGAACGTCAGATTTTTGCTGAAATTGTGACCGCGCGGCTTAGGGATTTTTTCAAAAAAAAGTTGTTCAGACGTTGAGGGCTAATTCTGTTTCCCATGATAAAAACGCATCTGTTTCCACCGAAAAACCTTTCAGGGGATCGTTTGCAACAGTTTGGCACCATTTTTGAGTGAATTGCAGAACGTCAGATTTTTGCTGAAATTCTGACCGCGCGGCTTAGGGATTTTTGCAAAAAAATGTTGTTCAGACGTCGAGGGCTTATTCTGTTTCCCATGATAAAAACGCATTTGTCTCCACCGAAAAACCTTTCAGGGGATCGTTTGCAACAGTTTGGCACCATTTTTGAGTGAATTGCAGAACGTCAGATTTTTGCTGAAATTGTGACCGCGCAGCTTAGGGATTTTTGCAAAAAAAAAGTTGTTCAGACGTTGAGGGCTAATTTTGTTTCCCATGATAAAAACGCATCTGTTTCCACCGAAAAACCTTTTAGGGGATCGTTTGCAACAGTTCAGCGCCATTTTTGAATGAATTGCAGAACGTCAGATTTTTGCTGAAATTGTGACCGCGCGGCTTAGGGATTTTTTCAAAAAAAGTTGTTCAGACGTTGAGGGCTTATTCTGTTTCCCATGCTAAAAACGCATCTGTTTCCACCGAAAAACCTTTCAGGGGATCGTTTGCAACAGTTTGGCACCATTTTTGAGTGAATTGCAGAACGTCAGATTTTTGCTGAAATTCTGACCGCGCGGCTTAGGGATTTTTGCAAAAAAATGTTGTTCAGACGTCGAGGGCTTATTCTGTTTCCCATGCTAAAAACGCATCTGTCTCCACCGAAAAACCTTTCAGGGGATCCTTTGCAACAGGTTAGCACCATTTTTGAGTGAATTGCAGAACGTCAGATTTTTGCTGAAATTGTGACCGCGCGGCTTAGGGATTTTTGCGAAAAAATGTTGTTCAGACGTCGAGGGCTTATTCTGTTTCCCATGCTAAAAACGCATCTGTTTCCACCGAAAAACCTTTCAGGGGATCGTTTGCAACAGTTTGGCACCATTTTTGAGTGAATTGCAGAACGTCAGATTTTTGCTGAAATTCTGACCGCGCGGCTTAGGGATTTTTGCAAAAAAATGTTGTTCAGACGTTGAGGGCTTATTCTGTTTCCCATGCTAAAAACGCATCTGTTTCCACCGAAAAACCTTTCAGGGGATCGTTTGCAACAGTTTGGCACCATTTTTGAGTGAATTGCAGAACGTCAGATTTTTGCTGAAATTCTGACCGCGCGGCTTAGGGATTTTTGCAAAAAAATGTTGTTCAGACGTCGAGGGCTTATTCTGTTTCCCATGATAAAAACGCATCTGTCTCCACCGAAAAACCTTTCAGGGGATCGTTTGCAACAGTTTGGCACCATTTTTGAGTGAATTGCAGAACGTCAGATTTTTGCTGAAATTGTGACCGCGCAGCTTAGGGATTTTTGCAAAAAAAATGTTGTTCAGACGTCGAGGGCTAATTCTGTTTCCCATGATAAAAACGCATCTGTTTCCACCGAAAAACCTTTTAGGGGATCGTTTGCAACAGTTCAGCGCCATTTTTGAATGAATTGCAGAACGTCAGATTTTTGCTGAAATTGTGACCGCGCGGCTTAGGGATTTTTTCAAAAAAAGTTGTTCAGACGTTGAGGGCTAATTCTATTTCCGATGATAAAAACGCATCTGTTTCCACCGAAAAATCTTTTAGGGGATCGTTTGCAACAGTTCAGCGCCATTTTTGAATGAATTGCAGAACGTCAGATTTTTGCTGAAATTGTGACCGCGCGGCTTAGGGATTTTTTCAAAAAAAGTTGTTCAGACGTTGAGGGCTAATTCTATTTCCGATGATAAAAACGCATCTGTTTCCACCGAAAAATCTTTCAGGGGATCGTTTGCAACAATTTGGCACCATTTTTGAGTGAATTGCAGAACGTCAGATTTTTGCTGAAATTGTGACCGCGCGGCTTAGGGATTTTTGCAAAAAAAAGTTGTTCAGACGTTGAGGGCTAATTTCGTTTCCCATGATAAAAACGCATCTTTCTCCACCGAAAAACCTTTCAGGGGATCGTTTGCAACAGGTTAGCACCATTTTTGAGTGAATTGCAGAACGTCAGATTTTTGCTGAAATTGTGACCGCGCGGCTTAGGGATTTTTGCAAAAAAATGTTGTTCAGGCGTTGAGGGCTTATTCTGTTTCCCATGCTAAAAACGCATCTGTTTCCACCGAAAAACCTTTCAGGGGATCGTTTGCAACAGTTTGGCACCATTTTTGAGTGAATTGCAGAACGTCAGATTTTTGCTGAAATTCTGACCGCGCGGCTTAGGGATTTTTGCAAAAAAATGTTGTTCAGACGTCGAGGGCTTATTCTATTTCCCATGATAAAAACGCATCTGTCTCCACCGAAAAACCTTTCAGGGGATCCTTTGCAACAGGTTAGCACCATTTTTGAGTGAATTGCAGAACGTCAGATTTTTGCTGAAATTGTGACCGCGCGGCTTAGGGATTTTTGCGAAAAAATGTTGTTCAGACGTCGAGGGCTTATTCTGTTTCCCATGCTAAAAACGCATCTGTTTCCACCGAAAAACCTTTCAGGGGATCGTTTGCAACAGTTTGGCACCATTTTTGAGTGAATTGCAGAACGTCAGATTTTTGCTGAAATTCTGACCGCGCGGCTTAGGGATTTTTTCCAAAAATGTTGTTCAGACGTCGAGGGCTTATTCTGTTTCCCATGCTAAAAACGCATCTGTTTCCACCGAAAAACCTTTCAGGGGATCGTTTGCAACAGTTTGGCACCATTTTTGAGTGAATTGCAGAACGTCAGATTTTTGCTGAAATTGTGACCGCGCAGCTTAGGGATTTTTGCAAAAAAAATGTTGTTCAGACGTCGAGGGCTAATTCTGTTTCCCATGATAAAAACGCATCTGTTTCCACCGAAAAACCTTTCAGGGGATCGTTTGCAACAGTTCAGCGCCTTTTTTGAATGAATTGAAGAACGTCAGAAATTTAGAAGAAATTGTGATCGCGCGGCTTAGGGATTTTTGCAAAAAAATGTTGTTCAGACGTCGAGGGCTAATTCTGTTTCCCATGATAAAAACGCATCTGTTTCCACCGAAAAACCTTTTAGGGGATCGTTTGCAACAGTTCAGCGCCATTTTTGAATGAATTGAAGAACGTCAGAAATTTAGAAGAAATTGTGATCGCGCGGCTTAGGGATTTTTGCAAAAAAATGTTGTTCAGACGTCGAGGGCTAATTCTGTTTCCCATGATAAAAACGCATCTGTTTCCACCGAAAAACCTTTTAGGGGATCGTTTGCAACAGTTCAGCGCCATTTTTGAATGAATTGAAGAACGTCAGAAATTTAGAAGAAATTGTGATCGCGCGGCTTAGGGATTTTTGCAAAAAAATGTTGTTCAGACGTCGAGGGCTAATTCTGTTTCCCATGATAAAAACGCATCTGTTTCCACCGAAAAACCTTTCAGGGGATCGTTTGCAACAGTTCAGCGCCATTTTTGAATGAATTGAAGAACGTCAGAAATTTAGAAGAAATTGTGATCGCGCGGCTTAGGAATTTTTGCAAAAAAATGTTGTTCAGACGTTGAGGGCTAATTCTGTTTCCCATGATAAAAACGCATCTGTTTCCGCCGAAAAACCTTTCAGGGGATCGTTTGCAACAGTTTAGCACCATTTTTGAGTGAATTGCAGAACGTCAGATTTTTGCTGAAATTGTGACCGCGCGGCTTAGGGATTTTTGCAAAAAAATGTGGTTCAGACGTCGAGGGCTAATTCTGTTTCCCATGATAAAAACGCATCTGTTTCCACCGAAAAACCTTTTAGGGGATCGTTTGCAACAGTTCAGAGCCATTTTTGAATGAATTGCAGAACGTCATATTTTTGCTGAAATTGTGACCGCGTGGCTTAGGGATTTTTGCAAAAAAATGTTGTTCAGACGTCGAGGGCTAATTCTGTTTCCCATGATAAAAACGCATCTGTTTCCATCGAAAAACCTTTTAGGCGATCGTTTGCAACAGTTCAGCGCCATTTTTGAATGAATTGCAGAACGTCAGATTTTTGCTGAAATTGTGACCGCGCGGCTTAGGGATTTTTTCAAAAAAAGTTGTTCAGACGTTGAGGGCTAATTCTATTTCCCATGATAAAAACGCTTCTGTGTCCACCGAAAAACCTTTCAGGGGATTCTGTGCAACAGGTTAGCACCATTTTTGAGTGAATTGCAGAACGTCAGATTTTTGCTGAAATTGTGACCGCGCGGCTTAGGGATTTTTGCAAAAAAATGTTGTTCAGACGTCGAGGGCTTATTCTGTTTCCCATGCTAAAAACGCATCTGTTTCCACCGAAAAACCTTTCAGGGGATCGTTTGCAACAGTTTGGCACCATTTTTGAGTGAATTGCAGAACGTCAGATTTTTGCAGAAATTGTGACCGCGCGGCTTAGGGATTTTTGCAAAAAAATGTTGTTCAGACGTCGAGGGCTAATTCTGTTTCCCATGATAAAAACGCATCTGTTTCCACCGAAAAACCTTTCAGGGGATCGTTTGCAACAGTTCAGCGCCATTTTTGAATGAATTGAAGAACGTCAGAAATTTAGAAGAAATTGTGATCGCACGGCTTAGGGATTTTTGCAAAAAAATGTTGTTCAGACGTTGAGGGCTAATTCTGTTTCCCATGATAAAAACGCATCTGTTTCCGCCGAAAAACCTTTCAGGGGATCGTTTGCAACAGTTTAGCACCATTTTTGAGTGAATTGCAGAACGTCAGATTTTTGCTGAAATTGTGACCGCGCGGCTTAGGGATTTTTTCAAAAAAAGTTTTTCAGACGTTGAGGGCTAATTCTATTTCCGATGATAAAAACGCATCTGTTTCCACCGAAAAACCTTTCAGGGGATCGTTTGCAACAGTTTGGCACCATTTTTGAGTGAATTGCAGAACGTCAGATTTTTGCTGAAATTGTGACCGCGCAGCTTAGGGATTTTTGCAAAAAAAATGTTGTTCAGACGTTGAGGGCTAATTCTATTTCCGATGATAAAAACGCATCTGTTTCCACCGAAAAATCTTTCAGGGGATCGTTTGCAACAGTTCAGCGCCATTTTTGAATGAATTGAAGAACGTCAGAAATTTAGAAGAAATTGTGATCGCGCGGCTTAGGGATTTTTGCAAAAAAATGTTGTTCAGACGTCGAGGGCTAATTCTGTTTCCCATGATAAAAACGCATCTGTTTCCACCGAAAAACCTTTCAGGGGATCGTTTGCAACAGTTCAGCGCCATTTTTGAATGAATTGAAGAACGTCAGAAATTTAGAAGAAATTGTGATCGCGCGGCTTAGGGATTTTTGCAAAAAAATGTTGTTCAGACGTTGAGGGCTAATTCTGTTTCCCATGATAAAAACGCATCTGTTTCCGCCGAAAAACCTTTCAGGGGATCGTTTGCAACAGTTTAGCACCATTTTTGAGTGAATTGCAGAACGTCAGATTTTTGCTGAAATTGTGACCGCGCGGCTTAGGGATTTTTGCAAAAAAATGTGGTTCAGACGTCGAGGGCTAATTCTGTTTCCCATGATAAAAACGCATCTGTTTCCACCGAAAAACCTTTTAGGGGATCGTTTGCAACAGTTCAGAGCCATTTTTGAATGAATTGCAGAACGTCATATTTTTGCTGAAATTGTGACCGCGTGGCTTAGGGATTTTTGCAAAAAAATGTTGTTCAGACGTCGAGGGCTAATTCTGTTTCCCATGATAAAAACGCATCTGTTTCCATCGAAAAACCTTTTAGGCGATCGTTTGCAACAGTTCAGCGCCATTTTTGAATGAATTGCAGAACGTCAGATTTTTGCTGAAATTGTGACCGCGCGGCTTAGGGATTTTTTCAAAAAAAGTTGTTCAGACGTTGAGGGCTAATTCTATTTCCCATGATAAAAACGCTTCTGTGTCCACCGAAAAACCTTTCAGGGGATTCTGTGCAACAGGTTAGCACCATTTTTGAGTGAATTGCAGAACGTCAGATTTTTGCTGAAATTGTGACCGCGCGGCTTAGGGATTTTTGCAAAAAAATGTTGTTCAGACGTCGAGGGCTTATTCTGTTTCCCATGCTAAAAACGCATCTGTTTCCACCGAAAAACCTTTCAGGGGATCGTTTGCAACAGTTTGGCACCATTTTTGAGTGAATTGCAGAACGTCAGATTTTTGCAGAAATTGTGACCGCGCGGCTTAGGGATTTTTGCAAAAAAATGTTGTTCAGACGTCGAGGGCTAATTCTGTTTCCCATGATAAAAACGCATCTGTTTCCACCGAAAAACCTTTCAGGGGATCGTTTGCAACAGTTCAGCGCCATTTTTGAATGAATTGAAGAACGTCAGAAATTTAGAAGAAATTGTGATCGCACGGCTTAGGGATTTTTGCAAAAAAATGTTGTTCAGACGTTGAGGGCTAATTCTGTTTCCCATGATAAAAACGCATCTGTTTCCGCTGAAAAACCTTTCAGGGGATCGTTTGCAACAGTTTAGCACCATTTTTGAGTGAATTGCAGAACGTCAGATTTTTGCTGAAATTGTGACCGCGCGGCTTAGGGATTTTTTCAAAAAAAGTTTTTCAGACGTTGAGGGCTAATTCTATTTCCGATGATAAAAACGCATCTGTTTCCACCGAAAAATCTTTCAGGGGATCGTTTGCAACAATTTGGCACCATTTTTGAGTGAATTGCAGAACGTCAGATTTTTGCTGAAATTGTGACCGCGCGGCTTAGGGATTTTTGCAAAAAAATGTGGTTCAGACGTCGAGGGCTAATTCTGTTTCCCATGATAAAAACGCATCTGTTTCCACCGAAAAACCTTTTAGGGGATCGTTTGCAACAGTTCAGAGCCATTTTTGAATGAATTGCAGAACGTCATATTTTTGCTGAAATTGTGACCGCGTGGCTTAGGGATTTTTGCAAAAAAATGTTGTTCAGACGTCGAGGGCTAATTCTGTTTCCCATGATAAAAACGCATCTGTTTCCATCGAAAAACCTTTTAGGCGATCGTTTGCAACAGTTCAGCGCCATTTTTGAATGAATTGCAGAACGTCAGATTTTTGCTGAAATTGTGACCGCGCGGCTTAGGGATTTTTTCAAAAAAAGTTGTTCAGACGTTGAGGGCTAATTCTATTTCCCATGATAAAAACGCTTCTGTGTCCACCGAAAAACCTTTCAGGGGATTCTGTGCAACAGGTTAGCACCATTTTTGAGTGAATTGCAGAACGTCAGATTTTTGCTGAAATTGTGACCGCGCGGCTTAGGGATTTTTGCAAAAAAATGTTGTTCAGACGTCGAGGGCTTATTCTGTTTCCCATGCTAAAAACGCATCTGTTTCCACCGAAAAACCTTTCAGGGGATCGTTTGCAACAGTTTGGCACCATTTTTGAGTGAATTGCAGAACGTCAGATTTTTGCAGAAATTGTGACCGCGCGGCTTAGGGATTTTTGCAAAAAAATGTTGTTCAGACGTCGAGGGCTAATTCTGTTTCCCATGATAAAAACGCATCTGTTTCCACCGAAAAACCTTTCAGGGGATCGTTTGCAACAGTTCAGCGCCATTTTTGAATGAATTGAAGAACGTCAGAAATTTAGAAGAAATTGTGATCGCACGGCTTAGGGATTTTTGCAAAAAAATGTTGTTCAGACGTTGAGAGCTAATTCTGTTTCCCATGATAAAAACGCATCTGTTTCCGCCGAAAAACCTTTCAGGGGATCGTTTGCAACAGTTTAGCACCATTTTTGAGTGAATTGCAGAACGTCAGATTTTTGCTGAAATTGTGACCGCGCGGCTTAGGGATTTTTTCAAAAAAAGTTTTTCAGACGTTGAGGGCTAATTCTATTTCCGATGATAAAAACGCATCTGTTTCCACCGAAAAACCTTTCAGGGGATCGTTTGCAACAGTTTGGCACCATTTTTGAGTGAATTGCAGAACGTCAGATTTTTGCTGAAATTGTGACCGCGCAGCTTAGGGATTTTTGCAAAAAAAATGTTGTTCAGACGTTGAGGGCTAATTCTATTTCCGATGATAAAAACGCATCTGTTTCCACCGAAAAATCTTTCAGGGGATCGTTTGCAACAGTTCAGCGCCATTTTTGAATGAATTGAAGAACGTCAGAAATTTAGAAGAAATTGTGATCGCGCGGCTTAGGGATTTTTGCAAAAAAATGTTGTTCAGACGTCGAGGGCTAATTCTTTTTCCCATGATAAAAACGCATCTGTTTCCACCGAAAAACCTTTCAGGGGATCGTTTGCAACAGTTCAGCGCCATTTTTGAATGAATTGAAGAACGTCAGAAATTTAGAAGAAATTGTGATCGCGCGGCTTAGGGATTTTTGCAAAAAAATGTTGTTCAGACGTTGAGGGCTAATTCTGTTTCCCATGATAAAAACGCATCTGTTTCCGCCGAAAAACCTTTCAGGGGATCGTTTGCAACAGTTTAGCACCATTTTTGAGTGAATTGCAGAACGTCAGATTTTTGCTGAAATTGTGACCGCGCGGCTTAGGGATTTTTGCAAAAAAATGTGGTTCAGACGTCGAGGGCTAATTCTGTTTCCCATGATAAAAACGCATCTGTTTCCACCCAAAAACCTTTTAGGGGATCGTTTGCAACAGTTCAGAGCCATTTTTGAATGAATTGCAGAACGTCATATTTTTGCTGAAATTGTGACCGCGTGGCTTAGGGATTTTTGCAAAAAAATGTTGTTCAGACGTCGAGGGCTAATTCTGTTTCCCATGATAAAAACGCATCTGTTTCCATCGAAAAACCTTTTAGGCGATCGTTTGCAACAGTTCAGCGCCATTTTTGAATGAATTGCAGAACGTCAGATTTTTGCTGAAATTGTGACCGCGCGGCTTAGGGATTTTTTCAAAAAAAGTTGTTCAGACGTTGACGGCTAATTCTATTTCCCATGATAAAAACGCTTCTGTGTCCACCGAAAAACCTTTCAGGGGATTCTGTGCAACAGGTTAGCACCATTTTTGAGTGAATTGCAGAACGTCAGATTTTTGCTGAAATTGTGACCGCGCGGCTTAGGGATTTTTGCAAAAAAATGTTGTTCAGACGTCGAGGGCTTATTCTGTTTCCCATGCTAAAAACGCATCTGTTTCCACCGAAAAACCTTTCAGGGGATCGTTTGCAACAGTTTGGCACCATTTTTGAGTGAATTGCAGAACGTCAGATTTTTGCAGAAATTGTGACCGCGCGGCTTAGGGATTTTTGCAAAAAAATGTTGTTCAGACGTCGAGGGCTAATTCTGTTTCCCATGATAAAAACGCATCTGTTTCCACCGAAAAACCTTTCAGGGGATCGTTTGCAACAGTTCAGCGCCATTTTTGAATGAATTGAAGAACGTCAGAAATTTAGAAGAAATTGTGATCGCACGGCTTAGGGATTTTTGCAAAAAAATGTTGTTCAGACGTTGAGGGCTAATTCTGTTTCCCATGATAAAAACGCATCTGTTTCCGCTGAAAAACCTTTCAGGGGATCGTTTGCAACAGTTTAGCACCATTTTTGAGTGAATTGCAGAACGTCAGATTTTTGCTGAAATTGTGACCGCGCGGCTTAGGGATTTTTTCAAAAAAAGTTTTTCAGACGTTGAGGGCTAATTCTATTTCCGATGATAAAAACGCATCTGTTTCCACCGAAAAATCTTTCAGGGGATCGTTTGCAACAATTTGGCACCATTTTTGAGTGAATTGCAGAACGTCAGATTTTTGCTGAAATTGTGACCGCGCGGCTTAGGGATTTTTGCAAAAAAATGTGGTTCAGACGTCGAGGGCTAATTCTGTTTCCCATGATAAAAACGCATCTGTTTCCACCGAAAAACCTTTTAGGGGATCGTTTGCAACAGTTCAGAGCCATTTTTGAATGAATTGCAGAACGTCATATTTTTGCTGAAATTGTGACCGCGTGGCTTAGGGATTTTTGCAAAAAAATGTTGTTCAGACGTCGAGGGCTAATTCTGTTTCCCATGATAAAAACGCATCTGTTTCCATCGAAAAACCTTTTAGGCGATCGTTTGCAACAGTTCAGCGCCATTTTTGAATGAATTGCAGAACGTCAGATTTTTGCTGAAATTGTGACCGCGCGGCTTAGGGATTTTTTCAAAAAAAGTTGTTCAGACGTTGAGGGCTAATTCTATTTCCCATGAGAAAAACGCTTCTGTGTCCACCGAAAAACCTTTCAGGGGATTCTGTGCAACAGGTTAGCACCATTTTTGAGTGAATTGCAGAACGTCAGATTTTTGCTGAAATTGTGACCGCGCGGCTTAGGGATTTTTGCAAAAAAATGTTGTTCAGACGTCGAGGGCTTATTCTGTTTCCCATGCTAAAAACGCATCTGTTTCCACCGAAAAACCTTTCAGGGGATCGTTTGCAACAGTTTGGCACCATTTTTGAGTGAATTGCAGAACGTCAGATTTTTGCAGAAATTGTGACCGCGCGGCTTAGGGATTTTTGCAAAAAAATGTTGTTCAGACGTCGAGGGCTAATTCTGTTTCCCATGATAAAAACGCATCTGTTTCCACCGAAAAACCTTTCAGGGGATCGTTTGCAACAGTTCAGCGCCATTTTTGAATGAATTGAAGAACGTCAGAAATTTAGAAGAAATTGTGATCGCACGGCTTAGGGATTTTTGCAAAAAAATGTTGTTCAGACGTTGAGGGCTAATTCTGTTTCCCATGATAAAAACGCATCTGTTTCCGCCGAAAAACCTTTCAGGGGATCGTTTGCAACAATTTAGCACCATTTTTGAGTGAATTGCAGAACGTCAGATTTTTGCTGAAATTGTGACCGCGCGGCTTAGGGATTTTTTCAAAAAAAGTTTTTCAGACGTTGAGGGCTAATTCTATTTCCGATGATAAAAACGCATCTGTTTCCACCGAAAAACCTTTCAGGGGATCGTTTGCAACAGTTTGGCACCATTTTTGAGTGAATTGCAGAACGTCAGATTTTTGCTGAAATTGTGACCGCGCAGCTTAGGGATTTTTGCAAAAAAAATGTTGTTCAGACGTTGAGGGCTAATTCTATTTCCGATGATAAAAACGCATCTGTTTCCACCGAAAAATCTTTCAGGGGATCGTTTGCAACAGTTCAGCGCCATTTTTGAATGAATTGAAGAACGTCAGAAATTTAGAAGAAATTGTGATCGCGCGGCTTAGGGATTTTTGCAAAAAAATGTTGTTCAGACGTCGAGGGCTAATTCTGTTTCCCATGATAAAAACGCATCTGTTTCCAGCGAAAAACCTTTCAGGGGATCGTTTGCAACAGTTCAGCGCCATTTTTGAATGAATTGAAGAACGTCAGAAATTTAGAAGAAATTGTGATCGCGCGGCTTAGGGATTTTTGCAAAAAAATGTTGTTCAGACGTTGAGGGCTAATTCTGTTTCCCATGATAAAAACGCATCTGTTTCCGCCGAAAAACCTTTCAGGGGATCGTTTGCAACAGTTTAGCACCATTTTTGAGTGAATTGCAGAACGTCAGATTTTTGCTGAAATTGTGACCGCGCGGCTTAGGGATTTTTGCAAAAAAATGTGGTTCAGACGTCGAGGGCTAATTCTGTTTCCCATGATAAAAACGCATCTGTTTCCACCCAAAAACCTTTTAGGGGATCGTTTGCAACAGTTCAGAGCCATTTTTGAATGAATTGCAGAACGTCATATTTTTGCTGAAATTGTGACCGCGTGGCTTAGGGATTTTTGCAAAAAAATGTTGTTCAGACGTCGAGGGCTAATTCTGTTTCCCATGATAAAAACGCATCTGTTTCCATCGAAAAACCTTTTAGGCGATCGTTTGCAACAGTTCAGCGCCATTTTTGAATGAATTGCAGAACGTCAGATTTTTGCTGAAATTGTGACCGCGCGGCTTAGGGATTTTTTCAAAAAAAGTTGTTCAGACGTTGAGGGCTAATTCTATTTCCCATGATAAAAACGCTTCTGTGTCCACCGAAAAACCTTTCAGGGGATTCTGTGCAACAGGTTAGCACCATTTTTGAGTGAATTGCAGAACGTCAGATTTTTGCTGAAATTGTGACCGCGCGGCTTAGGGATTTTTGCAAAAAAATGTTGTTCAGACGTCGAGGGCTTATTCTGTTTCCCATGCTAAAAACGCATCTGTTTCCACCGAAAAACCTTTCAGGGGATCGTTTGCAACAGTTTGGCACCATTTTTGAGTGAATTGCAGAACGTCAGATTTTTGCAGAAATTGTGACCGCGCGGCTTAGGGATTTTTTCAAAAAAATGTTGATCAGACTTTGAGGGCTAATTCTGTCTCTGATGATAAAAACGCATCTGTTTCCACCGAAAAAACTTTCAGGGGATCGTTTGCAACAGTTCAGCGCCATTTTTGAATGAATTGAAGAACGTCAGAAATTTAGAAGAAATTGTGATCGCACGGCTTAGGGATTTTTGCAAAAAAATGTTGTTCAGACGTTGAGGGCTAATTCTGTTTCCCATGATAAAAACGCATCTGTTTCCGCTGAAAAACCTTTCAGGGGATCGTTTGCAACAGTTTAGCACCATTTTTGAGTGAATTGCAGAACGTCAGATTTTTGCTGAAATTGTGACCGCGCGGCTTAGGGATTTTTTCAAAAAAAGTTTTTCAGACGTTGAGGGCTAATTCTATTTCCGATGATAAAAACGCATCTGTTTCCACCGAAAAATCTTTCAGGGGATCGTTTGCAACAATTTGGCACCATTTTTGAGTGAATTGCAGAACGTCAGATTTTTGCAGAAATTGTGACCGCGCGGCTTAGGGATTTTTGCAAAAAAATGTTGTTCAGACGTCGAGGGCTAATTCTGTTTCCCATGATAAAAACGCATCTGTTTCCACCGAAAAACCTTTCAGGGGATCGTTTGCAACAGTTCAGCGCCATTTTTGAATGAATTGAAGAACGTCAGAAATTTAGAAGAAATTGTGATCGCGCGGCTTAGGGATTTTTGCAAAAAAATGTTGTTCAGACGTTGAGGGCTAATTCTGTTTCCCATGATAAAAACGCATCTGTTTCCGCCGAAAAACCTTTCAGGGGATCGTTTGCAACAGTTTAGCACCATTTTTGTGTGAATTGCAGAACGTCAGATTTTTGCTGAAATTGTGACCGCGCGGCTTAGGGATTTTTGCAAAAAAATGTGGTTCAGACGTCGAGGGCTAATTCTGTTTCCCATGATAAAAACGCATCTGTTTCCACCCAAAAACCTTTTAGGGGATCGTTTGCAACAGTTCAGAGCCATTTTTGAATGAATTGCAGAACGTCATATTTTTGCTGAAATTGTGACCGCGTGGCTTAGGGATTTTTGCAAAAAAATGTTGTTCAGACGTCGAGGGCTAATTCTGTTTCCCATGATAAAAACGCATCTGTTTCCATCGAAAAACCTTTTAGGCGATCGTTTGCAACAGTTCAGCGCCATTTTTGAATGAATTGCAGAACGTCAGATTTTTGCTGAAATTGTGACCGCGCGGCTTAGGGATTTTTTCAAAAAAAGTTGTTCAGACGTTGAGGGCTAATTCTATTTCCCATGATAAAAACGCTTCTGTGTCCACCGAAAAACCTTTCAGGGGATTCTGTGCAACAGGTTAGCACCATTTTTGAGTGAATTGCAGAACGTCAGATTTTTGCTGAAATTGTGACCGCGCGGCTTAGGGATTTTTGCAAAAAAATGTTGTTCAGACGTCGAGGGCTTATTCTGTTTCCCATGCTAAAAACGCATCTGTTTCCACCGAAAAACCTTTCAGGGGATCGTTTGCAACAGTTTGGCACCATTTTTGAGTGAATTGCAGAACGTCAGATTTTTGCAGAAATTGTGACCGCGCGGCTTAGGGATTTTTGCAAAAAAATGTTGTTCAGACGTCGAGGGCTAATTCTGTTTCCCATGATAAAAACGCATCTGTTTCCACCGAAAAACCTTTCAGGGGATCGTTTGCAACAGTTCAGCGCCATTTTTGAATGAATTGAAGAACGTCAGAAATTTAGAAGAAATTGTGATCGCACGGCTTAGGGATTTTTGCAAAAAAATGTTGTTCAGACGTTGAGGGCTAATTCTGTTTCCCATGATAAAAACGCATCTGTTTCCGCTGAAAAACCTTTCAGGGGATCGTTTGCAACAGTTTAGCACCATTTTTGAGTGAATTGCAGAACGTCAGATTTTTGCTGAAATTGTGACCGCGCGGCTTAGGGATTTTTTCAAAAAAAGTTTTTCAGACGTTGAGGGCTAATTCTATTTCCGATGATAAAAACGCATCTGTTTCCACCGAAAAATCTTTCAGGGGATCGTTTGCAACAATTTGGCACCATTTTTGAGTGAATTGCAGAACGTCAGATTTTTGCAGAAATTGTGACCGCGCGGCTTAGGGATTTTTGCAAAAAAATGTTGTTCAGACGTCGAGGGCTAATTCTGTTTCCCATGATAAAAACGCATCTGTTTCCACCGAAAAACCTTTCAGGGGATCGTTTGCAACAGTTCAGCGCCATTTTTGAATGAATTGAAGAACGTCAGAAATTTAGAAGAAATTGTGATCGCGCGGCTTAGGGATTTTTGCAAAAAAATGTTGTTCAGACGTTGAGGGCTAATTCTGTTTCCCATGATAAAAACGCATCTGTTTCCGCCGAAAAACCTTTCAGGGGATCGTTTGCAACAGTTTAGCACCATTTTTGAGTGAATTGCAGAACGTCAGATTTTTGCTGAAATTGTGACCGCGCGGCTTAGGGATTTTTGCAAAAAAATGTGGTTCAGACGTCGAGGGCTAATTCTGTTTCCCATGATAAAAACGCATCTGTTTCCACCCAAAAACCTTTTAGGGGATCGTTTGCAACAGTTCAGAGCCATTTTTGAATGAATTGCAGAACGTCATATTTTTGCTGAAATTGTGACCGCGTGGCTTAGGGATTTTTGCAAAAAAATGTTGTTCAGACGTCGAGGGCTAATTCTGTTTCCCATGATAAAAACGCATCTGTTTCCATCGAAAAACCTTTTAGGCGATCGTTTGCAACAGTTCAGCGCCATTTTTGAATGAATTGCAGAACGTCAGATTTTTGCTGAAATTGTGACCGCGCGGCTTAGGGATTTTTTCAAAAAAAGTTGTTCAGACGTTGAGGGCTAATTCTATTTCCCATGATAAAAACGCTTCTGTGTCCACCGAAAAACCTTTCAGGGGATTCTGTGCAACAGGTTAGCACCATTTTTGAGTGAATTGCAGAACGTCAGATTTTTGCTGAAATTGTGACCGCGCGGCTTAGGGATTTTTGCAAAAAAATGTTGTTCAGACGTCGAGGGCTTATTCTGTTTCCCATGCTAAAAACGCATCTGTTTCCACCGAAAAACCTTTCAGGGGATCGTTTGCAACAGTTTGGCACCATTTTTGAGTGAATTGCAGAACGTCAGATTTTTGCAGAAATTGTGACCGCGCGGCTTAGGGATTTTTGCAAAAAAATGTTGTTCAGACGTCGAGGGCTAATTCTGTTTCCCATGATAAAAACGCATCTGTTTCCACCGAAAAACCTTTCAGGGGATCGTTTGCAACAGTTCAGCGCCATTTTTGAATGAATTGAAGAACGTCAGAAATTTAGAAGAAATTGTGATCGCACGGCTTAGGGATTTTTGCAAAAAAATGTTGTTCAGACATTGAGGGCTAATTCTGTTTCCCATGATAAAAAGGCATCTGTTTCCGCTGAAAAACCTTTCAGGGGATCGTTTGCAACAGTTTAGCACCATTTTTGAGTGAATTGCAGAACGTCAGATTTTTGCTGAAATTGTGACCGCGCGGCTTAGGGATTTTTTCAAAAAAAGTTTTTCAGACGTTGAGGGCTAATTCTATTTCCGATGATAAAAACGCATCTGTTTCCACCGAAAAATCTTTCAGGGGATCGTTTGCAACAATTTGGCACCATTTTTGAGTGAATTGCAGAACGTCAGATTTTTGCTGAAATTGTGACCGCGCGGCTTAGGGATTTTTGCAAAAAAATGTGGTTCAGACGTCGAGGGCTAATTCTGTTTCCCATGATAAAAACGCATCTGTTTCCACCGAAAAACCTTTTAGGGGATCGTTTGCAACAGTTCAGAGCCATTTTTGAATGAATTGCAGAAGGTCATATTTTTGCTGAAATTGTGACCGCGTGGCTTAGGGATTTTTGCAAAAAAATGTTGTTCAGACGTCGAGGGCTAATTCTGTTTCCCATGATAAAAACGCATCTGTTTCCATCGAAAAACCTTTTAGGCGATCGTTTGCAACAGTTCAGCGCCATTTTTGAATGAATTGCAGAACGTCAGATTTTTGCTGAAATTGTGACCGCGCGGCTTAGGGATTTTTTCAAAAAAAGTTGTTCAGACGTTGAGGGCTAATTCTATTTCCCATGATAAAAACGCTTCTGTGTCCACCGAAAAACCTTTCAGGGGATTCTGTGCAACAGGTTAGCACCATTTTTGAGTGAATTGCAGAACGTCAGATTTTTGCTGAAATTGTGACCGCGCGGCTTAGGGATTTTTGCAAAAAAATGTTGTTCAGACGTCGAGGGCTTATTCTGTTTCCCATGCTAAAAACGCATCTGTTTCCACCGAAAAACCTTTCAGGGGATCGTTTGCAACAGTTTGGCACCATTTTTGAGTGAATTGCAGAACGTCAGATTTTTGCAGAAATTGTGACCGCGCGGCTTAGGGATTTTTGCAAAAAAATGTTGTTCAGACGTCGAGCGCTAATTCTGTTTCCCATGATAAAAACGCATCTGTTTCCACCGAAAAACCTTTCAGGGGATCGTTTGCAACAGTTCAGCGCCATTTTTGAATGAATTGAAGAACGTCAGAAATTTAGAAGAAATTGTGATCGCACGGCTTAGGGATTTTTGCAAAAAAATGTTGTTCAGACGTTGAGGGCTAATTCTGTTTCCCATGATAAAAACGCATCTGTTTCCGCCGAAAAACCTTTCAGGGGATCGTTTGCAACAGTTTAGCACCATTTTTGAGTGAATTGCAGAACGTCAGATTTTTGCTGAAATTGTGACCGCGCGGCTTAGGGATTTTTTCAAAAAAAGTTTTTCAGACGTTGAGGGCTAATTCTATTTCCGATGATAAAAACGCATCTGTTTCCACCGAAAAACCTTTCAGGGGATCGTTTGCAACAGTTTGGCACCATTTTTGAGTGAATTGCAGAACGTCAGATTTTTGCTGAAATTGTGACCGCGCAGCTTAGGGATTTTTGCAAAAAAAATGTTGTTCAGACGTTGAGGGCTAATTCTATTTCCGATGATAAAAACCCATCTGTTTCCACCGAAAAACCTTTCAGGGGATCGTTTGCAACAGTTCAGCGCCATTTTTGAATGAATTGAAGAACGTCAGAAATTTAGAAGAAATTGTGATCGCGCGGCTTAGGGATTTTTGCAAAAAAATGTTGTTCAGACGTCGAGGGCTAATTCTGTTTCCCATGATAAAAACGCATCTGTTTCCACCGAAAAACCTTTCAGGGGATCGTTTGCAACAGTTCAGCGCCATTTTTGAATGAATTGAAGAACGTCAGAAATTTAGAAGAAATTGTGATCGCGCGGCTTAGGGATTTTTGCAAAAAAATGTTGTTCAGACGTTGAGGGCTAATTCTGTTTCCCATGATAAAAACGCATCTGTTTCCGCCGAAAAACCTTTCAGGGGATCGTTTGCAACAGTTTAGCACCATTTTTGAGTGAATTGCAGAACGTCAGATTTTTGCTGAAATTGTGACCGCGCGGCTTAGGGATTTTTGCAAAAAAATGTGGTTCAGACGTCGAGGGCTAATTCTGTTTCCCATGATAAAAACGCATCTGTTTCCACCCAAAAACCTTTTAGGGGATCGTTTGCAACAGTTCAGAGCCATTTTTGAATGAATTGCAGAACGTCATATTTTTGCTGAAATTGTGACCGCGTGGCTTAGGGATTTTTGCAAAAAAATGTTGTTCAGACGTCGAGGGCTAATTCTGTTTCCCATGATAAAAACGCATCTGTTTCCATCGAAAAACCTTTTAGGCGATCGTTTGCAACAGTTCAGCGCCATTTTTGAATGAATTGCAGAACGTCAGATTTTTGCTGAAATTGTGACCGCGCGGCTTAGGGATTTTTTCAAAAAAAGTTGTTCAGACGTTGAGGGCTAATTCTATTTCCCATGATAAAAACGCTTCTGTGTCCACCGAAAAACCTTTCAGGGGATTCTGTGCAACAGGTTAGCACCATTTTTGAGTGAATTGCAGAACGTCAGATTTTTGCTGAAATTGTGACCGCGCGGCTTAGGGATTTTTGCAAAAAAATGTTGTTCAGACGTCGAGGGCTTATTCTGTTTCCCATGCTAAAAACGCATCTGTTTCCACCGAAAAACCTTTCAGGGGATCGTTTGCAACAGTTTGGCACCATTTTTGAGTGAATTGCAGAACGTCAGATTTTTGCTGAAATTGTGACCGCGCGGCTTAGGGATTTTTGCAAAAAAATGTTGTTCAGACGTCGAGGGCTAATTCTGTTTCCCATGATAAAAACGCATCTGTTTCCGCTGAAAAACCTTTCAGGGGATCGTTTGCAACAGTTCAGCGCCATTTTTGAATGAATTGAAGAACGTCAGAAATTTAGAAGAAATTGTGATCGCACGGCTTAGGGATTTTTGCAAAAAAATGTTGTTCAGACGTTGAGGGCTAATTCTGTTTCCCATGATAAAAACGCATCTGTTTCCGCTGAAAAACCTTTCAGGGGATCGTTTGCAACAGTTTAGCACCATTTTTGAGTGAATTGCAGAACGTCAGATTTTTGCTGAAATTGTGACCGCGCGGCTTAGGGATTTTTTCAAAAAAAGTTTTTCAGACGTTGAGGGCTAATTCTATTTCCGATGATAAAAACGCATCTGTTTCCACCGAAAAATCTTTCAGGGGATCGTTTGCAACAATTTGGCACCATTTTTGAGTGAATTGCAGAACGTCAGATTTTTGCTGAAATTGTGACCGCGCGGCTTAGGGATTTTTGCAAAAAAAAGTTGTTCAGACGTTGAGGGCTAATTTTGTTTCCCATGATAAAAACGCATCTGTCTCCACCGAAAAACCTTTCAGGGGATCCTTTGCAACAGTTCAGCGCCATTTTTGAGTGAATTGCAGAACGTCAGATTTTTGCTGAAATTGTGACCGCGCGGCTTAGGGATTTTTGCAAAAAAATGTTGTTCAGACGTTGAGGGCTTATTCTGTTTCCCATGCTAAAAACGCATCTGTTTCCACCGAAAAACCTTTCAGGGGATCGTTTGCAACAGTTTGGCACCATTTTTGAGTGAATTGCAGAACGTCATATTTTTGCTGACATTCTGACCGCGCGGCTTAGGGATTTTTGCAAAAAAATGTTGTTCAGACCTCGAGGGCTTATTCTGTTTCCCATGATAAAAACGCATCTGTCTCCACCGAAAAACCTTTCAGGGGATCGTTTGCAACAGTTTGGCACCATTTTTGAGTGAATTGCAGAACGTCAGATTTTTGCTGAAATTGTGACCGCGCAGCTTAGGGATTTTTCCAAAAAAATGTTGTTCAGACGTCGAGGGCTTATTCTGTTTCCCATGATAAAAACGCATCTGTTTCCACCGAAAAACCTTTCAGGGGATCGTTTGCAACAGTTCAGCGCCATTTTTGAATGAATTGAAGAACGTCAGAAATTTAGAAGAAATTGTGATCGCGCGGCTTAGGGATTTTTGCAAAAAAATGTTGTTCAGACGTCGAGGGCTAATTCTGTTTCCCATGATAAAAACGCATCTGTTTCCACCGAAAAACCTTTTAGGGGATCGTTTGCAACAGTTCAGCGCCATTTTTGAATGAATTGCAGAACGTCAGATTTTTGCTGAAATTGTGACCGCGCAGCTTAGGGATTTTTGCAAAAAAAATGTTGTTCAGACGTCGAGGGCCAATTCTGTTTCCCATGATAAAAACGCATCTGTTTCCACCGAAAAACCTTTCAGGGGATCCTTTGCAACAGTTCAGCGCCATTTTTGAATGAATTGAAGAACGTCAGAAATTTAGAAGAAATTGTGATCGCGCGGCTTAGGGATTTTTGCAAAAAAATGTTGTTCAGACGTCGAGGGCTAATTCTGTTTCCCATGATAAAAACGCATCTGTTTCCACCGAAAAACCTTTTAGGGGATCGTTTGCAACAGTTCAGCGCCATTTTTGAATGAATTGCAGAACGTCAGATTTTTGCTGAAATTGTGACCGCGCGGCTTAGGGATTTTTTCAAAAAAAGTTGTTCAGACGTTGAGGGCTAATTCTATTTCCGATGATAAAAACGCATCTGTTTCCACCGAAAAATCTTTCAGGGGATCGTTTGCAACAGTTCAGCGCCATTTTTGAATGAATTGAAGAACGTCAGAAATTTAGAAGAAATTGTGATCGCGCGGCTTAGGGATTTTTGCAAAAAAATGTTGTTCAGACGTCGAGGGCTAATTCTGTTTCCCATGATAAAAACGCATCTGTTTCCACCGAAAAACCTTTCAGGGGATCGTTTGCAACAGTTCAGCGCCATTTTTGAATGAATTGAAGAACGTCAGAAATTTAGAAGAAATTGTGATCGCGCGGCTTAGGGATTTTTGCAAAAAAATGTTGTTCAGACGTTGAGGGCTAATTCTGTTTCCCATGATAAAAACGCATCTGTTTCCGCCGAAAAACCTTTCAGGGGATCGTTTGCAACAGTTTAGCACCATTTTTGAGTGAATTGCAGAACGTCAGATTTTTGCTGAAATTGTGACCGCGCGGTTTAGGGATTTTTGCAAAAAAATGTGGTTCAGACGTCGAGGGCTAATTCTGTTTCCCATGATAAAAACGCATCTGTTTCCACCCAAAAACCTTTTAGGGGATCGTTTGCAACAGTTCAGAGCCATTTTTGAATGAATTGCAGAACGTCATATTTTTGCTGAAATTGTGACCGCGTGGCTTAGGGATTTTTGCAAAAAAATGTTGTTCAGACGTCGAGGGCTAATTCTGTTTCCCATGATAAAAACGCATCTGTTTCCATCGAAAAACCTTTTAGGCGATCGTTTGCAACAGTTCAGCGCCATTTTTGAATGAATTGCAGAACGTCAGATTTTTGCTGAAATTGTGACCGCGCGGCTTAGGGATTTTTTCAAAAAAAGTTGTTCAGACGTTGAGGGCTAATTCTATTTCCCATGATAAAAACGCTTCTGTGTCCACCGAAAAACCTTTCAGGGGATTCTGTGCAACAGGTTAGCACCATTTTTGAGTGAATTGCAGAACGTCAGATTTTTGCTGAAATTGTGACCGCGCGGCTTAGGGATTTTTGCAAAAAAATGTTGTTCAGACGTCGAGGGCTTATTCTGTTTCCCATGCTAAAAACGCATCTGTTTCCACCGAAAAACCTTTCAGGGGATCGTTTGCAACAGTTTGGCACCATTTTTGAGTGAATTGCAGAACGTCAGATTTTTGCAGAAATTGTGACCGCGCGGCTTAGGGATTTTTGCAAAAAAAATGTTGTTCGGACGTCGAGGGCTAATTCTGTTTCCCATGATAAAAACGCATCTGTTTCCACCGAAAAACCTTTCAGGGGATCGTTTGCAACAGTTCAGCGCCATTTTTGAATGAATTGAAGAACGTCAGAAATTTAGAAGAAATTGTGATCGCACGGCTTAGGGATTTTTGCAAAAAAATGTTGTTCAGACGTTGAGGGCTAATTCTGTTTCCCATGATAAAAACGCATCTGTTTCCGCTGAAAAACCTTTCAGGGGATCGTTTGCAACAGTTTAGCACCATTTTTGAGTGAATTGCAGAACGTCAGATTTTTGCTGAAATTGTGACCGCGCGGCTTAGGGATTTTTTCAAAAAAAGTTTTTCAGACGTTGAGGGCTAATTCTATTTCCGATGATAAAAACGCATCTGTTTCCACCGAAAAATCTTTCAGGGGATCGTTTGCAACAATTTGGCACCATTTTTGAGTGAATTGCAGAACGTCAGATTTTTGCTGAAATTGTGACCGCGCGGCTTAGGGATTTTTGCAAAAAAAAGTTGTTCAGACGTTGAGGGCTAATTTTGTTTCCCATGATAAAAACGCATCTGTCTCCACCGAAAAACCTTTCAGGGGATCCTTTGCAACAGTTCAGCGCCATTTTTGAGTGAATTGCAGAACGTCAGATTTTTGCTGAAATTGTGACCGCGCGGCTTAGGAATTTTTGCAAAAAAATGTTGTTCAGAAGTTGAGGGATTATTCTGTTTCCCATGCTAAAAACGCATCTGTTTCCACCGAAAAACCTTTCAGGGGATCGTTTGCAACAGTTTGGCACCATTTTTGAGTGAATTGCAGAACGTCAGATTTTTGCTGACATTCTGACCGCGCGGCTTAGGGATTTTTGCAAAAAAATGTTGTTCAGACGTCGAGGGCTTATTCTGTTTCCCATTATAAAAACGCATCTGTCTCCACCGAAAAACCTTTCAGGGGATCGTTTGCAACAGTTTGGCACCATTTTTGAGTGAATTGCAGAACGTCAGATTTTTGCTGAAATTGTGACCGCGCAGCTTAGGGATTTTTGCAAAAAAATGTTGTTCAGACGTCGAGGGCTTATTCTGTTTCCCATGATAAAAACGCATCTGTTTCCACCGAAAAACCTTTTAGGGGATCGTTTGCAACAGTTCAGCGCCATTTTTGAATGAATGGCAGATCGTCAGATTTTTGCTGAAATTGTGACCGCGCGGCTTAGGGATTTTTTCAAAAAAAGTTGTTCAGACGTTGAGGGCTAATTCTATTTCCCATGATAAAAACGCTTCTGTGTCCACCGAAAAACCTTTCAGGGGATTCTGTGCAACAGGTTAGCACCATTTTTGAGTGAATTGCAGAACGTCAGATTTTTGCTGAAATTGTGACCGCGCGGCTTAGGGATTTTTGCAAAAAAATGTTGTTCAGACGTCGAGGGCTAATTCTATTTCCCATGATAAAAACGCATCTG
The DNA here is from genome assembly GCF_964106915.1 of Podarcis gaigeae. Taxonomy (NCBI): domain Eukaryota; kingdom Metazoa; phylum Chordata; class Lepidosauria; order Squamata; family Lacertidae; genus Podarcis; species Podarcis gaigeae. Next base: position 10,266,240 of record NC_139679.1, on the reverse strand, counting down.
TTTCCACCGAAAAACCTTTCAGGGGATCGTTTGCAACAGTTCAGCGCCATTTTTGAATGAATTGAAGAACGTCAGAAATTTAGAAGAAATTGTGATCGCACGGCTTAGGGATTTTTGCAAAAAAATGTTGTTCAGACGTTGAGGGCTAATTCTGTTTCCCATGATAAAAACGCATCTGTTTCCGCCGTAAAACCTTTCAGGGGATCGTTTGCAACAGTTTAGCACCATTTTTGAGTGAATTGCAGAACGTCAGATTTTTGCTGAAATTGTGACCGCGCGGCTTAGGGATTTTTGCAAAAAAATGTTGTTCAGACGTCGAGGGCTAATTCTGTTTCCCATGATAAAAACGCATCTGTTTCCACCGAAAAACCTTTTAGGGGATCGTTTGCAACAGTTCAGCGCCATTTTTGAATGAATTGCAGAACGTCAGATTTTTGCTGAAATTGTGACCGGGCGGCTTAGGGATTTTTTCAAAAAAAGTTTTTCAGACGTTGAGGGCCAATTCTATTTCCGATGATAAAAACGCATCTGTTTCCACCGAAAAATCTTTCAGGGGATCGTTTGCAACAATTTGGCACCATTTTTGAGTGAATTGCAGAACGTCAGATTTTTGCTGAAATTGTGACCGCGCGGCTTAGGAATTTTTGCAAAAAAATGTTGTTCAGACGTCGAGGGCTTATTCTGTTTCCCATGATAAAAACGCATCTGTCTCCACCGAAAAACCTTTCAGGGGATCCTTTGCAACAGGTTAGCACCATTTTTGAGTGAATTGCAGAACGTCAGATTTTTGCTGAAATTGTGACCGCGCGGCTTAGGGATTTTTGCAAAAAAATGTTGTTCAGACGTCGAGGGCTTATTCTGTTTCCCATGCTAAAAACGCATCTGTTTCCACCGAAAAACCTTTCAGGGGATCGTTTGCAACAGTTTGGCACCATTTTTGAGTGAATTGCAGAACGTCAGATTTTTGCTGAAATTCTGACCGCGTGGCTTAGGGATTTTTGCAAAAAAATGTTGTTCAGACGTCGAGGGCTTATTCTGTTTCCCATGCTAAAAACGCATCTGTTTCCACAAAAAACCTTTCAGGGGATCGTTTGCAACAGTTTGGCACCATTTTTGAGTGAATTGCAGAACGTCAGATTTTTGCTGAAATTGTGACCGCGCAGCTTAGGGATTTTTGCAAAAAAAATGTTGTTCAGACGTCGAGGGCTAATTCTGTTTCCCATGATAAAAACGCATCTGTTTCCACCGAAAAACCTTTCAGGGGATCCTTTGCAACAGTTCAGCGCCATTTTTGAATGAATTGAAGAACGTCAGAAATTTAGAAGAAATTGTGATCGCGCGGCTTAGGGATTTTTGCAAAAAAATGTTGTTCAGACGTCGAGGGCTAATTCTGTTTCCCATGATAAAAACGCATCTGTTTCCACCGAAAAACCTTTCAGGGGATCGTTTGCAACAGTTTGGCACCATTTTTGAGTGAATTGCAGAACGTCAGATTTTTGCTGAAATTGTGACCGCGCAGCTTAGGGATTTTTGCAAAAAAAATGTTGTTCAGACGTCGAGGGCTAATTCTGTTTCCCATGATAAAAACGCATCTGTTTCCACCGAAAAACCTTTTAGGGGATCGTTTGCAACAGTTCAGCGCCATTTTTGAATGAATTGCAGAACGTCAGATTTTTGCTGAAATTGTGACCGCGCGGCTTAGGGATTTTTTCAAAAAAAGTTGTTCAGACGTTGAGGGCTAATTCTATTTCCGATGATAAAAACTCATCTGTTTCCACCGAAAAATCTTTCAGGGGATCGTTTGCAACAATTTGGCACCATTTTTGAGTGAATTGCAGAACGTCAGATTTTTGCTGAAATTGTGACCGCGCGGCTTAGGGATTTTTGCAAAAAAATGTTGTTCAGACGTCGAGGGCTTATTCTGTTTCCCATGATAAAAACGCATCTGTCTCCACCGAAAAACCTTTCAGGGGATCCTTTGCAACAGGTTAGCACCATTTTTGAGTGAATTGCAGAACGTCAGATTTTTGCTGAAATTGTGACCGCGCGGCTTAGGGATTTTTGCAAAAAAATGTTGTTCAGACGTCGAGGGCTTATTCTGTTTCCCATGCTAAAAACACATCTGTTTCCACCGAAAAACCTTTCAGGGGATCGTTTGCAACAGTTTGGCTCCATTTTTGAGTGAATTGCAGAACGTCAGATTTTTGCTGAAATTCTGACCGCGCGGCTTAGGTATTATTGCAAAAAAATGTTGTTCAGACGTCGAGGGCTAATTCTGTTTCCCATGATAAAAACGCTTCTGTTTCCACCGAAAAACCTTTTAGGGGATCGTTTGCAACAGTTCAGCGCCATTTTTGAATGAATTGCAGAACGTCAGATTTTTGCTGAAATTGTGACCGCGCGGCTTAGGGATTTTTTCAAAAAAAGTTGTTCAGACGTTGAGGGCTAATTCTATTTCCGATGATAAAAACGCATCTGTTTCCACCGAAAAATCTTTCAGGGGATCGTTTGCAACAATTTGGCACCATTTTTGAGTGAATTGCAGAACGTCAGATTTTTGCTGAAATTGTGACCGCGCGGCTTAGGGATTTTTGCAAAAAAAAGTTGTTCAGACGTTGAGGGCTAATTTTGTTTCCCATGATAAAAACGCATCTGTCTCCACCGAAAAACCTTTCAGGGGATCGTTTGCAACAGTTTGGCACCATTTTTGAGTGAATTGCAGAACGTCAGATTTTTGCTGAAATTGTGACCGCGCGGCTTAGGGATTTTTGCAAAAAAATGTTGTTCAGACGTTGAGGGCTTATTCTGTTTCCCATGCTAAAAACGCATCTGTTTCCACCGAAAAACCTTTCAGGGGATCGTTTGCAACAGTTTGGCACCATTTTTGAGTGAATTGCAGAACGTCAGATTTTTGCTGAAATTGTGACCGCGCAGCTTAGGGATTTTTGCAAAAAAAAGTTGTTCAGACGTTGAGGGCTAATTTTGTTTCCCATGATAAAAACGCATCTGTCTCCACCGAAAAACCTTTCAGGGGATCCTTTGCAACAGGTTAGCACCATTTTTGAGTGAATTGCAGAACGTCAGATTTTTGCTGAAATTGTGACCGCGCGGCTTAGGGATTTTTGCAAAAAAATGTTGTTCAGACGTTGAGGGCTTATTCTGTTTCCCATGCTAAAAACGCATCTGTTTCCACCGAAAAACCTTTCAGGGGATCGTTTGCAACAGTTTGGCACCATTTTTGAGTGAATTGCAGAACGTCAGATTTTTGCTGAAATTGTGACCGCGCGGCTTAGGGATTTTTGCAAAAAAATGTTGTTCAAACGTCGAGGGCTTATTCTGTTTCCCATGATAAAAACGCATCTGTCTCCACCGAAAAACCTTTCAGGGGATCCTTTGCAACAGGTTAGCACCATTTTTGAGTGAATTGCAGAACGTCAGATTTTTGCTGAAATTGTGACCGCGCGGCTTAGGGATTTTTGCAAAAAAATGTTGTTCAGACGTCGAGGGCTTATTCTGTTTCCCATGCTAAAAACGCATCTGTTTCCACCGAAAAACCATTCAGGGGATCGTTTGCAACAGTTTGGCTCCATTTTTGAGTGAATTGCAGAACGTCAGATTTTTGCTGAAATTCTGACCGCGCGGCTTAGGGATTTTTGCAAAAAAATGTTGTTCAGACGTCGAGGGCTTATTTTGTTTCCCATGCTAAAAACGCATCTGTTTCCACCGAAAAACCTTTCAGGGGATCGTTTGCAACAGTTTGGCTCCATTTTTGAGTGAATTGCAGAACGTCAGATTTTTGCTGAAATTCTGACCGCGCGGCTTAGGGATTTTTGCAAAAAAATGTTGTTCAGACGTCGAGGGCTAATTCTGTTTCCCATGATAAAAACGCATCTGTTTCCACCGAAAAACCTTTCAGGGGATCGTTTGCAACAGTTCAGCGCCATTTTTGAATGAATTGAAGAACGTCAGAAATTTAGAAGAAATTGTGATCGCGCGGCTTAGGGATTTTTGCAAAAAAATGTTGTTCAGACGTTGAGGGCTAATTAGGTTTCCCATGATAAAAACGCATCTGTTTCCGCCGAAAAACCTTTCAGGGGATCGTTTGCAACAGTTTAGCACCATTTTTGAGTGAATTGCAGAACGTCAGATTTTTGCTGAAATTGTGACCGCGCGGCTTAGGGATTTTTGCAAAAAAAGGTTGTTCAGACGTCGAGGGCTAATTCTGTTTCCCATGATAAAAACGCATCTGTTTCCACCGAAAAACCTTTTAGGGGATCGTTTGCAACAGTTTAGAGCCATTTTTGAATGAATTGCAGAACGTCAGATTTTTGCTGAAATTGTGACCGCGTGGCTTAGGGATTTTTGCAAAAAAATGTTGTTCAGACGTCGAGGGCTAATTCTGTTTCCCATGATAAAAACGCATCTGTTTCCACCGAAAAACCTTTTAGGGGATCGTTTGCAACAGTTCTGCGCCATTTTTGAATGAATTGCAGAACGTCAGATTTTTGCTGAAATTGTGACCGCGCGGCTTAGGGATTTTTTCAAAAAAAGTTGTTCAGATGTTGAGGGCTAATTCTATTTCCGATGATAAAAACGCATCTGTTTCCACCGAAAAATCTTTCAGGGGATCGTTTGCAACAATTTGGCACCATTTTTGATTGAATTGCAGAACGTCAGATTTTTGCTGAAATTGTGAACGCGCGGCTTAGGGATTTTTGCAAAAAAATGTTGTTCAGACGTTGAGGGCTTATTCTGTTTCCCATGCTAAAAACGCATCTGTTTCCACCGAAAAACCTTTCAGGGGATCGTTTGCAACAGTTTGGCACCATTTTTGAGTGAATTGCAGAACGTCAGATTTTTGCTGAAATTCTGACCGCGCGGCTTAGGGATTTTTGCAAAAAAATGTTGTTCAGACGTCGAGGGCTTATTCTGTTTCCCATGATAAAAACGCATCTGTCTCCAACGAAAAACCTTTCAGGGGATCCTTTGCAACAGGTTAGCACCATTTTTGAGTGAATTGCAGAACGTCAGATTTTTGCTGAAATTGTGACCGCGCGGCTTAGGGATTTTTGCAAAAAAATGTTGTTCAGACGTCGAGGGCTTATTCTGTTTCCCATGCTAAAAACGCATCTGTTTCCACCGAAAAACCTTTCAGGGGATCGTTTGCAACAGTTTGGCACCATTTTTGAGTGAATTGCAGAACGTCAGATTTTTGCTGAAATTCTGACCGCGCGGCTTAGGGATTTTTGCAAAAAAAATGTTGTTCAGACGTCGAGGGCTAATTCTGTTTCCCATGATAAAAACGCATCTGTTTCCACCGAAAAACCTTTCAGGGGATCGTTTGCAACAGTTCAGCGCCATTTTTGAATGAATTGAAGAACGTCAGAAATTTAGAAGAAATTGTGATCGCGCGGCTTAGGGATTTTTGCAAAAAAATGTTGTTCAGACGTTGAGGGCTAATTCTGTTTCCCATGATAAAAACGCATCTGTTTCCGCCGAAAAACCTTTCAGGGGATCGTTTGCAACAGTTTAGCACCATTTTTGAGTGAATTGCAGAACGTCAGATTTTTGCTGAAATTGTGACCGCGCGGCTTAGGTATTATTGCAAAAAAATGTTGTTCAGACGTCGAGGGCTAATTCTGTTTCCCATGATAAAAACGCATCTGTTTCCACCGAAAAACCTTTTAGGGGATCGTTTGCAACAGTTCAGCGCCATTTTTGAATGAATTGCAGAACGTCAGATTTTTGCTGAAATTGTGACCGCGCGGCTTAGGGATTTTTTCAAAAAAAGTTGTTCAGACGTTGAGGGCTAATTCTATTTCCGATGATAAAAACGCATCTGTTTCCACCGAAAAATCTTTCAGGGGATCGTTTGCAACAATTTGGCACCATTTTTGAGTGAATTGCAGAACGTCAGATTTTTGCTGAAATTGTGACCGCGCGGCTTAGGGATTTTTGCAAAAAAAAGTTGTTCAGACGTTGAGGGCTAATTTTGTTTCCCATGATAAAAACGCATCTGTCTCCACCGAAAAACCTTTCAGGGGATCGTTTGCAACAGTTTGGCACCATTTTTGAGTGAATTGCAGAACGTCAGATTTTTGCTGAAATTGTGACCGTGCGGCTTAGGGATTTTTGCAAAAAAATGTTGTTCAGACGTTGAGGGCTTATTCTGTTTCCCATGCTAAAAACGCATCTGTTTCCACCGAAAAACCTTTCAGGGGATCGTTTGCAACAGTTTGGCACCATTTTTGAGTGAATTGCAGAACGTCAGATTTTTGCTGAAATTGTGACCGCGCAGCTTAGGGATTTTTGCAAAAAAAATGTTGTTCAGACGTCGAGGGCTAATTCTGTTTCCCATGATAAAAACGCATCTGTTTCCACCGAAAAACCTTTTAGGGGATCGTTTGCAACAGTTCAGCGCCATTTTTGAATGAATTGCAGAACGTCAGATTTTTGCTGAAATTGTGACCGCGCGGCTTAGGGATTTTTGCAAAAAAATGTTGTTCAGACGTCGAGGGCTTATTCTGTTTCCCATGCTAAAAACGCATCTGTTTCCACCGAAAAACCTTTCAGGGGATCGTTTGCAACAGTTTGGCACCATTTTTGAGTGAATTGCAGAACGTCAGATTTTTGCTGAAATTCTGACCGCGCGGCTTAGGGATTTTTGCAAAAAAAATGTTGTTCAGACGTCGAGGGCTAATTCTGTTTCCCATGATAAAAACGCATCTGTTTCCACCGAAAAACCTTTCAGGGGATCGTTTGCAACAGTTCAGCGCCATTTTTGAATGAATTGAAGAACGTCAGAAATTTAGAAGAAATTGTGATCGCGCGGCTTAGGGATTTTTGCAAAAAAATGTTGTTCAGACGTTGAGGGCTAATTCTGTTTCCCATGATAAAAACGCATCTGTTTCCGCCGAAAAACCTTTCAGGGGATCGTTTGCAACAGTCTAGCACCATTTTTGAGTGAATTGCAGAACGTCAGATTTTTGCTGAAATTGTGACCGCGCGGCTTAGGTATTATTGCAAAAAAATGTTGTTCAGACGTCGAGGGCTAATTCTGTTTCCCATGATAAAAACGCATCTGTTTCCACCGAAAAACCTTTTAGGGGATCGTTTGCAACAGTTCAGCGCCATTTTTGAATGAATTGCAGAACGTCAGATTTTTGCTGAAATTGTGACCGCGCGGCTTAGGGATTTTTTCAAAAAAAGTTGTTCAGACGTTGAGGGCTAATTCTATTTCCGATGATAAAAACGCATCTGTTTCCACCGAAAAATCTTTCAGGGGATCGTTTGCAACAATTTGGCACCATTTTTGAGTGAATTGCAGAACGTCAGATTTTTGCTGAAATTGTGACCGCGCGGCTTAGGGATTTTTGCAAAAAAAAGTTGTTCAGACGTTGAGGGCTAATTTTGTTTCCCATGATAAAAACGCATCTGTCTCCACCGAAAAACCTTTCAGGGGATCGTTTGCAACAGTTTGGCACCATTTTTGAGTGAATTGCAGAACGTCAGATTTTTGCTGAAATTGTGACCGCGCGGCTTAGGGATTTTTGCAAAAAAATGTTGTTCAGACGTTGAGGGCTTATTCTGTTTCCCATGCTAAAAACGCATCTGTTTCCACCGAAAAACCTTTCAGGGGATCGTTTGCAACAGTTTGGCACCATTTTTGAGTGAATTGCAGAACGTCAGATTTTTGCTGAAATTGTGACCGCGCAGCTTAGGGATTTTTGCAAAAAAAATGTTGTTCAGACGTCGAGGGCTAATTCTGTTTCCCATGATAAAAACGCATCTGTTTCCACCGAAAAACCTTTTAGGGGATCGTTTGCAACAGTTCAGCGCCATTTTTGAATGAATTGCAGAACGTCAGATTTTTGCTGAAATTGTGACCGCGCGGCTTAGGGATTTTTTCAAAAAAAGTTGTTCAGACGTTGAGGGCTAATTCTATTTCCGATGATAAAAACGCATCTGTTTCCACCGAAAAACCTTTCAGGGGATCGTTTGCAACAATTTGGCACCATTTTTGAGTGAATTGCAGAACGTCAGATTTTTGCTGAAATTGTGACCGCGCGGCTTAGGGATTTTTGCAAAAAAAAGTTGTTCAGACGTTGAGGGCTAATTTTGTTTCCCATGATAAAAACGCATCTGTCTCCACCGAAAAACCTTTCAGGGGATCCTTTGCAACAGGTTTGCACCATTTTTGAGTGAATTGCAGAACGTCAGATTTTTGCTGAAATTGTGACCGCGCGGCTTAGGGATTTTTGCAAAAAAATGTTGTTCAGACGTTGAGGGCTTATTCTGTTTCCCATGCTAAAAACGCATCTGTTTCCACCGAAAAACCTTTCAGGGGATCGTTTGCAACAGTTTGGCACCATTTTTGAGTGAATTGCAGAACGTCAGATTTTTGCTGAAATTCTGACCGCGCGGCTTAGGGATTTTTGCAAAAAAATGTTGTTCAGACGTCGAGGGCTTATTCTGTTTCCCATGATAAAAACGCATCTGTCTCCACCGAAAAACCTTTCAGGGGATCCTTTGCAACAGGTTAGCACCATTTTTGAGTGAATTACAGAACGTCAGATTTTTGCTGAAATTGTGACCGCGCGGCTTAGGGATTTTTGCAAAAAAATGTTGTTCAGACGTCGAGGGCTTATTCTGTTTCCCATGCTAAAAACGCATCTGTTTCCACCGAAAAACCTTTCAGGGGATCGTTTGCAACAGTTTGGCTCCATTTTTGAGTGAATTGCAGAACGTCAGATTTTTGCTGAAATTCTGACCGCGCGGCTTAGGGATTTTTGCAAAAAAATGTTGTTCAGACGTCGAGGGCTTATTCTGTTTCCCATGCTAAAAACGCATCTGTTTCCACCGAAAAACCTTTCAGGGGATCGTTTGCAACAGTTTGGCACCATTTTTGAGTGAATTGCAGAACGTCAGATTTTTGCTGAAATTGTGACCGCGCAGCTTAGGGATTTTTGCAAAAAAAAATGTTGTTCAGACGTCGAGGGCTAATTCTGTTTCCCATGATAAAAACGCATCTGTTTCCACCAAAACCTTTCAGGGGATCGTTTGCAACAGTTCAGCGCCATTTTTGAATGAATTGAAGAACGTCAGAAATTTAGAAGAAATTGTGATCGCGCGGCTTAGGGATTTTTGCAAAAAAATGTTGTTCAGACGTTGAGGGCTAATTTTGTTTCCCATGATAAAAACGCATCTGTCTCCACCGAAAAACCTTTCAGGGGATCGTTTGCAACAGTTTGGCACCATTTTTGAGTGAATTGCAGAACGTCAGATTTTTGCTGAAATTGTGACCGCGCGGCTTAGGGATTTTTGCAAAAAAATGTTGTTCAGACGTTGAGGGCTTATTCTGTTTCCCATGCTAAAAACGCATCTGTTTCCACCGAAAAACCTTTCAGGGGATCGTTTGCAACAGTTTGGCAACATTTTTGAGTGAATTGCAGAACGTCAGATTTTTGCTGAAATTGTGACCGCGCAGCTTAGGGATTTTTGCAAAAAAAATGTTGTTCAGACGTCGAGGGCTAATTCTGTTTCCCATGATAAAAACGCATCTGTTTCCACCGAAAAACCTTTTAGGGGATCGTTTGCAACAGTTCAGCGCCATTTTTGAATGAATTGCAGAACGTCAGATTTTTGCTGAAATTGTGACCGCGCGGCTTAGGGATTTTTTCAAAAAAAGTTGTTCAGACGTTGAGGGCTAATTCTATTTCCGATGATAAAAACGCATCTGTTTCCACCGAAAAACCTTTCAGGGGATCGTTTGCAACAATTTGGCACCATTTTTGAGTGAATTGCAGAACGTCAGATTTTTGCTGAAATTGTGACCGCGCGGCTTAGGGATTTTTGCAAAAAAAAGTTGTTCAGACGTTGAGGGCTAATTTTGTTTCCCATGATAAAAACGCATCTGTCTCCACCGAAAAACCTTTCAGGGGATCCTTTGCAACAGGTTTGCACCATTTTTGAGTGAATTGCAGAACGTCAGATTTTTGCTGAAATTGTGACCGCGCGGCTTAGGGATTTTTGCAAAAAAATGTTGTTCAGACGTTGAGGGCTTATTCTGTTTCCCATGCTAAAAACGCATCTGTTTCCACCGAAAAACCTTTCAGGGGATCGTTTGCAACAGTTTGGCACCATTTTTGAGTGAATTGCAGAACGTCAGATTTTTGCTGAAATTCTGACCGCGCGGCTTAGGGATTTTTGCAAAAAAATGTTGTTCAGACGTCGAGGGCTTATTCTGTTTCCCATGCTAAAAACGCATCTGTTTCCACCGAAAAACCTTTCAGGGGATCGTTTGCAACAGTTTGGCTCCATTTTTGAGTGAATTGCAGAACGTCAGATTTTTGCTGAAATTCTGACCGCGCGGCTTAGGGATTTTTGCAAAAAAATGTTGTTCAGACGTCGAGGGCTTATTCTGTTTCCCATGCTAAAAACGCATCTGTTTCCACCGAAAAACCTTTCAGGGGATCGTTTGCAACAGTTTGGCACCATTTTTGAGTGAATTGCAGAACGTCAGATTTTTGCTGAAATTGTGACCGCGCAGCTTAGGGATTTTTGCAAAAAAAAATGTTGTTCAGACGTCGAGGGCTAATTCTGTTTCCCATGATAAAAACGCATCTGTTTCCACCGAAAAACCTTTCAGGGGATCGTTTGCAACAGTTTGGCACCATTTTTGAGTGAATTGCAGAACGTCAGAAATTTAGAAGAAATTGTGATCGCGCGGCTTAGGGATTTTTGCAAAAAAATGTTGTTCAGACGTTGAGGGCTAATTCTGTTTCCCATGATAAAAACGCATCTGTTTCCGCCGAAAAACCTTTCAGGGGATCCTTTGCAACAGGTTTGCACCATTTTTGAGTGAATTGAAGAACGTCAGAAATTTAGAAGAAATTGTGATCGCGCGGCTTAGGGATTTTTGCAAAAAAATGTTGTTCAGACGTTGAGGGCTAATTAGGTTTCCCATGATAAAAACGCATCTGTTTCCGCCGAAAAACCTTTCAGGGGATCGTTTGCAACAGTTTAGCACCATTTTTGAGTGAATTGCAGAACGTCAGATTTTTGCTGAAATTGTGACCGCGCGGCTTAGGGATTTTTGCAAAAAAAGGTTGTTCAGACGTCGAGGGCTAATTCTGTTTCCCATGATAAAAACGCATCTGTTTCCACCGAAAAACCTTTTAGGGGATCGTTTGCAACAGTTTAGAGCCATTTTTGAATGAATTGCAGAACGTCAGATTTTTGCTGAAATTGTGACCGCGTGGCTTAGGGATTTTTGCAAAAAAATGTTGTTCAGACGTCGAGGGCTAATTCTGTTTCCCATGATAAAAACGCATCTGTTTCCACCGAAAAACCTTTTAGGGGATCGTTTGCAACAGTTCAGCGCCATTTTTGAATGAATTGCAGAACGTCAGATTTTTGCTGAAATTGTGACCGCGCGGCTTAGGGATTTTTTCAAAAAAAGTTGTTCAGACGTTGAGGGCTAATTCTATTTCCCATGATAAAAACGCATCTGTGTCCACCGAAAAACCTTTCAGGGGATCCTGTGCAACAGGTTAGCACCATTTTTGAGTGAATTGCAGAACGTCAGATTTTTGCTGAAATTGTGACCGCGCGGCTTAGGGATTTTTGCAAAAAAATGTTGTTCAGACGTCGAGGGCTTATTCTGTTTCCCATGCTAAAAACGCATCTGTTTCCACCGAAAAACCTTTCAGGGGATCGTTTGCAACAGTTTGGCACCATTTTTGAGTGAATTGCAGAACGTCAGATTTTTGCAGAAATTGTGACCGCGCGGCTTAGGGATTTTTGCAAAAAAATGTTGTTCAGACGTCGAGGGCTAATTCTGTTTCCCATGATAAAAACGCATCTGTTTCCACCGAAAAACCTTTCAGGGGATCGTTTGCAACAGTTCAGCGCCATTTTTGAATGAATTGAAGAACGTCAGAAATTTAGAAGAAATTGTGATCGCGCGGCTTAGGGATTTTTGCAAAAAAATGTTGTTCAGACGTTGAGGGCTAATTCTGTTTACCATGATAAAAACGCATCTGTTTCCGCCGAAAAACCTTTCAGGGGATCGTTTGCAACAGTTTAGCACCATTTTTGAGTGAATTGCAGAACGTCAGATTTTTGCTGAAATTGTGACCGCGCGGCTTAGGGATTTTTGCAAAAAAATGTTGTTCAGACGTCGAGGGCTAATTCTGTTTCCCATGATAAAAACGCATCTGTTTCCACCGAAAAACCTTTTAGGGGATCGTTTGCAACAGTTCTGCGCCATTTTTGAATGAATTGCAGAACGTCAGATTTTTGCTGAAATTGTGACCGCGCGGCTTAGGGATTTTTTCAAAAAAAGTTGTTCAGATGTTGAGGGCTAATTCTATTTCCGATGATAAAAACGCATCTGTTTCCACCGAAAAACCTTTCAGGGGATCGTTTGCAACAGTTTGGCACCATTTTTGAGTGAATTGCAGAACGTCAGATTTTTGCTGAAATTCTGACCGCGCGGCTTAGGGATTTTTGCAAAAAAATGTTGTTCAGACGTCGAGGGCTTATTCTGTTTCCCATGATAAAAACGCATCTGTCTCCAACGAAAAACCTTTCAGGGGATCCTTTGCAACAGGTTAGCACCATTTTTGAGTGAATTGCAGAACGTCAGATTTTTGCTGAAATTGTGACCGCGCGGCTTAGGGATTTTTGCAAAAAAATGTTGTTCAGACGTCGAGGGCTTATTCTGTTTCCCATGCTAAAAACGCATCTGTTTCCACCGAAAAACCTTTCAGGGGATCGTTTGCAACAGTTTGGCACCATTTTTCAGTGAATTGCAGAACGTCAGATTTTTGCTGAAATTCTGACCGCGCGGCTTAGGGATTTTTGCAAAAAAATGTTGTTCAGACGTCGAGGGCTTATTCTGTTTCCCATGCTAAAAACGCATCTGTTTCCACCGAAAAACCTTTCAGGGGATCGTTTGCAACAGTTTGGCACCATTTTTGAGTGAATTGCAGAACGTCAGATTTTTGCTGAAATTGTGACCGCGCAGCTTTGGGATTTTTGCAAAAAAAATGTTGTTCAGACGTCGAGGGCTAATTCTGTTTCCCATGATAAAAACGCATCTGTTTCCACCGAAAAACCTTTCAGGGGATCGTTTGCAACAGTTCAGCGCCATTTTTGAATGAATTGAAGAACGTCAGAAATTTAGAAGAAATTGTGATCGCGCGGCTTAGGGATTTTTGCAAAAAAATGTTGTTCAGACGTTGAGGGCTAATTCTGTTTCCCATGATAAAAACGCATCTGTTTCCGCCGAAAAACCTTTCAGGGGATCCTTTGCAACAGGTTTGCACCATTTTTGAGTGAATTGAAGAACGTCAGAAATTTAGAAGAAATTGTGATCGCGCGGCTTAGGGATTTTTGCAAAAAAATGTTGTTCAGACGTTGAGGGCTAATTAGGTTTCCCATGATAAAAACGCATCTGTTTCCGCCGAAAAACCTTTCAGGGGATCGTTTGCAACAGTTTAGCACCATTTTTGAGTGAATTGCAGAACGTCAGATTTTTGCTGAAATTGTGACCGCGCGGCTTAGGGATTTTTGCAAAAAAAGGTTGTTCAGACGTCGAGGGCTAATTCTGTTTCCCATGATAAAAACGCATCTGTTTCCACCGAAAAACCTTTTAGGGGATCGTTTGCAACAGTTTAGAGCCATTTTTGAATGAATTGCAGAACGTCAGATTTTTGCTGAAATTGTGACCGCGTGGCTTAGGGATTTTTGCAAAAAAATGTTGTTCAGACGTCGAGGGCTAATTCTGTTTCCCATGATAAAAACGCATCTGTTTCCACCGAAAAACCTTTTAGGGGATCGTTTGCAACAGTTCAGCGCCATTTTTGAATGAATTGCAGAACGTCAGATTTTTGCTGAAATTGTGACCGCGCGGCTTAGGGATTTTTTCAAAAAAAGTTGTTCAGACGTTGAGGGCTAATTCTATTTCCCATGATAAAAACGCATCTGTGTCCACCGAAAAACCTTTCAGGGGATCCTGTGCAACAGGTTAGCACCATTTTTGAGTGAATTGCAGAACGTCAGATTTTTGCTGAAATTGTGACCGCGCGGCTTAGGGATTTTTGCAAAAAAAGGTTGTTCAGACGTCGAGGGCTTATTCTGTTTCCCATGCTAAAAACGCATCTGTTTCCACCGAAAAACCTTTCAGGGGATCGTTTGCAACAGTTTGGCACCATTTTTGAGTGAATTGCAGAACGTCATATTTTTGCTGAAATTGTGACCGCGCGGCTTAGGGATTTTTGCAAAAAAATGTTGTTCAGACGTCGAGGGCTAATTCTGTTTCCCATGATAAAAACGCATCTGTTTCCACCGAAAAACCTTTTAGGGGATCGTTTGCAACAGTTCTGCGCCATTTTTGAATGAATTGCAGAACGTCAGATTTTTGCTGAAATTGTGACCGCGCGGCTTAGGGATTTTTTCAAAAAAAGTTGTTCAGATGTTGAGGGCTAATTCTATTTCCGATGATAAAAACGCATCTGTTTCCACCGAAAAACCTTTCAGGGGATCGTTTGCAACAGTTTGGCACCATTTTTGAGTGAATTGCAGAACGTCAGATTTTTGCTGAAATTCTGACCGCGCGGCTTAGGGATTTTTGCAAAAAAATGTTGTTCAGACGTCGAGGGCTTATTCTGTTTCCCATGATAAAAACGCATCTGTCTCCAACGAAAAACCTTTCAGGGGATCCTTTGCAACAGGTTAGCACCATTTTTGAGTGAATTGCAGAACGTCAGATTTTTGCTGAAATTGTGACCGCGCGGCTTAGGGATTTTTGCAAAAAAATGTTGTTCAGACGTCGAGGGCTTATTCTGTTTCCCATGCTAAAAACGCATCTGTTTCCACCGAAAAACCTTTCAGGGGATCGTTTGCAACAGTTTGGCACCATTTTTCAGTGAATTGCAGAACGTCAGATTTTTGCTGAAATTCTGACCGCGCGGCTTAGGGATTTTTGCAAAAAAATGTTGTTCAGACGTCGAGGGCTTATTCTGTTTCCCATGCTAAAAACGCATCTGTTTCCACCGAAAAACCTTTCAGGGGATCGTTTGCAACAGTTTGGCACCATTTTTGAGTGAATTGCAGAACGTCAGATTTTTGCTGAAATTGTGACCGCGCAGCTTTGGGATTTTTGCAAAAAAAATGTTGTTCAGACGTCGAGGGCTAATTCTGTTTCCCATGATAAAAACGCATCTGTTTCCACCGAAAAACCTTTCAGGGGATCGTTTGCAACAGTTCAGCGCCATTTTTGAATGAATTGAAGAACGTCAGAAATTTAGAAGAAATTGTGATCGCGCGGCTTAGGGATTTTTGCAAAAAAATGTTGTTCAGACGTTGAGGGCTAATTCTGTTTCCCATGATAAAAACGCATCTGTTTCCGCCGAAAAACCTTTCAGGGGATCCTTTGCAACAGGTTTGCACCATTTTTGAGTGAATTGAAGAACGTCAGAAATTTAGAAGAAATTGTGATCGCGCGGCTTAGGGATTTTTGCAAAAAAATGTTGTTCAGACGTTGAGGGCTAATTAGGTTTCCCATGATAAAAACGCATCTGTTTCCGCGGAAAAACCTTTCAGGGGATCGTTTGCAACAGTTTAGCACCATTTTTGAGTGAATTGCAGAACGTCAGATTTTTGCTGAAATTGTGACCGCGCGGCTTAGGGATTTTTGCAAAAAAAGGTTGTTCAGACGTCGAGGGCTAATTCTGTTTCCCATGATAAAAACGCATCTGTTTCCACCGAAAAACCTTTTAGGGGATCGTTTGCAACAGTTTAGAGCCATTTTTGAATGAATTGCAGAACGTCAGATTTTTGCTGAAATTGTGACCGCGTGGCTTAGGGATTTTTGCAAAAAAATGTTGTTCAGACGTCGAGGGCTAATTCTGTTTCCCATGATAAAAACGCATCTGTTTCCACCGAAAAACCTTTTAGGGGATCGTTTGCAACAGTTCAGCGCCATTTTTGAATGAATTGCAGAACGTCAGATTTTTGCTGAAATTGTGACCGCGCGGCTTAGGGATTTTTTCAAAAAAAGTTGTTCAGACGTTGAGGGCTAATTCTATTTCCCATGATAAAAACGCATCTGTGTCCACCGAAAAACCTTTCAGGGGATCCTGTGCAACAGATTAGCACCATTTTTGAGTGAATTGCAGAACGTCAGATTTTTGCTGAAATTGTGACCGCGCGGCTTAGGGATTTTTGCAAAAAAAGGTTGTTCAGACGTCGAGGGCTAATTCTGTTTCCCATGATAAAAACGCATCTGTTTCCACCGAAAAACCTTTTAGGGGATCGTTTGCAACAGTTTAGAGCCATTTTTGAATGAATTGCAGAACGTCAGATTTTTGCTGAAATTGTGACCGCGTGGCTTAGGGATTTTTGCAAAAAAATGTTGTTCAGACGTCGAGGGCTAATTCTGTTTCCCATGATAAAAACGCATCTGTTTCCACCGAAAAACCTTTTAGGGGATCGTTTGCAACAGTTCAGCGCCATTTTTGAATGAATTGCAGAACGTCAGATTTTTGCTGAAATTGTGACCGCGCGGCTTAGGGATTTTTTCAAAAAAAGTTGTTCAGACGTTGAGGGCTAATTCTATTTCCCATGATAAAAACGCATCTGTGTCCACCGAAAAACCTTTCAGGGGATCCTGTGCAACAGGTTAGCACCATTTTTGAGTGAATTGCAGAACGTCAGATTTTTGCTGAAATTGTGACCGCGCGGCTTAGGGATTTTTGCAAAAAAAGGTTGTTCAGACGTCGAGGGCTAATTCTGTTTCCCATGATAAAAACGCATCTGTTTCCACCGAAAAACCTTTTAGGGGATCGTTTGCAACAGTTTAGAGCCATTTTTGAATGAATTGCAGAACGTCAGATTTTTGCTGAAATTGTGACCGCGTGGCTTAGGGATTTTTGCAAAAAAATGTTGTTCAGACGTCGAGGGCTAATTCTGTTTCCCATGATAAAAACGCATCTGTTTCCACCGAAAAACCTTTTAGGGGATCGTTTGCAACAGTTCAGCGCCATTTTTGAATGAATTGCAGAACGTCAGATTTTTGCTGAAATTGTGACCGCGCGGCTTAGGGATTTTTTCAAAAAAAGTTGTTCAGACGTTGAGGGCTAATTCTATTTCCCATGATAAAAACGCATCTGTGTCCACCGAAAAACCTTTCAGGGGATCCTGTGCAACAGATTAGCACCATTTTTGAGTGAATTGCAGAACGTCAGATTTTTGCTGAAATTGTGACCGCGCGGCTTAGGGATTTTTGCAAAAAAATGTTGTTCAGACGTCGAGGGCTTATTCTGTTTCCCATGCTAAAAACGCATCTGTTTCCACCGAAAAACCTTTCAGGGGATCGTTTGCAACAGTTTGGCACCATTTTTGAGTGAATTGCAGAACGTCAGATTTTTGCAGAAATTGTGACCGCGCGGCTTAGGGATTTTTGCAAAAAAATGTTGTTCAGACGTCGAGGGCTAATTCTGTTTCCCATGATAAAAACGCATCTGTTTCCACCGAAAAACCTTTCAGGGGATCGTTTGCAACAGTTCAGCGCCATTTTTGAATGAATTGAAGAACGTCAGAAATTTAGAAGAAATTGTGATCGCGCGGCTTAGGGATTTTTGCAAAAAAATGTTGTTCAGACGTTGAGGGCTAATTCTGTTTACCATGATAAAAACGCATCTGTTTCCGCCGAAAAACCTTTCAGGGGATCGTTTGCAACAGTTTAGCACCATTTTTGAGTGAATTGCAGAACGTCAGATTTTTGCTGAAATTGTGACCGCGCGGCTTAGGGATTTTTGCAAAAAAATGTTGTTCAGACGTCGAGGGCTAATTCTGTTTCCCATGATAAAAACGCATCTGTTTCCACCGAAAAACCTTTTAGGGGATCGTTTGCAACAGTTCTGCGCCATTTTTGAATGAATTGCAGAACGTCAGATTTTTGCTGAAATTGTGACCGCGCGGCTTAGGGATTTTTTCAAAAAAAGTTGTTCAGATGTTGAGGGCTAATTCTATTTCCGATGATAAAAACGCATCTGTTTCCACCGAAAAACCTTTCAGGGGATCGTTTGCAACAGTTTGGCACCATTTTTGAGTGAATTGCAGAACGTCAGATTTTTGCTGAAATTCTGACCGCGCGGCTTAGGGATTTTTGCAAAAAAATGTTGTTCAGACGTCGAGGGCTTATTCTGTTTCCCATGATAAAAACGCATCTGTCTCCAACGAAAAACCTTTCAGGGGATCCTTTGCAACAGGTTAGCACCATTTTTGAGTGAATTGCAGAACGTCAGATTTTTGCTGAAATTGTGACCGCGCGGCTTAGGGATTTTTGCAAAAAAATGTTGTTCAGACGTCGAGGGCTTATTCTGTTTCCCATGCTAAAAACGCATCTGTTTCCACCGAAAAACCTTTCAGGGGATCGTTTGCAACAGTTTGGCACCATTTTTGAGTGAATTGCAGAACGTCAGATTTTTGCTGAAATTCTGACCGCGCGGCTTAGGGATTTTTGCAAAAAAATGTTGTTCAGACGTCGAGGGCTTATTCTGTTTCCCATGCTAAAAACGCATCTGTTTCCACCGAAAAACCTTTCAGGGGATCGTTTGCAACAGTTTGGCACCATTTTTGAGTGAATTGCAGAACGTCAGATTTTTGCTGAAATTGTGACTGCGCAGCTTAGGGATTTTTGCAAAAAAAATGTTGTTCAGACGTCGAGGGCTAATTCTGTTTCCCATGATAAAAACGCATCTGTTTCCACCGAAAAACCTTTCAGGGGATCGTTTGCAACAGTTCAGCGCCATTTTTGAATGAATTGAAGAACGTCAGAAATTTAGAAGAAATTGTGATCGCGCGGCTTAGGGATTTTTGCAAAAAAATGTTGTTCAGACGTTGAGGGCTAATTAGGTTTCCCATGATAAAAACGCATCTGTTTCCGCCGAAAAACCTTTCAGGGGATCGTTTGCAACACTTCAGCGCCATTTTTGAATGAATTGAAGAACGTCAGATTTTTGCTGAAATTGTGACCGCGCGGCTTAGGGATTTTTGCAAAAAAAGGTTGTTCAGACGTCGAGGGCTAATTCTGTTTCCCATGATAAAAACGCATCTGTTTCCACCGAAAAACCTTTTAGGGGATCGTTTGCAACAGTTTAGAGCCATTTTTGAATGAATTGCAGAACGTCAGATTTTTGCTGAAATTGTGACCGCGTGGCTTAGGGATTTTTGCAAAAAAATGTTGTTCAGACGTCGAGGGCTAATTCTGTTTCCCATGATAAAAACGCATCTGTTTCCACCGAAAAACCTTTTAGGGGATCGTTTGCAACAGTTCAGCGCCATTTTTGAATGAATTGCAGAACGTCAGATTTTTGCTGAAATTGTGACCGCGCGGCTTAGGGATTTTTTCAAAAAAAGTTGTTCAGACGTTGAGGGCTAATTCTATTTCCCATGATAAAAACGCATCTGTGTCCACCGAAAAACCTTTCAGGGGATCCTGTGCAACAGGTTAGCACCATTTTTGAGTGAATTGCAGAACGTCAGATTTTTGCTGAAATTGTGACCGCGCGGCTTAGGAATTTTTGCAAAAAAATGTTGTTCAGACGTCGAGGGCTTATTCTGTTTCCCATGCTAAAAACGCATCTGTTTCCACCGAAAAACCTTTCAGGGGATCGTTTGCAACAGTTTGGCACCATTTTTGAGTGAATTGCAGAACGTCAGATTTTTGCAGAAATTGTGACCGCGCGGCTTAGGGATTTTTGCAAAAAAATGTTGTTCAGACGTCGAGGGCTAATTCTGTTTCCCATGATAAAAACGCATCTGTTTCCACCGAAAAACCTTTCAGGGGATCGTTTGCAACAGTTCAGCGCCATTTTTGAATGAATTGAAGAACGTCAGAAATTTAGAAGAAATTGTGATCGCGCGGCTTAGGGATTTTTGCAAAAAAATGTTGTTCAGACGTTGAGGGCTAATTCTGTTTACCATGATAAAAACGCATCTGTTTCCGCCGAAAAACCTTTCATGGGATCGTTTGCAACAGTTTAGCACCATTTTTGAGTGAATTGCAGAACGTCAGATTTTTGCTGAAATTGTGACCGCGCGGCTTAGGGATTTTTGCAAAAAAATGTTGTTCAGACGTCGAGGGCTAATTCTGTTTCCCATGATAAAAACGCATCTGTTTCCACCGAAAAACCTTTTAGGGGATCGTTTGCAACAGTTCTGCGCCATTTTTGAATGAATTGCAGAACGTCAGATTTTTGCTGAAATTGTGACCGCGCGGCTTAGGGATTTTTTCAAAAAAAGTTGTTCAGATGTTGAGGGCTAATTCTATTTCCGATGATAAAAACGCATCTGTTTCCACCGAAAAACCTTTCAGGGGATCGTTTGCAACAGTTTGGCACCATTTTTGAGTGAATTGCAGAACGTCAGATTTTTGCTGAAATTCTGACCGCGCGGCTTAGGGATTTTTGCAAAAAAATGTTGTTCAGACGTAGAGGGCTTATTCTGTTTCCCATGATAAAAACGCATCTGTCTCCAACGAAAAACCTTTCAGGGGATCCTTTGCAACAGGTTAGCACCATTTTTGAGTGAATTGCAGAACGTCAGATTTTTGCTGAAATTGTGACCGCGCGGCTTAGGGATTTTTGCAAAAAAATGTTGTTCAGACGTCGAGGGCTTATTCTGTTTCCCATGCTAAAAACGCATCTGTTTCCACCGAAAAACCTTTCAGGGGATCGTTTGCAACAGTTTGGCACCATTTTTGAGTGAATTGCAGAACGTCAGATTTTTGCTGAAATTCTGACCGCGCGGCTTAGGGATTTTTGCAAAAAAATGTTGTTCAGACGTCGAGGGCTTATTCTGTTTCCCATGCTAAAAACGCATCTGTTTCCACCGAAAAACCTTTCAGGGGATCGTTTGCAACAGTTTGGCACCATTTTTGAGTGAATTGCAGAACGTCAGATTTTTGCTGAAATTGTGACCGCGCAGCTTAGGGATTTTTGCAAAAAAAATGTTGTTCAGACGTCGAGGGCTAATTCTGTTTCCCATGATAAAAACGCATCTGTTTCCACCGAAAAACCTTTCAGGGGATCGTTTGCAACAGTTCAGCGCCATTTTTGAATGAATTGAAGAACGTCAGAAATTTAGAAGAAATTGTGATCGCGCGGCTTAGGGATTTTTGCAAAAAAATGTTGTTCAGACGTTGAGGGCTAATTAGGTTTCCCATGATAAAAACGCATCTGTTTCCGCCGAAAAACCTTTCAGGGGATCGTTTGCAACACTTCAGCGCCATTTTTGAATGAATTGAAGAACGTCAGATTTTTGCTGAAATTGTGACCGCGCGGCTTAGGGATTTTTGCAAAAAAAGGTTGTTCAGACGTTGAGGGCTAATTCTGTTTCCCATGATAAAAACGCATCTGTTTCCACCGAAAAACCTTTTAGGGGATCGTTTGCAACAGTTTAGAGCCATTTTTGAATGAATTGCAGAACGTCAGATTTTTGCTGAAATTGTGACCGCGTGGCTTAGGGATTTTTGCAAAAAAATGTTGTTCAGACGTCGAGGGCTAATTCTGTTTCCCATGATAAAAACGCATCTGTTTCCACCGAAAAACCTTTTAGGGGATCGTTTGCAACAGTTCAGCGCCATTTTTGAATGAATTGCAGAACGTCAGATTTTTGCTGAAATTGTGACCGCGCGGCTTAGGGATTTTTTCAAAAAAAGTTGTTCAGACGTTGAGGGCTAATTCTATTTCCCATGATAAAAACGCATCTGTGTCCACCGAAAAACCTTTCAGGGGATCCTGTGCAACAGGTTAGCACCATTTTTGAGTGAATTGCAGAACGTCAGATTTTTGCTGAAATTGTGACCGCGCGGCTTAGGGATTTTTGCAAAAAAATGTTGTTCAGACGTTGAGGGCTTATTCTGTTTCCCATGCTAAAAACGCATCTGTTTCCACCGAAAAACCTTTCAGGGGATCGTTTGCAACAGTTTGGCACCATTTTTGAGTGAATTGCAGAACGTCAGATTTTTGCAGAAATTGTGACCGCGCGGCTTAGGGATTTTTGCAAAAAAATGTTGTTCAGACGTCGAGGGCTAATTCTGTTTCCCATGATAAAAACGCATCTGTTTCCACCGAAAAACCTTTCAGGGGATCGTTTGCAACAGTTCAGCGCCATTTTTGAATGAATTGAAGAACGTCAGAAATTTAGAAGAAATTGTGATCGCGCGGCTTAGGGATTTTTGCAAAGAAATGTTGTTCAGACGTTGAGGGCTAATTCTGTTTCCCATGATAAAAATGCATCTGTTTCCGCCGAAAAACCTTTCAGGGGATCGTTTGCAACAGTTTAGCACCATTTTTGAGTGAATTGCAGAACGTCAGATTTTTGCTGAAATTGTGACCGCGCGGCTTAGGGATTTTTGCAAAAAAATGTTGTTCAGACGTCGAGGGCTAATTCTGTTTCCCATGATAAAAACGCATCTGTTTCCACCGAAAAACCTTTTAGGGGATCGTTTGCAACAGTTCAGCGCCATTTTTGAATGAATTGCAGAACGTCAGATTTTTGCTGAAATTGTGACCGCGCGGCTTAGGGATTTTTTCAAAAAAAGTTGTTCAGACGTTGAGGGCTAATTCTAATTCCGATGATAAAAACGCATCTGTTTCCACCGAAAAATCTTTCAGGGGATCGTTTGCAACAATTTGGCACCATTTTTGAGTGAATTGCAGAACGTCAGATTTTTGCTGAAATTGTGACCGCGCGGCTTAGGGATTTTTGCAAAAAAAAGTTGTTCAGACGTTGAGGGCTAATTTTGTTTCCCATGATAAAAACGCATCTGTCTCCACCGAAAAACCTTTCAGGGGATCCTTTGCAACAGGTTAGCACCATTTTTGAGTGAATTGCAGAACGTCAGATTTTTGCTGAAATTGTGACCGCGCGGCTTAGGGATTTTTGCAAAAAAATGTTGTTCAGACGTTGAGGGCTTATTCTGTTTCCCATGCTAAAAACGCATCTGTTTACACCGAAAAACCTTTCAGGGGATCGTTTGCAACAGTTTGGCACCATTTTTGAGTGAATTGCAGAACGTCAGATTTTTGCTGAAATTCCGACCGCGCGGCTTAGGGATTTTTGCAAAAAAATGTTGTTCAGACGTCGAGGGCTTATTCTGTTTCCCATGCTAAAAACGCATCTGTTTCCACCGAAAAACCTTTCAGGGGATCGTTTGCAACAGTTTGGCACCATTTTTGAGTGAATTGCAGAACGTCAGATTTTTGCTGAAATTGTGACCGCGCGGCTTAGGGATTTTTGCAAAAAAATGTTGTTCAGACGTTGAGGGCTAATTCTGTTTCCCATGATAAAAACGCATCTGTTTCCGCCGAAAAACCTTTCAGGGGATCGTTTGCAACAGTTTAGCACCATTTTTGAGTGAATTGCAGAACGTCAGATTTTTGCTGAAATTGTGACCGCGCGGCTTAGGGATTTTTGCAAAAAAATGTTGTTCAGACGTCGAGGGCTAATTCTGTTTCCCATGATAAAAACGCATCTGTTTCCACCGAAAAACCTTTTAGGGGATCGTTTGCAACAGTTCAGAGCCATTTTTGAATGAATTGCAGAACGTCAGATTTTTGCTGAAATTGTGACCGCGTGGCTTAGGGATTTTTGCAAAAAAATGTTGTTCAGACGTCGAGGGCTAATTCTGTTTCCCATGATAAAAACGCATCTGTTTCCACCGAAAAACCTTTTAGGGGATCGTTTGCAACAGTTCAGCGCCATTTTTGAATGAATTGCAGAACGTCAGATTTTTGCTGAAATTGTGACCGCGCGGCTTAGGGATTTTTTCAAAAAAAGTTGTTCAGACGTTGAGGGCTAATTCTATTTCCCATGATAAAAACGCATCTGTGTCCACCGAAAAACCTTTCAGGGGATCCTGTGCAAAAGGTTAGCACCATTTTTGAGTGAATTGCAGAACGTCAGATTTTTGCTGAAATTGTGACCGCGCGGCTTAGGGATTTTTGCAAAAAAATGTTGTTCAGACGTCGAGGGCTTATTCTGTTTCCCATGCTAAAAACGCATCTGTTTCCACCGAAAAACCTTTCAGGGGATCGTTTGCAACAGTTTGGCACCATTTTTGAGTGAATTGCAGAACATCAGATTTTTGCAGAAATTGTGACCGTGCGGCTTAGGGATTTTTGCAAAAAAAGTTGTTCAGACGTTGAGGGCTAATTCTATTTCCGATGATAAAAACGCATCTGTTTCCACCGAAAAATCTTTCAGGGGATCGTTTGCAACAATTTGGCACCATTTTTGAGTGAATTGCAGAACGTCAGATTTTTGCTGAAATTGTGACCGCGCGGCTTAGGGATTTTTGCAAAAAGAAATTTGTTCAGACGTTGAGGGCTAATTTTGTTTCCCATGATAAAAACGCATCTGTCTCCATCGAAAAACCTTTCAGGGGATCCTTTGCAACAGGTTAGCACCATTTTTGAGTGAATTGCAGAACGTCAGATTTTTGCTGAAATTGTGACCGCGCGGCTTAGGGATTTTTGCAAAAAAATGTTGTTCAGACGTCGAGGGCTTATTCTGTTTCCCATGGTAAAAACGCACCTGTTTCCACCGAAAAACCTTTCAGGGGATCGTTTGCAACAGTTTGGCACCATTTTTGAGTGAATTGCAGAACGTCAGATTTTTGCTAAAATTGTGACCGCGCGGCTTAGGGATTTTTGCAAAAAAATGTTCTTCGGACGTCGAGGGCTAATTCTGTTTCCCATGATAAAAACGCATCTGTTTCCACCGAAAAACCTTTCAGGGGATCGTTTGCAACACTTCAGCGCCATTTTTGAATGAATTGAAGAATGTCAGATTTTTGCTGAAATTGTGACCGCGCGGCTTAGGGATTTTTGCAAAAAAATGTTGTTCAGACGTCGAGGGCTATTTCTGTTTCCCATGATAAAAACGCATCTGTTTCCACCGAAAAACCTTTCAGGGGATCGTTTGCAACAGTTCAGCGCCATTTTTGAATGAATTGCAGAACGTCAGATTTTTGCTGAAATTGTGACCGCGCGGCTTAGGGATTTTTTCAAAAAAAGTTGTTCAGACGTTGAGGGCTAATTCTATTTCCCATGATAAAAACGCATCTGTGTCCACCGAAAAACCTTTCAGGGGATCCTGTACAACAGGTTAGCACCATTTTTGAGTGAATTGCAGAACGTCAGATTTTTGCTGAAATTCTGACCGCGCAGCTTAGGGATTTTTGCAAAAAAATGTTGTTCAGACGTCGAGGGCTAATTCTGTTTCCCATGATAAAAACGCATCTGTTTCCACCGAAAAACCTTTCAGGGGATCGTTTGCAACAGTTCAGCGCCATTTTTGAATGAATTGAAGAACGTCAGAAATTTAGAAGAAATTTTGATCGCGCGGCTTAGGGATTTTTGCAAAAAAATGTTGTTCAGACGTTGAGGGCTAATTCTGTTTCCCATGCTAAAAACGCATCTGTTACCACCGAAAAACCTTTCAGGGGATCGTTTGCAACAGTTTGGCACCATTTTTGAGTGAATTGCAGAACGTCAGATTTTTGCAGAAATTGTGACCGCGCGGCTTAGGGATTTTTGCAAAAAAATGTTGTTCAGACGTCGAGGGCTAATTCTGTTTCCCATGATAAAAACGCATCTGTTTCCACCGAAAAACCTTTCAGGGGATCGTTTGCAACAGTTCAGCGCCATTTTTGAATGAATTGAAGAACGTCAGAAATTTAGAAGAAATTTTGATCGCGCGGCTTAGGGATTTTTGCAAAAAAATGTTGTTCAGACGTTGAGGGCTAATTCTGTTTCCCATGATAAAAACGCATCTGTCTCCATCGAAAAACCTTTCAGGGGATCCTTTGCAACAGGTTAGCACCATTTTTGAGTGAATTGCAGAACGTCAGATTTTTGCTGAAATTGTGACCGCGCGGCTTAGGGATTTTTGCAAAAAAATGTTGTTCAGACGTCGAGGGCTTATTCTGTTTCCCATGCTAAAAACGCATCTGTTTCCACCGAAAAACCTTTCAGGGGATCGTTTGCAACAGTTTGGCACCATTTTTGAGTGAATTGCAGAACGTCAGATTTTTGCAGAAATTGTGACCGTGCGGCTTAGGGATTTTTGCAAAAAAAGTTGTTCAGAGGTTGAGGGCTAATTCTATTTCCGATGATAAAAACGCATCTGTTTCCACCGAAAAATCTTTCAGGGGATCGTTTGCAACAATTTGGCACCATTTTTGAGTGAATTGCAGAACGTCAGATTTTTGCTGAAATTGTGACCGCGCGGCTTAGGGATTTTTGCAAAAAGAAATTTGTTCAGACGTTGAGGGCTAATTTTGTTTCCCATGATAAAAACGCATCTGTCTCCATCGAAAAACCTTTCAGGGGATCCTTTGCAACAGGTTAGCACCATTTTTGAGTGAATTGCAGAACGTCAGATTTTTGCTGAAATTGTGACCGCGCGGCTTAGGGATTTTTGCAAAAAAATGTTGTTCAGACGTCGAGGGCTTATTCTGTTTCCCATGGTAAAAACGCACCTGTTTCCACCGAAAAACCTTTCAGGGGATCGTTTGCAACAGTTTGGCACCATTTTTGAGTGAATTGCAGAACGTCAGATTTTTGCTAAAATTGTGACCGCGCGGCTTAGGGATTTTTGCAAAAAAATGTTGTTCGGACGTCGAGGGCTAATTCTGTTTCCCATGATAAAAACGCATCTGTTTCCACCGAAAAACCTTTCAGGGGATCGTTTGCAACACTTCAGCGCCATTTTTGAATGAATTGAAGAATGTCAGATTTTTGCTGAAATTGTGACCGCGCGGCTTAGGGATTTTTGCAAAAAAATGTTGTTCAGACGTCGAGGGCTATTTCTGTTTCCCATGATAAAAACGCATCTGTTTCCACCGAAAAACCTTTCAGGGGATCGTTTGCAACAGTTCAGCGCCATTTTTGAATGAATTGCAGAACGTCAGATTTTTGCTGAAATTGTGACCGCGCGGCTTAGGGATTTTTTCAAAAAAAGTTGTTCAGACGTTGAGGGCTAATTCTATTTCCCATGATAAAAACGCATCTGTGTCCACCGAAAAACCTTTCAGGGGATCCTGTACAACAGGTTAGCACCATTTTTGAGTGAATTGCAGAACGTCAGATTTTTGCTGAAATTGTGACCGCGCGGCTTAGGGATTTTTGCAAAAAAATGTTGTTCAGACGTCGAGGGCTTATTCTGTTTCCCATGCTAAAAACGCATCTGTTACCACCGAAAAACCTTTCAGGGGATCGTTTGCAACAGTTTGGCACCATTTTTGAGTGAATTGCAGAACGTCAGATTTTTGCAGAAATTGTGACCGCGCGGCTTAGGGATTTTTGCAAAAAAATGTTGTTCAGACGTCGAGGGCTAATTCTGTTTCCCATGATAAAAACGCATCTGTTTCCACCGAAAAACCTTTCAGGGGATCGTTTGCAACAGTTCAGCGCCATTTTTGAATGAATTGAAGAACGTCAGAAATTTAGAAGAAATTTTGATCGCGCGGCTTAGGGATTTTTGCAAAAAAATGTTGTTCAGACGTTGAGGGCTAATTCTGTTTCCCATGATAAAAACGCATCTGTCTCCATCGAAAAACCTTTCAGGGGATCCTTTGCAACAGGTTAGCACCATTTTTGAGTGAATTGCAGAACGTCAGATTTTTGCTGAAATTGTGACCGCGCGGCTTAGGGATTTTTGCAAAAAAATGTTGTTCAGACGTCGAGGGCTTATTCTGTTTCCCATGCTAAAAACGCATCTGTTTCCACCGAAAAACCTTTCAGGGGATCGTTTGCAACAGTTTGGCACCATTTTTGAGTGAATTGCAGAACGTCAGATTTTTGCAGAAATTGTGACCGTGCGGCTTAGGGATTTTTGCAAAAAAAGTTGTTCAGAGGTTGAGGGCTAATTCTATTTCCGATGATAAAAACGCATCTGTTTCCACCGAAAAATCTTTCAGGGGATCGTTTGCAACAATTTGGCACCATTTTTGAGTGAATTGCAGAACGTCAGATTTTTGCTGAAATTGTGACCGCGCGGCTTAGGGATTTTTGCAAAAAGAAATTTGTTCAGACGTTGAGGGCTAATTTTGTTTCCCATGATAAAAACGCATCTGTCTCCATCGAAAAACCTTTCAGGGGATCCTTTGCAACAGGTTAGCACCATTTTTGAGTGAATTGCAGAACGTCAGATTTTTGCTGAAATTGTGACGGCGCGGCTTAGGGATTTTTGCAAAAAAATGTTGTTCAGACGTCGAGGGCTTATTCTGTTTCCCATGCTAAAAACGCACCTGTTTCCACCGAAAAACCTTTCAGGGGATCGTTTGCAACAGTTTGGCACCATTTTTGAGTGAATTGCAGAACGTCAGATTTTTGCTAAAATTGTGACCGCGCGGCTTAGGGATTTTTGCAAAAAAATGTTGTTCGGACGTCGAGGGCTAATTCTGTTTCCCATGATAAAAACGCATCTGTTTCCACCGAAAAACCTTTCAGGGGATCGTTTGCAACACTTCAGCGCCATTTTTGAATGAATTGAAGAACGTCAGATTTTTGCTGAAATTGTGACCGCGCGGCTTAGGGATTTTTGCAAAAAAATGTTGTTCAGACGTCGAGGGCTAATTCTGTTTCCCATGATAAAAACGCATCTGTTTCCACCGAAAAACCTTTCAGGGGATCCTGTGCAACAGGTTAGCACCATTTTTGAGTGAATTGCAGAACGTCAGATTTTTGCTGAAATTGTGACCGCGCGGCTTAGGGATTTTTGCAAAAAAATGTTGTTCAGACGTCGAGGGCTTATTCTGTTTCCCATGCTAAAAACGCATCTGTTTCCACCGAAAAACATTTCAGGGGATCGTTTGCAACAGTTTGGCACCATTTTTGAGTGAATTGCAGAACGTCAGATTTTTGCAGAAATTGTGACCGCGCGGCTTAGGGATTTTTGCAAAAAAATGTTGTTCAGACGTTGAGGGCTTATTCTGTTTCCCATGCTAAAAACGCATCTGTTTCCACCGAAAAACCTTTCAGGGGATCGTTTGCAACAGTTTGGCACCATTTTTGAGTGAATTGCAGAACGTCAGATTTTTGCTGAAATTCTGACCGCGCGACTTAGGGATTTTTGCAAAAAAAAGTTGTTCAGACGTTGAGGGCTAATTTTGTTTCCCATGATAAAAACGCATCTGTCTCCACCGAAAAACCTTTCAGGGGATCCTTTGCAACAGGTTAGCACCATTTTTGAGTGAATTGCAGAACGTCAGATTTTTGCTAAAATTGTGACCGCGCGGCTTAGGGATTTTTGCAAAAAAATGTTGTTCGGACGTCGAGGGCTAATTCTGTTTCCCATGATAAAAACGCATCTGTTTCCACCGAAAAACCTTTCAGGGGATCGTTTGCAACACTTCAGCGCCATTTTTGAATGAATTGCAGAACGTCAGATTTTTGCTGAAATTGTGACCGCGCGGCTTAGGGATTTTTTCAAAAAAAGTTGTTCAGACGTTGAGGGCTAATTCTATTTCCCATGATAAAAACGCATCTGTGTCCACCGAAAAACCTTTCAGGGGATCCTGTGCAACAGGTTAGCACCATTTTTGAGTGAATTGCAGAACGTCAGATTTTTGCTGAAATTGTGACCGCGCGGCTTAGGGATTTTTGCAAAAAAATGTTGTTCAGACGTCGAGGGCTTATTCTGTTTCCCATGCTAAAAACGCATCTGTTACCACCGAAAAACCTTTCAGGGGATCGTTTGCAACAGTTTGGCACCATTTTTGAGTGAATTGCAGAACGTCAGATTTTTGCAGAAATTGTGACCGCGCGGCTTAGGGATTTTTGCAAAAAAATGTTGTTCGGACGTCGAGGGCTAATTCTGTTTCCCATGATAAAAACGCATCTGTTTCCACCGAAAAATCTTTCAGGGGATCGTTTGCAACACTTCTGCGCCATTTTTGAATGAATTGAAGAACGTCAGATTTTTGCTGAAATTGTGACCGCGCGGCTTAGGGATTTTTGCAAAAAAATGTTGTTCAGACGTCAAGGGCTAATTCTGTTTCCCATGATAAAAACGCATCTGTTTCCACCGAAAAACCTTTCAGGGGATCGTTTGCAACAGTTTGGCACCATTTTTGAGTGAATTGCAGAACGTCAGATTTTTGCTGAAATTCTGACCGCGCGGCTTAGGGATTTTTGCAAAAAAAAGTTGTTCAGACGTTGAGGGCTAATTTTGTTTCCCATGATAAAAACGCATCTGTCTCCACCGAAAAACCTTTCAGGGGATCCTTTGCAACAGGTTAGCACCATTTTTGAGTGAATTGCAGAACGTCAGATTTTTGCTAAAATTGTGACCGTGCGGCTTAGGGATTTTTGCAAAAAAAATGTTGTTCGGACGTCGAGGGCTAATTCTGTTTCCCATGATAAAAACGCATCTGTTTCCACCGAAAAACCTTTCAGGGGATCGTTTGCAACACTTCAGCGCCATTTTTGAATGAATTGAAGAACGTCAGATTTTTGCTGAAATTGTGACCGCGCGGCTTAGGGATTTTTGCAAAAAAATGTTGTTCAGACGTTGAGGGCTATTTCTGTTTCCCATGATAAAAACGCATCTGTTTCCACCGAAAAACCTTTCAGGAGATCATTTGCAACAGTTCAGCGCCATTTTTGAATGAATTGCAGAACGTCAGATTTTTGCTGAAATTGTGACCGCGCGGCTTAGGGATTTTTTCAAAAAAAGTTGTTCAGACGTTGAGGGCTAATTCTATTTCCCATGATAAAAACGCATCTGTGTCCACCG
Organism: Podarcis gaigeae; assembly: GCF_964106915.1. Lineage (NCBI taxonomy): Eukaryota > Metazoa > Chordata > Lepidosauria > Squamata > Lacertidae > Podarcis > Podarcis gaigeae. Next base: position 10,235,424 of record NC_139679.1, on the reverse strand, counting down.
AAAAACCTTTCAGGGGATCCTGTGCAACAGGTTAGCACCATTTTTGAGTGAATTGCAGAACGTCAGATTTTTGCTGAAATTGTGACCGCGCGGCTTAGGGATTTTTGCAAAAAAATGTTGTTCAGACGTCGAGGGCTTATTCTGTTTCCCATGCTAAAAACGCATCTGTTACCACCGAAAAACCTTTCAGGGGATCGTTTGCAACAGTTTGGCACCATTTTTGAGTGAATTGCAGAACGTCAGATTTTTGCAGAAATTGTGACCGCGCGGCTTAGGGATTTTTGCAAAAAAATGTTGTTCGGACGTCGAGGGCTAATTCTGTTTCCCATGATAAAAACGCATCTGTTTCCACCGAAAAATCTTTCAGGGGATCGTTTGCAACACTTCAGCGCCATTTTTGAATGAATTGAAGAACGTCAGATTTTTGCTGAAATTGTGACCGCGCGGCTTAGGGATTTTTGCAAAAAAATGTTGTTCAGACGTCGAGGGCTAATTCTGTTTCCCATGATAAAAACGCATCTGTTTCCACCGAAAAACCTTTCAGGGGATCGTTTGCAACAGTTCAGCGCCATTTTTGAATGAATTGCAGAACGTCAGATTTTTGCTGAAATTGTGACCGCGCGGCTTAGGGATTTTTTCAAAAAAAGTTGTTCAGACGTTGAGGGCTAATTCTATTTCCCATGATAAAAACGCATCTGTGTCCACCGAAAAACCTTTCAGGGGATCCTGTGCAACAGGTTAGCACCATTTTTGAGTGAATTGCAGAACGTCAGATTTTTGCTGAAATTGTGACCGCGCGGCTTAGGGATTTTTGCAAAAAAATGTTGTTCAGACGTCGAGGGCTTATTCTGTTTCCCATGCTAAAAACGCATCTGTTTCCACCGAAAAACCTTTCAGGGGATCGTTTGCAACAGTTTGGCACCATTTTTGAGTGAATTGCAGAACGTCAGATTTTTGCAGAAATTGTGACCGCGCGGCTTAGGGATTTTTGCAAAAAAATGTTGTTCAGACGTCGAGGGCTAATTCTGTTTCCCATGATAAAAACGCATCTGTTTCCACCGAAAAACCTTTCAGGGGATCGTTTGCAACAGTTCAGCGCCATTTTTGAATGAATTGAAGAACGTCAGAAATTTAGAAGAAATTTTGATCGCGCGGCTTAGGGATTTTTGCAAAAAAATGTTGTTCAGACGTCGAGGGCTTATTCTGTTTCCCATGCTAAAAACGCATCTGTTTCCACCGAAAAACCTTTCAGGGGATCGTTTGCAACAGTTTGGCACCATTTTTGAGTGAATTGCAGAACGTCAGATTTTTGCTGAAGTTGTGATCGCGCGGCTTAGGGATTTTTGCAAAAAAATGTTGTTCAGACGTTGAGGGCTAATTCTGTTTCCCATGATAAAAACGCATCTGTTTCCGCCGAAAAACCTTTCAGGGGATCGTTTGCAACAGTTTAGCACCATTTTTGAGTGAATTGCAGAACGTCAGATTTTTGCTGAAATTGTGACCGCGCGGCTTAGGGATTTTTGCAAAAAAATGTTGTTCAGACGTCGAGGGCTAATTCTGTTTCCCATGATAAAAACGCATCTGTTTCCACCGAAAAACCTTTTAGGGGATCGTTTGCAACAGTTCAGAGCCATTTTTGAATGAATTGCAGAACGTCAGATTTTTGCTGAAATTGTGACCGCGTGGCTTAGGGATTTTTGCAAAAAAATGTTGTTCAGACGTCGAGGGCTAATTCTGTTTCCCATGATAAAAACGCATCTGTTTCCACCGAAAAACCTTTTAGGGGATCGTTTGCAACAGTTCAGCGCCATTTTTGAATGAATTGCAGAACGTCAGATTTTTGCTGAAATTGTGACCGCGCGGCTTAGGGATTTTTTCAAAAAAAGTTGTTCAGACGTTGAGGGCTAATTCTATTTCCCATGATAAAAACGCATCTGTGTCCACCGAAAAACCTTTCAGGGGATCCTGTGCAAAAGGTTAGCACCATTTTTGAGTGAATTGCAGAACGTCAGATTTTTGCTGAAATTGTGACCGCGCGGCTTAGGGATTTTTGCAAAAAAATGTTGTTCAGACGTCGAGGGCTTATTCTGTTTCCCATGCTAAAAACGCATCTGTTTCCACCGAAAAACCTTTCAGGGGATCGTTTGCAACAGTTTGGCACCATTTTTGAGTGAATTGCAGAACATCAGATTTTTGCAGAAATTGTGACCGTGCGGCTTAGGGATTTTTGCAAAAAAAGTTGTTCAGACGTTGAGGGCTAATTCTATTTCCGATGATAAAAACGCATCTGTTTCCACCGAAAAATCTTTCAGGGGATCGTTTGCAACAATTTGGCACCATTTTTGAGTGAATTGCAGAACGTCAGATTTTTGCTGAAATTGTGACCGCGCGGCTTAGGGATTTTGGCAAAAAGAAATTTGTTCAGACGTTGAGGGCTAATTTTGTTTCCCATGATAAAAACGCATCTGTCTCCATCGAAAAACCTTTCAGGGGATCCTTTGCAACAGGTTAGCACCATTTTTGAGTGAATTGCAGAACGTCAGATTTTTGCTGAAATTGTGACCGCGCGGCTTAGGGATTTTTGCAAAAAAATGTTGTTCGGACGTCGAGGGCTAATTCTGTTTCCCATGATAAAAACGCATCTGTTTCCACCGAAAAACCTTTCAGGGGATCGTTTGCAACACTTCAGCGCCATTTTTGAATGAATTGAAGAACGTCAGATTTTTGCTGAAATTGTGACCGCGCGGCTTAGGGATTTTTGCAAAAAAAGTTGTTCAGACGTTGAGGGCTAATTCTATTTCCGATGATAAAAACGCATCTGTTTCCACCGAAAAATCTTTCAGGGGATCGTTTGCAACAATTTGGCACCATTTTTGAGTGAATTGCAGAACGTCAGATTTTTGCTGAAATTGTGACCGCGCGGCTTAGGGATTTTTGCAAAAAGAAATTTGTTCAGACGTTGAGGGCTAATTTTGTTTCCCATGATAAAAACGCATCTGTCTCCATCGAAAAACCTTTCAGGGGATCCTTTGCAACAGGTTAGCACCATTTTTGAGTGAATTGCAGAACGTCAGATTTTTGCTGAAATTGTGACCGCGCGGCTTAGGGATTTTTGCAAAAAAATGTTGTTCAGACGTCGAGGGCTTATTCTGTTTCCCATGCTAAAAACGCACCTGTTTCCACCGAAAAACCTTTCAGGGGATCGTTTGCAACAGTTTGGCACCATTTTTGAGTGAATTGCAGAACGTCAGATTTTTGCTAAAATTGTGACCGCGCGGCTTAGGGATTTTTGCAAAAAAATGTTGTTCGGACGTCGAGGGCTAATTCTGTTTCCCATGATAAAAACGCATCTGTTTCCACCGAAAAACCTTTCAGGGGATCGTTTGCAACACTTCAGCGCCATTTTTGAATGAATTGAAGAACGTCAGATTTTTGCTGAAATTGTGACCGCGCGGCTTAGGGATTTTTGCAAAAAAATGTTGTTCAGACGTCGAGGGCTATTTCTGTTTCCCATGATAAAAACGCATCTGTTTCCACCGAAAAACCTTTCAGGGGATCGTTTGCAACAGTTCAGCGCCATTTTTGAATGAATTGCAGAACGTCAGATTTTTGCTGAAATTGTGACCGCGCGGCTTAGGGATTTTTTCAAAAAAAGTTGTTCAGACGTTGAGGGCTAATTCTATTTCCCATGATAAAAACGCATCTGTGTCCACCGAAAAACCTTTCAGGGGATCCTGTGCAACAGGTTAGCACCATTTTTGAGTGAATTGCAGAACGTCAGATTTTTGCTGAAATTGTGACCGCGCGGCTTAGGGATTTTTGCAAAAAAATGTTGTTCAGACGTCGAGGGCTTATTCTGTTTCCCATGCTAAAAACGCATCTGTTACCACCGAAAAACCTTTCAGGGGATCGTTTGCAACAGTTTGGCACCATTTTTGAGTGAATTGCAGAACGTCAGATTTTTGCAGAAATTGTGACCGCGCGGCTTAGGGATTTTTGCAAAAAAATGTTGTTCAGACGTCGAGGGCTAATTCTGTTTCCCATGATAAAAACGCATCTGTTTCCACCGAAAAACCTTTCAGGGGATCGTTTGCAACAGTTCAGCGCCATTTTTGAATGAATTGAAGAACGTCAGAAATTTAGAAGAAATTTTGATCGCGCGGCTTAGGGATTTTTGCAAAAAAATGTTGTTCAGACGTTGAGGGCTAATTCTGTTTCCCATGATAAAAACGCATCTGTCTCCATCGAAAAACCTTTCAGGGGATCCTTTGCAACAGGTTAGCACCATTTTTGAGTGAATTGCAGAACGTCAGATTTTTGCTGAAATTGTGACCGCGCGGCTTAGGGATTTTTGCAAAAAAATGTTGTTCAGACGTCGAGGGCTTATTCTGTTTCCCATGCTAAAAACGCATCTGTTTCCACCGAAAAACCTTTCAGGGGATCGTTTGCAACAGTTTGGCACCATTTTTGAGTGAATTGCAGAACGTCAGATTTTTGCAGAAATTGTGACCGTGCGGCTTAGGGATTTTTGCAAAAAAAGTTGTTCAGAGGTTGAGGGCTAATTCTATTTCCGATGATAAAAACGCATCTGTTTCCACCGAAAAATCTTTCAGGGGATCGTTTGCAACAATTTGGCACCATTTTTGAGTGAATTGCAGAACGTCAGATTTTTGCTGAAATTGTGACCGCGCGGCTTAGGGATTTTTGCAAAAAGAAATTTGTTCAGACGTTGAGGGCTAATTCTGTTTCCCATGATAAAAACGCATCTGTCTCCATCGAAAAACCTTTCACGGGATCCTTTGCAACAGGTTAGCACCATTTTTGAGTGAATTGCAGAACGTCAGATTTTTGCTGAAATTGTGACCGCGCGGCTTAGGGATTTTTGCAAAAAAATGTTGTTCAGACGTCGAGGGCTTATTCTGTTTCCCATGGTAAAAACGCATCTGTGTCCACCGAAAAACCTTTCAGGGGATCGTTTGCAACAGTTTGGCACCATTTTTGAGTGAATTGCAGAACGTCAGATTTTTGCTGAAATTGTGACCGCGCGGCTTAGGGATTTTTGCAAAAAAATGTTGTTCAGACGTCGAGGGCTAATTCTGTTTCCCATGATAAAAACGCATCTGTTTCCACCGAAAAACCTTTTAGGGGATCGTTTGCAACAGTTCAGCGCCATTTTTGAATGAATTGCAGAACGTCAGATTTTTGCTGAAATTGTGACCGCGCGGCTTAGGGATTTTTTCAAAAAAAGTTGTTCAGACGTTGAGGGCTAATTCTATTTCCCATGATAAAAACGCATCTGTGTCCACCGAAAAACCTTTCAGGGGATCCTGTGCAAAAGGTTAGCACCATTTTTGAGTGAATTGCAGAACGTCAGATTTTTGCTGAAATTGTGACCGCGCGGCTTAGGGATTTTTGCAAAAAAATGTTGTTCAGACGTCGAGGGCTTATTCTGTTTCCCATGCTAAAAACGCATCTGTTTCCACCGAAAAACCTTTCAGGGGAACGTTTGCAACAGTTTGGCACCATTTTTGAGTGAATTGCAGAACATCAGATTTTTGCAGAAATTGTGACCGCGCGGCTTAGGGATTTTTGCAAAAAAAGTTGTTCAGACGTTGAGGGCTAATTCTATTTCCGATGATAAAAACGCATCTGTTTCCACCGAAAAATCTTTCAGGGGATCGTTTGCAACAATTTGGCACCATTTTTGAGTGAATTGCAGAACGTCAGATTTTTGCTGAAATTGTGACCGCGCGGCTTAGGGATTTTTGCAAAAAGAAATTTGTTCAGACGTTGAGGGCTAATTTTGTTTCCCATGATAAAAACGCATCTGTCTCCATCGAAAAACCTTTCAGGGGATCCTTTGCAACAGGTTAGCACCATTTTTGAGTGAATTGCAGAACGTCAGATTTTTGCTGAAATTGTGACCGCGCGGCTTAGGGATTTTTGCAAAAAAATGTTGTTCAGACGTCGAGGGCTTATTCTGTTTCCCATGGTAAAAACGCACCTGTTTCCACCGAAAAACCTTTCAGGGGATCGTTTGCAACAGTTTGGCACCATTTTTGAGTGAATTGCAGAACGTCAGATTTTTGCTAAAATTGTGACCGCGCGGCTTAGGGATTTTTGCAAAAAAATGTTGTTCGGACGTCGAGGGCTAATTCTGTTTCCCATGATAAAAACGCATCTGTTTCCACCGAAAAACCTTTCAGGGGATCGTTTGCAACACTTCAGCGCCATTTTTGAATGAATTGAAGAACGTCAGATTTTTGCTGAAATTGTGACCGCGCGGCTTAGGGATTTTTGCAAAAAAAGTTGTTCAGACGTTGAGGGCTAATTCTATTTCCGATGATAAAAACGCATCTGTTTCCACCGAAAAATCTTTCAGGGGATCGTTTGCAACAATTTGGCACCATTTTTGAGTGAATTGCAGAACGTCAGATTTTTGCTGAAATTGTGACCGCGCGGCTTAGGGATTTTTGCAAAAAGAAATTTGTTCAGACGTTGAGGGCTAATTTTGTTTCCCATGATAAAAATGCATCTGTCTCCATCGAAAAACCTTTCAGGGGATCCTTTGCAACAGGTTAGCACCATTTTTGAGTGAATTGCAGAACGTCAGATTTTTGCTGAAATTGTGACCGCGCGGCTTAGGGATTTTTGCAAAAAAATGTTGTTCAGACGTCGAGGGCTTATTCTGTTTCCCATGGTAAAAACGCACCTGTTTCCACCGAAAAACCTTTCAGGGGATCGTTTGCAACAGTTTGGCACCATTTTTGAGTGAATTGCAGAACGTCAGATTTTTGCTAAAATTGTGACCGCGCGGCTTAGGGATTTTTGCAAAAAAATGTTGTTCGGACGTCGAGGGCTAATTCTGTTTCCCATGATAAAAACGCATCTGTTTCCACCGAAAAACCTTTCAGGGGATCGTTTGCAACACTTCAGCGCCATTTTTGAATGAATTGAAGAACGTCAGATTTTTGCTGAAATTGTGACCGCGCGGCTTAGGGATTTTTGCAAAAAAATGTTGTTCAGACGTCGAGGGCTATTTCTGTTTCCCATGATAAAAACGCATCTGTTTCCACCGAAAAACCTTTCAGGGGATCGTTTGCAACAGTTCAGCGCCATTTTTGAATGAATTGCAGAACGTCAGATTTTTGCTGAAATTGTGACCGCGCGGCTTAGGGATTTTTGCAAAAAAATGTTGTTCAGACGTCGAGGGCTAATTCTGTTTCCCATGATAAAAACGCATCTGTTTCCACCGAAAAACCTTTCAGGGGATCGTTTGCAACAGTTCAGCGCCATTTTTGAATGAATTGAAGAACGTCAGAAATTTAGAAGAAATTTTGATCGCGCGGCTTAGGGATTTTTGCAAAAAAATGTTGTTCAGACGTTGAGGGCTAATTCTGTTTCCCATGATAAAAACGCATCTGTCTCCATCGAAAAACCTTTCAGGGGATCCTTTGCAACAGGTTAGCACCATTTTTGAGTGAATTGCAGAACGTCAGATTTTTGCTGAAATTGTGACCGCGCGGCTTAGGGATTTTTGCAAAAAAATGTTGTTCAGACGTCGAGGGCTTATTCTGTTTCCCATGCTAAAAACGCATCTGTTTCCACCGAAAAACCTTTCAGGGGATCGTTTGCAACAGTTTGGCACCATTTTTGAGTGAATTGCAGAACGTCAGATTTTTGCAGAAATTGTGACCGTGCGGCTTAGGGATTTTTGCAAAAAAAGTTGTTCAGAGGTTGAGGGCTAATTCTATTTCCGATGATAAAAACGCATCTGTTTCCACCGAAAAATCTTTCAGGGGATCGTTTGCAACAATTTGGCACCATTTTTGAGTGAATTGCAGAACGTCAGATTTTTGCTGAAATTGTGACCGCGCGGCTTAGGGATTTTTGCAAAAAGAAATTTGTTCAGACGTTGAGGGCTAATTCTGTTTCCCATGATAAAAACGCATCTGTCTCCATCGAAAAACCTTTCACGGGATCCTTTGCAACAGGTTAGCACCATTTTTGAGTGAATTGCAGAACGTCAGATTTTTGCTGAAATTGTGACCGCGCGGCTTAGGGATTTTTGCAAAAAAATGTTGTTCAGACGTCGAGGGCTTATTCTGTTTCCCATGGTAAAAACGCATCTGTGTCCACCGAAAAACCTTTCAGGGGATCGTTTGCAACAGTTTGGCACCATTTTTGAGTGAATTGCAGAACGTCAGATTTTTGCTGAAATTGTGACCGCGCGGCTTAGGGATTTTTGCAAAAAAATGTTGTTCAGACGTCGAGGGCTAATTCTGTTTCCCATGATAAAAACGCATCTGTTTCCACCGAAAAACCTTTTAGGGGATCGTTTGCAACAGTTCAGCGCCATTTTTGAATGAATTGCAGAACGTCAGATTTTTGCTGAAATTGTGACCGCGCGGCTTAGGGATTTTTTCAAAAAAAGTTGTTCAGACGTTGAGGGCTAATTCTATTTCCCATGATAAAAACGCATCTGTGTCCACCGAAAAACCTTTCAGGGGATCCTGTGCAAAAGGTTAGCACCATTTTTGAGTGAATTGCAGAACGTCAGATTTTTGCTGAAATTGTGACCGCGCGGCTTAGGGATTTTTGCAAAAAAATGTTGTTCAGACGTCGAGGGCTTATTCTGTTTCCCATGCTAAAAACGCATCTGTTTCCACCGAAAAACCTTTCAGGGGAACGTTTGCAACAGTTTGGCACCATTTTTGAGTGAATTGCAGAACATCAGATTTTTGCAGAAATTGTGACCGCGCGGCTTAGGGATTTTTGCAAAAAAAGTTGTTCAGACGTTGAGGGCTAATTCTATTTCCGATGATAAAAACGCATCTGTTTCCACCGAAAAATCTTTCAGGGGATCGTTTGCAACAATTTGGCACCATTTTTGAGTGAATTGCAGAACGTCAGATTTTTGCTGAAATTGTGACCGCGCGGCTTAGGGATTTTTGCAAAAAGAAATTTGTTCAGACGTTGAGGGCTAATTTTGTTTCCCATGATAAAAACGCATCTGTCTCCATCGAAAAACCTTTCAGGGGATCCTTTGCAACAGGTTAGCACCATTTTTGAGTGAATTGCAGAACGTCAGATTTTTGCTGAAATTGTGACCGCGCGGCTTAGGGATTTTTGCAAAAAAATGTTGTTCAGACGTCGAGGGCTTATTCTGTTTCCCATGGTAAAAACGCACCTGTTTCCACCGAAAAACCTTTCAGGGGATCGTTTGCAACAGTTTGGCACCATTTTTGAGTGAATTGCAGAACGTCAGATTTTTGCTAAAATTGTGACCGCGCGGCTTAGGGATTTTTGCAAAAAAATGTTGTTCGGACGTCGAGGGCTAATTCTGTTTCCCATGATAAAAACGCATCTGTTTCCACCGAAAAACCTTTCAGGGGATCGTTTGCAACACTTCAGCGCCATTTTTGAATGAATTGAAGAACGTCAGATTTTTGCTGAAATTGTGACCGCGCGGCTTAGGGATTTTTGCAAAAAAAGTTGTTCAGACGTTGAGGGCTAATTCTATTTCCGATGATAAAAACGCATCTGTTTCCACCGAAAAATCTTTCAGGGGATCGTTTGCAACAATTTGGCACCATTTTTGAGTGAATTGCAGAACGTCAGATTTTTGCTGAAATTGTGACCGCGCGGCTTAGGGATTTTTGCAAAAAGAAATTTGTTCAGACGTTGAGGGCTAATTTTGTTTCCCATGATAAAAATGCATCTGTCTCCATCGAAAAACCTTTCAGGGGATCCTTTGCAACAGGTTAGCACCATTTTTGAGTGAATTGCAGAACGTCAGATTTTTGCTGAAATTGTGACCGCGCGGCTTAGGGATTTTTGCAAAAAAATGTTGTTCAGACGTCGAGGGCTTATTCTGTTTCCCATGGTAAAAACGCACCTGTTTCCACCGAAAAACCTTTCAGGGGATCGTTTGCAACAGTTTGGCACCATTTTTGAGTGAATTGCAGAACGTCAGATTTTTGCTAAAATTGTGACCGCGCGGCTTAGGGATTTTTGCAAAAAAATGTTGTTCGGACGTCGAGGGCTAATTCTGTTTCCCATGATAAAAACGCATCTGTTTCCACCGAAAAACCTTTCAGGGGATCGTTTGCAACACTTCAGCGCCATTTTTGAATGAATTGAAGAACGTCAGATTTTTGCTGAAATTGTGACCGCGCGGCTTAGGGATTTTTGCAAAAAAATGTTGTTCAGACGTCGAGGGCTATTTCTGTTTCCCATGATAAAAACGCATCTGTTTCCACCGAAAAACCTTTCAGGGGATCGTTTGCAACAGTTCAGCGCCATTTTTGAATGAATTGCAGAACGTCAGATTTTTGCTGAAATTGTGACCGCGCGGCTTAGGGATTTTTTCAAAAAAAGTTGTTCAGACGTTGAGGGCTAATTCTATTTCCCATGATAAAAACGCATCTGTGTCCACCGAAAAACCTTTCAGGGGATCCTGTGCAACAGGTTAGCACCATTTTTGAGTGAATTGCAGAACGTCAGATTTTTGCTGAAATTGTGACCGCGCGGCTTAGGGATTTTTGCAAAAAAATGTTGTTCAGACGTCGAGGGCTTATTCTGTTTCCCATGCTAAAAACGCATCTGTTACCACCGAAAAACCTTTCAGGGGATCGTTTGCAACAGTTTGGCACCATTTTTGAGTGAATTGCAGAACGTCAGATTTTTGCAGAAATTGTGACCGCGCGGCTTAGGGATTTTTGCAAAAAAATGTTGTTCAGACGTCGAGGGCTAATTCTGTTTCCCATGATAAAAACGCATCTGTTTCCACCGAAAAACCTTTCAGGGGATCGTTTGCAACAGTTCAGCGCCATTTTTGAATGAATTGAAGAACGTCAGAAATTTAGAAGAAATTTTGATCGCGCGGCTTAGGGATTTTTGCAAAAAAATGTTGTTCAGACGTTGAGGGCTAATTCTGTTTCCCATGATAAAAACGCATCTGTCTCCATCGAAAAACCTTTCAGGGGATCCTTTGCAACAGGTTAGCACCATTTTTGAGTGAATTGCAGAACGTCAGATTTTTGCTGAAATTGTGACCGCGCGGCTTAGGGATTTTTGCAAAAAAATGTTGTTCAGACGTCGAGGGCTTATTCTGTTTCCCATGCTAAAAACGCATCTGTTTCCACCGAAAAACCTTTCAGGGGATCGTTTGCAACAGTTTGGCACCATTTTTGAGTGAATTGCAGAACGTCAGATTTTTGCAGAAATTGTGACCGTGCGGCTTAGGGATTTTTGCAAAAAAAGTTGTTCAGAGGTTGAGGGCTAATTCTATTTCCGATGATAAAAACGCATCTGTTTCCACCGAAAAATCTTTCAGGGGATCGTTTGCAACAATTTGGCACCATTTTTGAGTGAATTGCAGAACGTCAGATTTTTGCTGAAATTGTGACCGCGCGGCTTAGGGATTTTTGCAAAAAGAAATTTGTTCAGACGTTGAGGGCTAATTCTGTTTCCCATGATAAAAACGCATCTGTCTCCATCGAAAAACCTTTCACGGGATCCTTTGCAACAGGTTAGCACCATTTTTGAGTGAATTGCAGAACGTCAGATTTTTGCTGAAATTGTGACCGCGCGGCTTAGGGATTTTTGCAAAAAAATGTTGTTCAGACGTCGAGGGCTTATTCTGTTTCCCATGGTAAAAACGCATCTGTGTCCACCGAAAAACCTTTCAGGGGATCGTTTGCAACAGTTTGGCACCATTTTTGAGTGAATTGCAGAACGTCAATTTTTGCTAAAATTGTGACCGCGCGGCTTAGGGATTTTTGCAAAAAAATGTTGTTCGGACGTCGAGGGCTTATTCTGTTTCCCATGATAAAAACGCATCTGTTTCCACCGAAAAACCTTTCAGGGGATCGTTTGCAACACTTCAGCGCCATTTTTGAATGAATTGAAGAACGTCAGATTTTTGCTGAAATTGTGACGGCGCGGCTTAGGGATTTTTGCAAAAAAATGTTGTTCAGACGTCGAGGGCTATTTCTGTTTCCCATGATAAAAACGCATCTGTTTCCACCGAAAAACCTTTCAGGGGATCGTTTGCAACAGTTCAGCGCCATTTTTGAATGAATTGAAGAACGTCAGAAATTTAGAAGAAATTTTGATCGCGCGGCTTAGGGATTTTTGCAAAAAAATGTTGTTCAGACGTTGAGGGCTAATTCTGTTTCCCATGATAAAAACGCATCTGTCTCCATCGAAAAACCTTTCAGGGGATCCTTTGCAACAGGTTAGCACCATTTTTGAGTGAATTGCAGAACGTCAGATTTTTGCTGAAATTGTGACCGCGCGGCTTAGGGATTTTTGCAAAAAAATGTTGTTCAGACGTCGAGGGCTTATTCTGTTTCCCATGCTAAAAACGCACCTGTTTCCACCGAAAAACCTTTCAGGGGATCGTTTGCAACAGTTTGGCACCATTTTTGAGTGAATTGCAGAACGTCAGATTTTTGCTAAAATTGTGACCGCGCGGCTTAGGGATTTTTGCAAAAAAATGTTGTTCGGACGTCGAGGGCTAATTCTGTTTCCCATGATAAAAACGCATCTGTTTCCACCGAAAAACCTTTCAGGGGATCGTTTGCAACACTTCAGCGCCATTTTTGAATGAATTGAAGAACGTCAGATTTTTGCTGAAATTGTGACCGCGCGGCTTAGGGATTTTTGCAAAAAAATGTTGTTCAGACGTCGAGGGCTAATTCTGTTTCCCATGATAAAAACGCATCTGTTTCCACCGAAAAACCTTTCAGGGGATCCTGTGCAACAGGTTAGCACCATTTTTGAGTGAATTGCAGAACGTCAGATTTTTGCTGAAATTGTGACCGCGCGGCTTAGGGATTTTTGCAAAAAAATGTTGTTCAGACGTCGAGGGCTTATTCTGTTTCCCATGCTAAAAACGCATCTGTTTCCACCGAAAAACCTTTCAGGGGATCGTTTGCAACAGTTTGGCACCATTTTTGAGTGAATTGCAGAACGTCAGATTTTTGCAGAAATTGTGACCGCGCGGCTTAGGGATTTTTGCAAAAAAATGTTGTTCAGACGTTGAGGGCTTATTCTGTTTCCCATGCTAAAAACGCATCTGTTTCCACCGAAAAACCTTTCAGGGGATCGTTTGCAACAGTTTGGCACCATTTTTGAGTGAATTGCAGAACGTCAGATTTTTGCAGAAATTGTGACCGCGCGGCTTAGGGATTTTTGCAAAAAAAAGTTGTTCAGACGTTGAGGGCTAATTTAGTTTCCCATGATAAAAACGCATCTGTCTCCACCGAAAAACCTTTCAGGGGATCCGTTGCAACAGGTTAGCACCATTTTTGAGTGAATTGCAGAACGTCAGATTTTTGCTAAAATTGTGACCGCGCGGCTTAGGGATTTTTGCAAAAAAATGTTGTTCGGACGTCGAGGGCTAATTCTGTTTCCCATGATAAAAACGCATCTGTTTCCACCGAAAAACCTTTCAGGGGATCGTTTGCAACACTTCAGCGCCATTTTTGAATGAATTGAAGAACGTCAGATTTTTGCTGAAATTGTGACCGCGCGGCTTAGGGATTTTTGCAAAAAAATGTTGTTCAGACGTTGAGGGCTATTTCTGTTTCCCATGATAAAAACGCATCTGTTTCCACCGAAAAACCTTTCAGGGGATCGTTTGCAACAGTTCAGCGCCATTTTTGAATGAATTGCAGAACGTCAGATTTTTGCTGAAATTGTGACCGCGCGGCTTAGGGATTTTTTCAAAAAAATGTTGTTCAGACGTTGAGGGCTAATTCTATTTCCCATGATAAAAACGCATCTGTGTCCACCGAAAAACCTTTCAGGGGATCCTGTGCAACAGGTTAGCACCATTTTTGAGTGAATTGCAGAACGTCAGATTTTTGCTGAAATTGTGACCGCGCGGCTTAGGGATTTTTGCAAAAAAATGTTGTTCAGACGTCGAGGGCTTATTCTGTTTCCCATGCTAAAAACGCATCTGTTACCACCGAAAAACCTTTCAGGGGATCGTTTGCAACAGTTTGGCACCATTTTTGAGTGAATTGCAGAACGTCAGATTTTTGCAGAAATTGTGACCGCGCGGCTTAGGGATTTTTGCAAAAAAATGTTGTTCGGACGTCGAGGGCTAATTCTGTTTCCCATGATAAAAACGCATCTGTTTCCACCGAAAAAGCTTTCAGGGGATCGTTTGCAACAGTTCAGCGCCATTTTTGAATGAATTGCAGAACGTCAGATTTTTGCTGAAATTGTGACCGCGCGGCTTAGGGATTTTTGCAAAAAAATGTTGTTCAGACGTCGAGGGCTAATTCTGTTTCCCATGATAAAAACGCATCTGTTTCCACCGAAAAACCTTTCAGGGGATCGTTTGCAACAGTTTGGCACCATTTTTGAGTGAATTGCAGAACGTCAGATTTTTGCTGAAATTCTGACCGCGCGGCTTAGGGATTTTTGCAAAAAAAAGTTGTTCAGACGTTGAGGGCTAATTTTGTTTCCCATGATAAAAACGCATCTGTCTCCACCGAAAAACCTTTCAGGGGATCCTTTGCAACAGGTTAGCACCATTTTTGAGTGAATTGCAGAACGTCAGATTTTTGCTAAAATTGTGACCGTGCGGCTTAGGGATTTTTGCAAAAAAATGTTGTTCGGACGTCGAGGGCTAATTCTGTTTCCCATGATAAAAACGCATCTGTTTCCACCGAAAAACCTTTCAGGGGATCGTTTGCAACACTTCAGCGCCATTTTTGAATGAATTGAAGAACGTCAGATTTTTGCTGAAATTGTGACCGCGCGGCTTAGGGATTTTTGCAAAAAAATGTTGTTCAGACGTTGAGGGCTATTTCTGTTTCCCATGATAAAAACGCATCTGTTTCCACCGAAAAACCTTTCAGGGGATCGTTTGCAACAGTTCAGCGCCATTTTTGAATGAATTGCAGAACGTCAGATTTTTGCTGAAATTGTGACCGCGCGGCTTAGGGATTTTTTCAAAAAAAGTTGTTCAGACGTTGAGGGCTAATTCTATTTCCCATGATAAAAACGCATCTGTGTCCACCGAAAAACCTTTCAGGGGATCCTGTGCAACAGGTTAGCACCATTTTTGAGTGAATTGCAGAACGTCAGATTTTTGCTGAAATTGTGACCGCGCGGCTTAGGGATTTTTGCAAAAAAATGTTGTTCAGACGTCGAGGGCTTATTCTGTTTCCCATGCTAAAAACGCATCTGTTACCACCGAAAAACCTTTCAGGGGATCGTTTGCAACAGTTTGGCACCATTTTTGAGTGAATTGCAGAACGTCAGATTTTTGAGGAAATTGTGACCGCTCGGCTTAGGGATTTTTGCAAAAAAATGTTGTTCGGACGTCGAGGGCTAATTATGTTTCCCATGATAAAAACGCATCTGTTTCCACCGAAAAATCTTTCAGGGGATCGTTTGCAACACTTCAGCGCCATTTTTGAATGAATTGAAGAACGTCAGATTTTTGCTGAAATTGTGACCGCGCGGCTTAGGGATTTTTGCAAAAAAATGTTGTTCAGACGTCGAGGGCTAATTCTGTTTCCCATGATAAAAACGCATCTGTTTCCACCGAAAAACCTTTCAGGGGATCGTTTGCAACAGTTCAGCGCCATTTTTGAATGAATTGCAGAACGTCAGATTTTTGCTGAAATTGTGACCGCGCGGCTTAGGGATTTTTTCAAAAAAAGTTGTTCAGACGTTGAGGGCTAATTCTATTTCCCATGATAAAAACGCATCTGTGTCCACCGAAAAACCTTTCAGGGGATCCTGTGCAACAGGTTAGCACCATTTTTGAGTGAATTGCAGAACGTCAGATTTTTGCTGAAATTGTGACCGCGCGGCTTAGGGATTTTTGCAAAAAAATGTTGTTCAGACGTCGAGGGCTTATTCTGTTTCCCATGCTAAAAACGCATCTGTTTCCACCGAAAAACCTTTCAGGGGATCGTTTGCAACAGTTTGGCACCATTTTTGAGTGAATTGCAGAACGTCAGATTTTTGCAGAAATTGTGACCGCGCGGCTTAGGGATTTTTGCAAAAAAATGTTGTTCAGACGTCGAGGGCTAATTCTGTTTCCCATGCTAAAAACGCATCTGTTACCACCGAAAAACCTTTCAGGGGATCGTTTGCAACAGTTTGGCACCATTTTTGAGTGAATTGCAGAACGTCAGATTTTTGCAGAAATTGTGACCGCGCGGCTTAGGGATTTTTGCAAAAAAATGTTGTTCAGACGTCGAGGGCTAATTCTGTTTCCCATGATAAAAACGCATCTGTTTCCACCGAAAAACCTTTCAGGGGATCGTTTGCAACAGTTCAGCGCCATTTTTGAATGAATTGAAGAACGTCAGAAATTTAGAAGAAATTTTGATCGCGCGGCTTAGGGATTTTTGCAAAAAAATGTTGTTCAGACGTTGAGGGCTAATTCTGTTTCCCATGATAAAAACGCATCTGTCTCCATCGAAAAACCTTTCAGGGGATCCTTTGCAACAGGTTAGCACCATTTTTGAGTGAATTGCAGAACGTCAGATTTTTGCTGAAATTGTGACCGCGCGGCTTAGGGATTTTTGCAAAAAAATGTTGTTCAGACGTCGAGGGCTTATTCTGTTTCCCATGCTAAAAACGCATCTGTTTCCACCGAAAAACCTTTCAGGGGATCGTTTGCAACAGTTTGGCACCATTTTTGAGTGAATTGCAGAACGTCAGATTTTTGCAGAAATTGTGACCGTGCGGCTTAGGGATTTTTGCAAAAAAAGTTGTTCAGAGGTTGAGGGCTAATTCTATTTCCGATGATAAAAACGCATCTGTTTCCACCGAAAAATCTTTCAGGGGATCGTTTGCAACAATTTGGCACCATTTTTGAGTGAATTGCAGAACGTCAGATTTTTGCTGAAATTGTGACCGCGCGGCTTAGGGATTTTTGCAAAAAGAAATTTGTTCAGACGTTGAGGGCTAATTCTGTTTCCCATGATAAAAACGCATCTGTCTCCATCGAAAAACCTTTCACGGGATCCTTTGCAACAGGTTAGCACCATTTTTGAGTGAATTGCAGAACGTCAGATTTTTGCTGAAATTGTGACCGCGCGGCTTAGGGATTTTTGCAAAAAAATGTTGTTCAGACGTCGAGGGCTTATTCTGTTTCCCATGGTAAAAACGCATCTGTGTCCACCGAAAAACCTTTCAGGGGATCGTTTGCAACAGTTTGGCACCATTTTTGAGTGAATTGCAGAACGTCAGATTTTTGCTGAAATTGTGACCGCGCGGCTTAGGGATTTTTGCAAAAAAATGTTGTTCAGACGTCGAGGGCTAATTCTGTTTCCCATGATAAAAACGCATCTGTTTCCACCGAAAAACCTTTTAGGGGATCGTTTGCAACAGTTCAGCGCCATTTTTGAATGAATTGCAGAACGTCAGATTTTTGCTGAAATTGTGACCGCGCGGCTTAGGGATTTTTTCAAAAAAAGTTGTTCAGACGTTGAGGGCTAATTCTATTTCCCATGATAAAAACGCATCTGTGTCCACCGAAAAACCTTTCAGGGGATCCTGTGCAAAAGGTTAGCACCATTTTTGAGTGAATTGCAGAACCTCAGATTTTTGCTGAAATTGTGACCGCGCGGCTTAGGGATTTTTGCAAAAAAATGTTGTTCAGACGTCGAGGGCTTATTCTGTTTCCCATGCTAAAAACGCATCTGTTTCCACCGAAAAACCTTTCAGGGGATCGTTTGCAACAGTTTGGCACCATTTTTGAGTGAATTGCAGAACATCAGATTTTTGCAGAAATTGTGACCGTGCGGCTTAGGGATTTTTGCAAAAAAAGTTGTTCAGACGTTGAGGGCTAATTCTATTTCCGATGATAAAAACGCATCTGTTTCCACCGAAAAATCTTTCAGGGGATCGTTTGCAACAATTTGGCACCATTTTTGAGTGAATTGCAGAACGTCAGATTTTTGCTGAAATTGTGACCGCGCGGCTTAGGGATTTTTGCAAAAAGAAATTTGTTCAGACGTTGAGGGCTAATTTTGTTTCCCATGATAAAAACGCATCTGTCTCCATCGAAAAACCTTTCAGGGGATCCTTTGCAACAGGTTAGCACCATTTTTGAGTGAATTGCAGAACGTCAGATTTTTGCTGAAATTGTGACCGCGCGGCTTAGGGATTTTTGCAAAAAAATGTTGTTCAGACGTCGAGGGCTTATTCTGTTTCCCATGGTAAAAACGCACCTGTTTCCACCGAAAAACCTTTCAGGGGATCGTTTGCAACAGTTTGGCACCATTTTTGAGTGAATTGCAGAACGTCAGATTTTTGCTAAAATTGTGACCGCGCGGCTTAGGGATTTTTGCAAAAAAATGTTGTTCGGACGTCGAGGGCTAATTCTGTTTCCCATGATAAAAACGCATCTGTTTCCACCGAAAAACCTTTCAGGGGATCGTTTGCAACACTTCAGCGCCATTTTTGAATGAATTGAAGAACGTCAGATTTTTGCTGAAATTGTGACCGCGCGGCTTAGGGATTTTTGCAAAAAAAGTTGTTCAGACGTTGAGGGCTAATTCTATTTCCGATGATAAAAACGCATCTGTTTCCACCGAAAAATCTTTCAGGGGATCGTTTGCAACAATTTGGCACCATTTTTGAGTGAATTGCAGAACGTCAGATTTTTGCTGAAATTGTGACCGCGCGGCTTAGGGATTTTTGCAAAAAGAAATTTGTTCAGACGTTGAGGGCTAATTTTGTTTCCCATGATAAAAACGCATCTGTCTCCATCGAAAAACCTTTCAGGGGATCCTTTGCAACAGGTTAGCACCATTTTTGAGTGAATTGCAGAACGTCAGATTTTTGCTGAAATTGTGACCGCGCGGCTTAGGGATTTTTGCAAAAAAATGTTGTTCAGACGTCGAGGGCTTATTCTGTTTCCCATGGTAAAAACGCACCTGTTTCCACCGAAAAACCTTTCAGGGGATCGTTTGCAACAGTTTGGCACCATTTTTGAGTGAATTGCAGAACGTCAGATTTTTGCTAAAATTGTGACCGCGCGGCTTAGGGATTTTTGCAAAAAAATGTTGTTCGGACGTCGAGGGCTAATTCTGTTTCCCATGATAAAAACGCATCTGTTTCCACCGAAAAACCTTTCAGGGGATCGTTTGCAACACTTCAGCGCCATTTTTGAATGAATTGAAGAACGTCAGATTTTTGCTGAAATTGTGACCGCGCGGCTTAGGGATTTTTGCAAAAAAATGTTGTTCAGACGTCGAGGGCTATTTCTGTTTCCCATGATAAAAACGCATCTGTTTCCACCGAAAAACCTTTCAGGGGATCGTTTGCAACAGTTCAGCGCCATTTTTGAATGAATTGCAGAACGTCAGATTTTTGCTGAAATTGTGACCGCGCGGCTTAGGGATTTTTTCAAAAAAAGTTGTTCAGACGTTGAGGGCTAATTCTATTTCCCATGATAAAAACGCATCTGTGTCCACCGAAAAACCTTTCAGGGGATCCTGTGCAACAGGTTAGCACCATTTTTGAGTGAATTGCAGAACGTCAGATTTTTGCTGAAATTGTGACCGCGCGGCTTAGGGATTTTTGCAAAAAAATGTTGTTCAGACGTCGAGGGCTTATTCTGTTTCCCATGCTAAAAACGCATCTGTTACCACCGAAAAACCTTTCAGGGGATCGTTTGCAACAGTTTGGCACCATTTTTGAGTGAATTGCAGAACGTCAGATTTTTGCAGAAATTGTGACCGCGCGGCTTAGGGATTTTTGCAAAAAAATGTTGTTCAGACGTCGAGGGCTAATTCTGTTTCCCATGATAAAAACGCATCTGTTTCCACCGAAAAACCTTTCAGGGGATCGTTTGCAACAGTTCAGCGCCATTTTTGAATGAATTGAAGAACGTCAGAAATTTAGAAGAAATTTTGATCGCGCGGCTTAGGGATTTTTGCAAAAAAATGTTGTTCAGACGTTGAGGGCTAATTCTGTTTCCCATGATAAAAACGCATCTGTCTCCATCGAAAAACCTTTCAGGGGATCCTTTGCAACAGGTTAGCACCATTTTTGAGTGAATTGCAGAACGTCAGATTTTTGCTGAAATTGTGACCGCGCGGCTTAGGGATTTTTGCAAAAAAATGTTGTTCAGACGTCGAGGGCTTATTCTGTTTCCCATGCTAAAAACGCATCTGTTTCCACCGAAAAACCTTTCAGGGGATCGTTTGCAACAGTTTGGCACCATTTTTGAGTGAATTGCAGAACGTCAGATTTTTGCAGAAATTGTGACCGTGCGGCTTAGGGATTTTTGCAAAAAAAGTTGTTCAGAGGTTGAGGGCTAATTCTATTTCCGATGATAAAAACGCATCTGTGTCCACCGAAAAACCTTTCAGGGGATCGTTTGCAACAGTTTGGCACCATTTTTGAGTGAATTGCAGAACGTCAGATTTTTGCTAAAATTGTGACCGCGCGGCTTAGGGATTTTTGCAAAAAAATGTTGTTCGGACGTCGAGGGCTTATTCTGTTTCCCATGATAAAAACGCATCTGTTTCCACCGAAAAACCTTTCAGGGGATCGTTTGCAACACTTCAGCGCCATTTTTGAATGAATTGAAGAACGTCAGATTTTTGCTGAAATTGTGACGGCGCGGCTTAGGGATTTTTGCAAAAAAATGTTGTTCAGACGTCGAGGGCTATTTCTGTTTCCCATGATAAAAACGCATCTGTTTCCACCGAAAAACCTTTCAGGGGATCGTTTGCAACAGTTCAGCGCCATTTTTGAATGAATTGAAGAACGTCAGAAATTTAGAAGAAATTTTGATCGCGCGGCTTAGGGATTTTTGCAAAAAAATGTTGTTCAGACGTTGAGGGCTAATTCTGTTTCCCATGATAAAAACGCATCTGTCTCCATCGAAAAACCTTTCAGGGGATCCTTTGCAACAGGTTAGCACCATTTTTGAGTGAATTGCAGAACGTCAGATTTTTGCTGAAATTGTGACCGCGCGGCTTAGGGATTTTTGCAAAAAAATGTTGTTCAGACGTCGAGGGCTTATTCTGTTTCCCATGCTAAAAACGCACCTGTTTCCACCGAAAAACCTTTCAGGGGATCGTTTGCAACAGTTTGGCACCATTTTTGAGTGAATTGCAGAACGTCAGATTTTTGCTAAAATTGTGACCGCGCGGCTTAGGGATTTTTGCAAAAAAATGTTGTTCGGACGTCGAGGGCTAATTCTGTTTCCCATGATAAAAACGCATCTGTTTCCACCGAAAAACCTTTCAGGGGATCCTGTGCAACAGGTTAGCACCATTTTTGAGTGAATTGCAGAACGTCAGATTTTTGCTGAAATTGTGACCGCGCGGCTTAGGGATTTTTGCAAAAAAATGTTGTTCAGACGTCGAGGGCTTATTCTGTTTCCCATGCTAAAAACGCATCTGTTTCCACCGAAAAACCTTTCAGGGGATCGTTTGCAACAGTTTGGCACCATTTTTGAGTGAATTGCAGAACGTCAGATTTTTGCAGAAATTGTGACCGCGCGGCTTAGGGATTTTTGCAAAAAAATGTTGTTCAGACGTTGAGGGCTTATTCTGTTTCCCATGCTAAAAACGCATCTGTTTCCACCGAAAAACCTTTCAGGGGATCGTTTGCAACAGTTTGGCACCATTTTTGAGTGAATTGCAGAACGTCAGATTTTTGCAGAAATTGTGACCGCGCGGCTTAGGGATTTTTGCAAAAAAAAGTTGTTCAGACGTTGAGGGCTAATTTTGTTTCCCATGATAAAAACGCATCTGTCTCCACCGAAAAACCTTTCAGGGGATCCTTTGCAACAGGTTAGCACCATTTTTGAGTGAATTGCAGAACGTCAGATTTTTGCTAAAATTGTGACCGCGCGGCTTAGGGATTTTTGCAAAAAAATGTTGTTCGGACGTCGAGGGCTAATTCTGTTTCCCATGATAAAAACGCATCTGTTTCCACCGAAAAACCTTTCAGGGGATCGTTTGCAACACTTCAGCGCCATTTTTGAATGAATTGAAGAACGTCAGATTTTTGCTGAAATTGTGACCGCGCGGCTTAGGGATTTTTGCAAAAAAATGTTGTTCAGACGTTGAGGGCTATTTCTGTTTCCCATGATAAAAACGCATCTGTTTCCACCGAAAAACCTTTCAGGGGATCGTTTGCAACAGTTCAGCGCCATTTTTGAATGAATTGCAGAACGTCAGATTTTTGCTGAAATTGTGACCGCGCGGCTTAGGGATTTTTTCAAAAAAATGTTGTTCAGACGTTGAGGGCTAATTCTATTTCCCATGATAAAAACGCATCTGTGTCCACCGAAAAACCTTTCAGGGGATCCTGTGCAACAGGTTAGCACCATTTTTGAGTGAATTGCAGAACGTCAGATTTTTGCTGAAATTGTGACCGCGCGGCTTAGGGATTTTTGCAAAAAAATGTTGTTCAGACGTCGAGGGCTTATTCTGTTTCCCATCCTAAAAACGCATCTGTTACCACCGAAAAACCTTTCAGGGGATCGTTTGCAACAGTTTGGCACCATTTTTGAGTGAATTGCAGAACGTCAGATTTTTGCAGAAATTGTGACCGCGCGGCTTAGGGATTTTTGCAAAAAAATGTTGTTCGGACGTCGAGGGCTAATTCTGTTTCCCATGATAAAAACGCATCTGTTTCCACCGAAAAATCTTTCAGGGGATCGTTTGCAACACTTCAGCGCCATTTTTGAATGAATTGAAGAACGTCAGATTTTTGCTGAAATTGTGACCGCGCGGCTTAGGGATTTTTGCAAAAAAATGTTGTTCAGACGTCGAGGGCTAATTCTGTTTCCCATGATAAAAACGCATCTGTTTCCACCGAAAAACCTTTCAGGGGATCGTTTGCAACAGTTTGGCACCATTTTTGAGTGAATTGCAGAACGTCAGATTTTTGCTGAAATTCTGACCGCGCGGCTTAGGGATTTTTGCAAAAAAAAGTTGTTCAGACGTTGAGGGCTAATTTTGTTTCCCATGATAAAAACGCATCTGTCTCCACCGAAAAACCTTTCAGGGGATCCTTTGCAACAGGTTAGCACCATTTTTGAGTGAATTGCAGAACGTCAGATTTTTGCTAAAATTGTGACCGTGCGGCTTAGGGATTTTTGCAAAAAAATGTTGTTCGGACGTCGAGGGCTAATTCTGTTTCCCATGATAAAAACGCATCTGTTTCCACCGAAAAATCTTTCAGGGGATCGTTTGCAACAATTTGGCACCATTTTTGAGTGAATTGCAGAACGTCAGATTTTTGCTGAAATTGTGACCGCGCGGCTTAGGGATTTTTGCAAAAAGAAATTTGATCAGACGTTGAGGGCTAATTTTGTTTCCCATGATAAAAACGCATCTGTCTCCATCGAAAAACCTTTCAGGGGATCCTTTGCAACAGGTTAGCACCATTTTTGAGTGAATTGCAGAACGTCAGATTTTTGCTGAAATTGTGACCGCGCGGCTTAGGGATTTTTGCAAAAAAATGTGGTTCAGACGTCGAGGGCTTATTCTGTTTCCCATGGTAAAAACGCACCTGTTTCCACCGAAAAACCTTTCAGGGGATCGTTTGCAACAGTTTGGCACCATTTTTGAGTGAATTGCAGAACGTCAGATTTTTGCTAAAATTGTGACCGCGCGGCTTAGGGATTTTTGCAAAAAAATGTTGTTCGGACGTCGAGGGCTAATTCTGTTTCCCATGATAAAAACGCATCTGTTTCCACCGAAAAACCTTTCAGGGGATCCTGTGCAACAGGTTAGCACCATTTTTGAGTGAATTGCAGAACGTCAGATTTTTGCTGAAATTGTGACCGCGCGGCTTAGGGATTTTTGCAAAAAAAGTTGTTCAGACGTTGAGGGCTAATTCTATTTCCCATGATAAAAACGCATCTGTGTCCACCGAAAAACCTTTCAGGGGATCCTGTGCAACAGGTTAGCACCATTTTTGAGTGAATTGCAGAACGTCAGATTTTTGCTGAAATTGTGACCGCGCGGCTTAGGGATTTTTGCAAAAAAATGTTGTTCAGACGTCGAGGGCTTATTCTGTTTCCCATGCTAAAAACGCATCTGTTACCACCGAAAAACCTTTCAGGGGATCGTTTGCAACAGTTTGGCACCATTTTTGAGTGAATTGCAGAACGTCAGATTTTTGCAGAAATTGTGACCGCGCGGCTTAGGGATTTTTGCAAAAAAATGTTGTTCAGACGTCGAGGGCTAATTCTGTTTCCCATGATAAAAACGCATCTGTTTCCACCGAAAAACCTTTCAGGGGATCGTTTGCAACAGTTCAGCGCCATTTTTGAATGAATTGAAGAACGTCAGAAATTTAGAAGAAATTTTGATCGCGCGGCTTAGGGATTTTTGCAAAAAAATGTTGTTCAGACGTTGAGGGCTAATTCTGTTTCCCATGATAAAAACGCATCTGTCTCCATCGAAAAACCTTTCAGGGGATCCTTTGCAACAGGTTAGCACCATTTTTGAGTGAATTGCAGAACGTCAGATTTTTGCTGAAATTGTGACCGCGCGGCTTAGGGATTTTTGCAAAAAAATGTTGTTCAGACGTCGAGGGCTTATTCTGTTTCCCATGCTAAAAACGCATCTGTTTCCACCGAAAAACCTTTCAGGGGATCGTTTGCAACAGTTCAGCGCCATTTTTGAATGAATTGCAGAACGTCAGATTTTTGCTGAAATTGTGACCGCGCGGCTTAGGGATTTTTTCAAAAAAAGTTGTTCAGACGTTGAGGGCTAATTCTATTTCCCATGATAAAAACGCATCTGTGTCCACCGAAAAACCTTTCAGGGGATCCTGTGCAACAGGTTAGCACCATTTTTGAGTGAATTGCAGAACGTCAGATTTTTGCTGAAATTGTGACCGCGCGGCTTAGGGATTTTTGCAAAAAAATGTTGTTCAGACGTCGAGGGCTTATTCTGTTTCCCATGCTAAAAACGCATCTGTTACCACCGAAAAACCTTTCAGGGGATCGTTTGCAACAGTTTGGCACCATTTTTGAGTGAATTGCAGAACGTCAGATTTTTGCAGAAATTGTGACCGCGCGGCTTAGGGATTTTTGCAAAAAAATGTTGTTCAGACGTCGAGGGCTAATTCTGTTTCCCATGATAAAAACGCATCTGTTTCCACCGAAAAACCTTTCAGGGGATCGTTTGCAACAGTTCAGCGCCATTTTTGAATGAATTGAAGAACGTCAGAAATTTAGAAGAAATTTTGATCGCGCGGCTTAGGGATTTTTGCAAAAAAATGTTGTTCAGACGTTGAGGGCTAATTCTGTTTCCCATGATAAAAACGCATCTGTCTCCATCGAAAAACCTTTCAGGGGATCCTTTGCAACAGGTTAGCACCATTTTTGAGTGAATTGCAGAACGTCAGATTTTTGCTGAAATTGTGACCGCGCGGCTTAGGGATTTTTGCAAAAAAATGTTGTTCAGACGTCGAGGGCTTATTCTGTTTCCCATGCTAAAAACGCATCTGTTTCCACCGAAAAACCTTTCAGGGGATCGTTTGCAACAGTTTGGCACCATTTTTGAGTGAATTGCAGAACGTCAGATTTTTGCAGAAATTGTGACCGTGCGGCTTAGGGATTTTTGCAAAAAAAGTTGTTCAGAGGTTGAGGGCTAATTCTATTTCCGATGATAAAAACGCATCTGTGTCCACCGAAAAACCTTTCAGGGGATCGTTTGCAACAGTTTGGCACCATTTTTGAGTGAATTGCAGAACGTCAGATTTTTGCTAAAATTGTGACCGCGCGGCTTAGGGATTTTTGCAAAAAAATGTTGTTCGGACGTCGAGGGCTTATTCTGTTTCCCATGATAAAAACGCATCTGTTTCCACCGAAAAACCTTTCAGGGGATCGTTTGCAACACTTCAGCGCCATTTTTGAATGAATTGAAGAACGTCAGATTTTTGCTGAAATTGTGACGGCGCGGCTTAGGGATTTTTGCAAAAAAATGTTGTTCAGACGTCGAGGGCTATTTCTGTTTCCCATGATAAAAACGCATCTGTTTCCACCGAAAAACCTTTCAGGGGATCATTTGCAACAGTTCAGCGCCATTTTTGAATGAATTGAAGAACGTCAGAAATTTAGAAGAAATTTTGATCGCGCGGCTTAGGGATTTTTGCAAAAAAATGTTGTTCAGACGTTGAGGGCTAATTCTGTTTCCCATGATAAAAACGCATCTGTCTCCATCGAAAAACCTTTCAGGGGATCCTTTGCAACAGGTTAGCACCATTTTTGAGTGAATTGCAGAACGTCAGATTTTTGCTGAAATTGTGACCGCGCGGCTTAGGGATTTTTGCAAAAAAAGGTTGTTCAGACGTCGAGGGCTTATTCTGTTTCCCATGCTAAAAACGCACCTGTTTCCACCGAAAAACCTTTCAGGGGATCGTTTGCAACAGTTTGGCACCATTTTTGAGTGAATTGCAGAACGTCAGATTTTTGCTAAAATTGTGACCGCGCGGCTTAGGGATTTTTGCAAAAAAATGTTGTTCGGACGTCGAGGGCTAATTCTGTTTCCCATGATAAAAACGCATCTGTTTCCACCGAAAAACCTTTCAGGGGATCGTTTGCAACACTTCAGCGCCATTTTTGAATGAATTGAAGAACGTCAGATTTTTGCTGAAATTGTGACCGCGCGGCTTAGGGATTTTTGCAAAAAAATGTTGTTCAGACGTCGAGGGCTAATTCTGTTTCCCATGATAAAAACGCATCTGTTTCCACCGAAAAACCTTTCAGGGGATCCTGTGCAACAGGTTAGCACCATTTTTGAGTGAATTGCAGAACGTCAGATTTTTGCTGAAATTGTGACCGCGCGGCTTAGGGATTTTTGCAAAAAAATGTTGTTCAGACGTCGAGGGCTTATTCTGTTTCCCATGCTAAAAACGCATCTGTTTCCACCGAAAAACCTTTCAGGGGATCGTTTGCAACAGTTTGGCACCATTTTTGAGTGAATTGCAGAACGTCAGATTTTTGCAGAAATTGTGACCGCGCGGCTTAGGGATTTTTGCAAAAAAATGTTGTTCAGACGTTGAGGGCTTATTCTGTTTCCCATGCTAAAAACGCATCTGTTTCCACCGAAAAACCTTTCAGGGGATCGTTTGCAACAGTTTGGCACCATTTTTGAGTGAATTGCAGAACGTCAGATTTTTGCAGAAATTGTGACCGCGCGGCTTAGGGATTTTTGCAAAAAAAAGTTGTTCAGACGTTGAGGGCTAATTTTGTTTCCCATGATAAAAACGCATCTGTCTCCACCGAAAAACCTTTCAGGGGATCCTTTGCAACAGGTTAGCACCATTTTTGAGTGAATTGCAGAACGTCAGATTTTTGCTAAAATTGTGACCGCGCGGCTTAGGGATTTTTGCAAAAAAATGTTGTTCGGACGTCGAGGGCTAATTCTGTTTCCCATGATAAAAACGCATCTGTTTCCACCGAAAAACCTTTCAGGGGATCGTTTGCAACACTTCAGCGCCATTTTTGAATGAATTGAAGAACGTCAGATTTTTGCTGAAATTGTGACCGCGCGGCTTAGGGATTTTTTCAAAAAAATGTTGTTCAGACGTTGAGGGCTAATTCTATTTCCCATGATAAAAACGCATCTGTGTCCACCGAAAAACCTTTCAGGGGATCCTGTGCAACAGGTTAGCACCATTTTTGAGTGAATTGCAGAACGTCAGATTTTTGCTGAAATTGTGACCGCGCGGCTTAGGGATTTTTGCAAAAAAATGTTGTTCAGACGTCGAGGGCTTATTCTGTTTCCCATCCTAAAAACGCATCTGTTACCACCGAAAAACCTTTCAGGGGATCGTTTGCAACAGTTTGGCACCATTTTTGAGTGAATTGCAGAACGTCAGATTTTTGCAGAAATTGTGACCGCGCGGCTTAGGGATTTTTGCAAAAAAATGTTGTTCGGACGTCGAGGGCTAATTCTGTTTCCCATGATAAAAACGCATCTGTTTCCACCGAAAAATCTTTCAGGGGATCGTTTGCAACACTTCAGCGCCATTTTTGAATGAATTGAAGAACGTCAGATTTTTGCTGAAATTGTGACCGCGCGGCTTAGGGATTTTTGCAAAAAAATGTTGTTCAGACGTCGAGGGCTAATTCTGTTTCCCATGATAAAAACGCATCTGTTTCCACCGAAAAACCTTTCAGGGGATCGTTTGCAACAGTTTGGCACCATTTTTGAGTGAATTGCAGAACGTCAGATTTTTGCTGAAATTCTGACCGCGCGGCTTAGGGATTTTTGCAAAAAAAAGTTGTTCAGACGTTGAGGGCTAATTTTGTTTCCCATGATAAAAACGCATCTGTCTCCACCGAAAAACCTTTCAGGGGATCCTTTGCAACAGGTTAGCACCATTTTTGAGTGAATTGCAGAACGTCAGATTTTTGCTAAAATTGTGACCGTGCGGCTTAGGGATTTTTGCAAAAAAATGTTGTTCGGACGTCGAGGGCTAATTCTGTTTCCCATGATAAAAACGCATCTGTTTCCACCGAAAAACCTTTCAGGGGATCGTTTGCAACACTTCAGCGCCATTTTTGAATGAATTGAAGAACGTCAGATTTTTGCTGAAATTGTGACCGCGCGGCTTAGGGATTTTTGCAAAAAAATGTTGTTCAGACGTTGAGGGCTATTTCTGTTTCCCATGATAAAAACGCATCTGTTTCCACCGAAAAACCTTTCAGGGGATCGTTTGCAACAGTTCAGCGCCATTTTTGAATGAATTGCAGAACGTCAGATTTTTGCTGAAATTGTGACCGCGCGGCTTAGGGATTTTTTCAAAAAAAGTTGTTCAGACGTTGAGGGCTAATTCTATTTCCGATGATAAAAACGCATCTGTTTCCACCGAAAAATCTTTCAGGGGATCGTTTGCAACAATTTGGCACCATTTTTGAGTGAATTGCAGAACGTCAGATTTTTGCTGAAATTGTGACCGCGCGGCTTAGGGATTTTTGCAAAAAGAAATTTGTTCAGACGTTGAGGGCTAATTTTGTTTCCCATGATAAAAACGCATCTGTCTCCATCGAAAAACCTTTCAGGGGATCCTTTGCAACAGGTTAGCACCATTTTTGAGTGAATTGCAGAACGTCAGATTTTTGCTGAAATTGTGACCGCGCGGCTTAGGGATTTTTGCAAAAAAATGTTGTTCAGACGTCGAGGGCTTATTCTGTTTCCCATGGTAAAAACGCACCTGTTTCCACCGAAAAACCTTTCAGGGGATCGTTTGCAACAGTTTGGCACCATTTTTGAGTGAATTGCAGAACGTCAGATTTTTGCTAAAATTGTGACCGCGCGGCTTAGGGATTTTTGCAAAAAAATGTTGTTCGGACGTCGAGGGCTAATTCTGTTTCCCATGATAAAAACGCATCTGTTTCCACCGAAAAACCTTTCAGGGGATCGTTTGCAACACTTCAGCGCCATTTTTGAATGAATTGAAGAACGTCAGATTTTTGCTGAAATTGTGACCGCGCGGCTTAGGGATTTTTGCAAAAAAAGTTGTTCAGACGTTGAGGGCTAATTCTATTTCCGATGATAAAAACGCATCTGTTTCCACCGAAAAATCTTTCAGGGGATCGTTTGCAACAATTTGGCACCATTTTTGAGTGAATTGCAGAACGTCAGATTTTTGCTGAAATTGTGACCGCGCGGCTTAGGGATTTTTGCAAAAAGAAATTTGTTCAGACGTTGAGGGCTAATTTTGTTTCCCATGATAAAAACGCATCTGTCTCCATCGAAAAACCTTTCAGGGGATCCTTTGCAACAGGTTAGCACCATTTTTGAGTGAATTGCAGAACGTCAGATTTTTGCTGAAATTGTGACCGCGCGGCTTAGGGATTTTTGCAAAAAAATGTTGTTCAGACGTCGAGGGCTTATTCTGTTTCCCATGGTAAAAACGCACCTGTTTCCACCGAAAAACCTTTCAGGGGATCGTTTGCAACAGTTTGGCACCATTTTTGAGTGAATTGCAGAACGTCAGATTTTTGCTAAAATTGTGACCGCGCGGCTTAGGGATTTTTGCAAAAAAATGTTGTTCGGACGTCGAGGGCTAATTCTGTTTCCCATGATAAAAACGCATCTGTTTCCACCGAAAAACCTTTCAGGGGATCGTTTGCAACACTTCAGCGCCATTTTTGAATGAATTGAAGAACGTCAGATTTTTGCTGAAATTGTGACCGCGCGGCTTAGGGATTTTTGCAAAAAAATGTTGTTCAGACGTCGAGGGCTATTTCTGTTTCCCATGATAAAAACGCATCTGTTTCCACCGAAAAACCTTTCAGGGGATCGTTTGCAACAGTTCAGCGCCATTTTTGAATGAATTGCAGAACGTCAGATTTTTGCTGAAATTGTGACCGCGCGGCTTAGGGATTTTTTCAAAAAAAGTTGTTCAGACGTTGAGGGCTAATTCTATTTCCCATGATAAAAACGCATCTGTGTCCACCGAAAAACCTTTCAGGGGATCCTGTGCAACAGGTTAGCACCATTTTTGAGTGAATTGCAGAACGTCAGATTTTTGCTGAAATTGTGACCGCGCGGCTTAGGGATTTTTGCAAAAAAATGTTGTTCAGACGTCGAGGGCTTATTCTGTTTCCCATGCTAAAAACGCATCTGTTACCACCGAAAAACCTTTCAGGGGATCGTTTGCAACAGTTTGGCACCATTTTTGAGTGAATTGCAGAACGTCAGATTTTTGCAGAAATTGTGACCGCGCGGCTTAGGGATTTTTGCAAAAAAATGTTGTTCAGACGTCGAGGGCTAATTCTGTTTCCCATGATAAAAACGCATCTGTTTCCACCGAAAAACCTTTCAGGGGATCGTTTGCAACAGTTCAGCGCCATTTTTGAATGAATTGAAGAACGTCAGAAATTTAGAAGAAATTTTGATCGCGCGGCTTAGGGATTTTTGCAAAAAAATGTTGTTCAGACGTTGAGGGCTAATTCTGTTTCCCATGATAAAAACGCATCTGTCTCCATCGAAAAACCTTTCAGGGGATCCTTTGCAACAGGTTAGCACCATTTTTGAGTGAATTGCAGAACGTCAGATTTTTGCTGAAATTGTGACCGCGCGGCTTAGGGATTTTTGCAAAAAAATGTTGTTCAGACGTCGAGGGCTTATTCTGTTTCCCATGCTAAAAACGCATCTGTTTCCACCGAAAAACCTTTCAGGGGATCGTTTGCAACAGTTTGGCACCATTTTTGAGTGAATTGCAGAACGTCAGATTTTTGCAGAAATTGTGACCGTGCGGCTTAGGGATTTTTGCAAAAAAAGTTGTTCAGAGGTTGAGGGCTAATTCTATTTCCGATGATAAAAACGCATCTGTTTCCACCGAAAAATCTTTCAGGGGATCGTTTGCAACAATTTGGCACCATTTTTGAGTGAATTGCAGAACGTCAGATTTTTGCTGAAATTGTGACCGCGCGGCTTAGGGATTTTTGCAAAAAGAAATTTGTTCAGACGTTGAGGGCTAATTCTGTTTCCCATGATAAAAACGCATCTGTCTCCATCGAAAAACCTTTCACGGGATCCTTTGCAACAGGTTAGCACCATTTTTGAGTGAATTGCAGAACGTCAGATTTTTGCTGAAATTGTGACCGCGCGGCTTAGGGATTTTTGCAAAAAAATGTTGTTCAGACGTCGAGGGCTTATTCTGTTTCCCATGGTAAAAACGCATCTGTGTCCACCGAAAAACCTTTCAGGGGATCGTTTGCAACAGTTTGGCACCATTTTTGAGTGAATTGCAGAACGTCAGATTTTTGCTAAAATTGTGACCGCGCGGCTTAGGGATTTTTGCAAAAAAATGTTGTTCGGACGTCGAGGGCTTATTCTGTTTCCCATGATAAAAACGCATCTGTTTCCACCGAAAAACCTTTCAGGGGATCGTTTGCAACACTTCAGCGCCATTTTTGAATGAATTGAAGAACGTCAGATTTTTGCTGAAATTGTGACGGCGCGGCTTAGGGATTTTTGCAAAAAAATGTTGTTCAGACGTCGAGGGCTATTTCTGTTTCCCATGATAAAAACGCATCTGTTTCCACCGAAAAACCTTTCAGGGGATCGTTTGCAACAGTTCAGCGCCATTTTTGAATGAATTGAAGAACGTCAGAAATTTAGAAGAAATTTTGATCGCGCGGCTTAGGGATTTTTGCAAAAAAATGTTGTTCAGACGTTGAGGGCTAATTCTGTTTCCCATGATAAAAACGCATCTGTCTCCATCGAAAAACCTTTCAGGGGATCCTTTGCAACAGGTTAGCACCATTTTTGAGTGAATTGCAGAACGTCAGATTTTTGCTGAAATTGTGACCGCGCGGCTTAGGGATTTTTGCAAAAAAATGTTGTTCAGACGTCGAGGGCTTATTCTGTTTCCCATGCTAAAAACGCACCTGTTTCCACCGAAAAACCTTTCAGGGGATCGTTTGCAACAGTTTGGCACCATTTTTGAGTGAATTGCAGAACGTCAGATTTTTGCTAAAATTGTGACCGCGCGGCTTAGGGATTTTTGCAAAAAAATGTTGTTCGGACGTCGAGGGCTAATTCTGTTTCCCATGATAAAAACGCATCTGTTTCCACCGAAAAACCTTTCAGGGGATCGTTTGCAACACTTCAGCGCCATTTTTGAATGAATTGAAGAACGTCAGATTTTTGCTGAAATTGTGACCGCGCGGCTTAGGGATTTTTGCAAAAAAATGTTGTTCAGACGTCGAGGGCTAATTCTGTTTCCCATGATAAAAACGCATCTGTTTCCACCGAAAAACCTTTCAGGGGATCCTGTGCAACAGGTTAGCACCATTTTTGAGTGAATTGCAGAACGTCAGATTTTTGCTGAAATTGTGACCGCGCGGCTTAGGGATTTTTGCAAAAAAATGTTGTTCAGACGTCGAGGGCTTATTCTGTTTCCCATGCTAAAAACGCATCTGTTTCCACCGAAAAACCTTTCAGGGGATCGTTTGCAACAGTTTGGCACCATTTTTGAGTGAATTGCAGAACGTCAGATTTTTGCAGAAATTGTGACCGCGCGGCTTAGGGATTTTTGCAAAAAAATGTTGTTCAGACGTTGAGGGCTTATTCTGTTTCCCATGCTAAAAACGCATCTGTTTCCACCGAAAAACCTTTCAGGGGATCGTTTGCAACAGTTTGGCACCATTTTTGAGTGAATTGCAGAACGTCAGATTTTTGCAGAAATTGTGACCGCGCGGCTTAGGGATTTTTGCAAAAAAAAGTTGTTCAGACGTTGAGGGCTAATTTTGTTTCCCATGATAAAAACGCATCTGTCTCCACCGAAAAACCTTTCAGGGGATCCTTTGCAACAGGTTAGCACCATTTTTGAGTGAATTGCAGAACGTCAGATTTTTGCTAAAATTGTGACCGCGCGGCTTAGGGATTTTTGCAAAAAAATGTTGTTCGGACGTCGAGGGCTAATTCTGTTTCCCATGATAAAAACGCATCTGTTTCCACCGAAAAACCTTTCAGGGGATCGTTTGCAACACTTCAGCGCCATTTTTGAATGAATTGAAGAACGTCAGATTTTTGCTGAAATTGTGACCGCGCGGCTTAGGGATTTTTGCAAAAAAATGTTGTTCAGACGTTGAGGGCTATTTCTGTTTCCCATGATAAAAACGCATCTGTTTCCACCGAAAAACCTTTCAGGGGATCGTTTGCAACAGTTCAGCGCCATTTTTGAATGAATTGCAGAACGTCAGATTTTTGCTGAAATTGTGACCGCGCGGCTTAGGGATTTTTTCAAAAAAATGTTGTTCAGACGTTGAGGGCTAATTCTATTTCCCATGATAAAAACGCATCTGTGTCCACCGAAAAACCTTTCAGGGGATCCTGTGCAACAGGTTAGCACCATTTTTGAGTGAATTGCAGAACGTCAGATTTTTGCTGAAATTGTGACCGCGCGGCTTAGGGATTTTTGCAAAAAAATGTTGTTCAGACGTCGAGGGCTTATTCTGTTTCCCATGCTAAAAACGCATCTGTTACCACCGAAAAACCTTTCAGGGGATCGTTTGCAACAGTTTGGCACCATTTTTGAGTGAATTGCAGAACGTCAGATTTTTGCAGAAATTGTGACCGCGCGGCTTAGGGATTTTTGCAAAAAAATGTTGTTCGGACGTCGAGGGCTAATTCTGTTTCCCATGATAAAAACGCATCTGTTTCCACCGAAAAATCTTTCAGGGGATCGTTTGCAACACTTCAGCGCCATTTTTGAATGAATTGAAGAACGTCAGATTTTTGCTGAAATTGTGACCGCGCGGCTTAGGGATTTTTGCAAAAAAATGTTGTTCAGACGTCGAGGGCTAATTCTGTTTCCCATGATAAAAACGCATCTGTTTCCACCGAAAAACCTTTCAGGGGATCGTTTGCAACAGTTTGGCACCATTTTTGAGTGAATTGCAGAACGTCAGATTTTTGCTGAAATTCTGACCGCGCGGCTTAGGGATTTTTGCAAAAAAAAGTTGTTCAGACGTTGAGGGCTAATTTTGTTTCCCATGATAAAAACGCATCTGTCTCCACCGAAAAACCTTTCAGGGGATCCTTTGCAACAGGTTAGCACCATTTTTGAGTGAATTGCAGAACGTCAGATTTTTGCTAAAATTGTGACCGTGCGGCTTAGGGATTTTTGCAAAAAAATGTTGTTCGGACGTCGAGGGCTAATTCTGTTTCCCATGATAAAAACGCATCTGTTTCCACCGAAAAACCTTTCAGGGGATCGTTTGCAACACTTCAGCGCCATTTTTGAATGAATTGAAGAACGTCAGATTTTTGCTGAAATTGTGACCGCGCGGCTTAGGGATTTTTGCAAAAAAATGTTGTTCAGACGTTGAGGGCTATTTCTGTTTCCCATGATAAAAACGCATCTGTTTCCACCGAAAAACCTTTCAGGGGATCGTTTGCAACAGTTCAGCGCCATTTTTGAATGAATTGCAGAACGTCAGATTTTTGCTGAAATTGTGACCGCGCGGCTTAGGGATTTTTTCAAAAAAAGTTGTTCAGACGTTGAGGGCTAATTCTATTTCCCATGATAAAAACGCATCTGTGTCCACCGAAAAACCTTTCAGGGGATCCTGTGCAACAGGTTAGCACCATTTTTGAGTGAATTGCAGAACGTCAGATTTTTGCTGAAATTGTGACCGCGCGGCTTAGGGATTTTTGCAAAAAAATGTTGTTCAGACGTCGAGGGCTTATTCTGTTTCCCATGCTAAAAACGCATCTGTTACCACCGAAAAACCTTTCAGGGGATCGTTTGCAACAGTTTGGCACCATTTTTGAGTGAATTGCAGAACGTCAGATTTTTGCAGAAATTGTGACCGCTCGGCTTAGGGATTTTTGCAAAAAAATGTTGTTCGGACGTCGAGGGCTAATTCTGTTTCCCATGATAAAAACGCATCTGTTTCCACCGAAAAATCTTTCAGGGGATCGTTTGCAACACTTCAGCGCCATTTTTGAATGAATTGAAGAACGTCAGATTTTTGCTGAAATTGTGACCGCGCGGCTTAGGGATTTTTGCAAAAAAATGTTGTTCAGACGTCGAGGGCTAATTCTGTTTCCCATGATAAAAACGCATCTGTTTCCACCGAAAAACCTTTCAGGGGATCGTTTGCAACAGTTCAGCGCCATTTTTGAATGAATTGCAGAACGTCAGATTTTTGCTGAAATTGTGACCGCGCGGCTTAGGGATTTTTTCAAAAAAAGTTGTTCAGACGTTGAGGGCTAATTCTATTTCCCATGATAAAAACGCATCTGTGTCCACCGAAAAACCTTTCAGGGGATCCTGTGCAACAGGTTAGCACCATTTTTGAGTGAATTGCAGAACGTCAGATTTTTGCTGAAATTGTGACCGCGCGGCTTAGGGATTTTTGCAAAAAAATGTTGTTCAGACGTCGAGGGCTTATTCTGTTTCCCATGCTAAAAACGCATCTGTTTCCACCGAAAAACCTTTCAGGGGATCGTTTGCAACAGTTTGGCACCATTTTTGAGTGAATTGCAGAACGTCAGATTTTTGCAGAAATTGTGACCGCGCGGCTTAGGGATTTTTGCAAAAAAATGTTGTTCAGACGTCGAGGGCTAATTCTGTTTCCCATGATAAAAACGCATCTGTTTCCACCGAAAAACCTTTCAGGGGATCGTTTGCAACAGTTCAGCGCCATTTTTGAATGAATTGAAGAACGTCAGAAATTTAGAAGAAATTTTGATCGCGCGGCTTAGGGATTTTTGCAAAAAAATGTTGTTCAGACGTCGAGGGCTTATTCTGTTTCCCATGCTAAAAACGCACCTGTTTCCACCGAAAAACCTTTCAGGGGATCGTTTGCAACAGTTTGGCACCATTTTTGAGTGAATTGCAGAACGTCAGATTTTTGCTGAAATTGTGACCGCGCGGCTTAGGGATTTTTTCAAAAAAAGTTGTTCAGACGTTGAGGGCTAATTCTATTTCCGATGATAAAAACGCATCTGTTTCCACCGAAAAATCTTTCAGGGGATCGTCTGCAACAGTTTGGCACCATTTTTGAGTGAATTGCAGAACGTCAGATTTTTGCTAAAATTGTGACCGCGCGGCTTAGGGATTTTTGCAAAAAAATGTTGTTCAGACGTCGAGGGCTTATTCTGTTTCCCATGCTTAAAACGCACCTGTTTCCACCGAAAAACCTTTCAGGGGATCGTTTGCAACAGTTTGGCACCATTTTTGAGTGAATTGCAGAACGTCAGATTTTTGCTAAAATTGTGACCGCGCGGCTTAGGGATTTTTGCAAAAAAATGTTGTTCGGACGTCGAGGGCTAATTCTGTTTCCCATGATAAAAACGCATCTGTTTCCACCGAAAAATCTTTCAGGGGATCGTTTGCAACACTTCAGCGCCATTTTTGAATGAATTGAAGAACGTCAGATTTTTGCTGAAATTGTGACCGCGCGGCTTAGGGATTTTTGCAAAAAAATGTTGTTCAGACGTCGAGGGCTAATTCTGTTTCCCATGATAAAAACGCATCTGTTTCCACCGAAAAACCTTTCAGGGGATCGTTTGCAACAGTTCAGCGCCATTTTTGAATGAATTGCAGAACGTCAGATTTTTGCTGAAATTGTGACCGCGCGGCTTAGGGATTTTTTCAAAAAAAGTTGTTCAGACGTTGAGGGCTAATTCTATTTCCCATGATAAAAACGCATCTGTGTCCACCGAAAAACCTTTCAGGGGATCCTGTGCAACAGGTTAGCACCATTTTTGAGTGAATTGCAGAACGTCAGATTTTTGCTGAAATTGTGACCGCGCGGCTTAGGGATTTTTGCAAAAAAATGTTGTTCAGACGTCGAGGGCTTCTTCTGTTTCCCATGCTAAAAACGCATCTGTTTCCACCGAAAAACCTTTCAGGGGATCGTTTGCAACAGTTTGGCACCATTTTTGAGTGAATTGCAGAACGTCAGATTTTTGCAGAAATTGTGACCGCGCGGCTTCGGGATTTTTGCAAAAAAATGTTGTTCAGACGTCGAGGGCTAATTCTGTTTCCCATGATAAAAACGCATCTGTTTCCACCGAAAAACCTTTCAGGGGATCGTTTGCAACAGTTCAGCGCCATTTTTGAATGAATTGAAGAACGTCAGAAATTTAGAAGAAATTTTGATCGCGCGGCTTAGGGATTTTTGCAAAAAAATGTTGTTCAGACGTCGAGGGCTTATTCTGTTTCCCATGCTAAAAACGCACCTGTTTCCACCGAAAAACCTTTCAGGGGATCGTTTGCAACAGTTTGGCACCATTTTTGAGTGAATTGCAGAACGTCAGATTTTTGCGGAAATTGTGACCGCGCGGCTTAGGGATTTTTTCAAAAAAAGTTGTTCAGACGTTGAGGGCTAATTCTATTTCCGATGATAAAAACGCATCTGTTTCCACCGAAAAACCTTTCAGGGGATCGTCTGCAACAGTTTGGCACCATTTTTGAGTGAATTGCAGAACGTCAGATTTTTGCTAAAATTGTGACCGCGCGGCTTAGGGATTTTTGCAAAAAAATGTTGTTCGGACGTCGAGGGCTAATTCTGTTTCCCATGATAGAAACGCATCTGTTTCCACCGAAAAACCTTTCAGGGGATCGTTTGCAACACTTCAGCGCCATTTTTGAATGAATTGAAGAACGTCAGATTTTTGCTGAAATTGTGACCGCGCGGCTTAGGGATTTTTGCAAAAAAATGTTGTTCAGACGTTGAGGGCTAATTCTGTTTCCCATGATAAAAACGCATCTGTTTCCACCGAAAAACCTTTCAGGGGATCGTTTGCAACAGTTCAGCGCCATTTTTGAATGAATTGCAGAACGTCAGATTTTTGCTGAAATTGTGACCGCGCGGCTTAGGGATTTTTGCAAAAAAATGTTGTTCAGACGTTGAGGGCTAATTCTGTTTCCCATGATAAAAACGCATCTGTGTCCACCGAAAAACCTTTCAGGGGATCCTGTGCAACAGGTTAGCACCATTTTTGAGTGAATTGCAGAACGTCAGATTTTTGCTGAAATTGTGACCGCGCGGCTTAGGGATTTTTGCAAAAAAATGTTGTTCAGACGTCGAGGGCTTCTTCTGTTTCCCATGCTAAAAACGCATCTGTTTCCACCGAAAAACCTTTCAGGGGATCGTTTGCAACAGTTTGGCACCATTCTTGAGTGAATTGCAGAACGTCAGATTTTTGCAGAAATTGTGACCGCGCGGCTTAGGGATTTTTTCAAAAAAAGTTGTTCAGACGTTGAGGGCTAATTCTATTTCCCATGATAAAAACGCATCTGTGTCCACCGAAAAACCTTTCAGGGGATCCTGTGCAACAGGTTAGCACCATTTTTGAGTGAATTGCAGAACGTCAGATTTTTGCTGAAATTGTGACCGCGCGGCTTAGGGATTTTTGCAAAAAAATGTTGTTCAGACGTCGAGGGCTTATTCTGTTTCCCATGCTAAAAACGCATCTGTTTCCACCGAAAAACCTTTCAGGGGATCGTTTGCAACAGTTTGGCACCATTTTTGAGTGAATTGCAGAACGTCAGATTTTTGCAGAAATTGTGACCGCGCGGCTTAGGGATTTTTGCAAAAAAATGTTGTTCAGACGTCGAGGGCTAATTCTGTTTCCCATGATAAAAACACATCTGTTTCCACCGAAAAACCTTTCAGGGGATCGTTTGCAACAGTTCAGCGCCATTTTTGAATGAATTGAAGAACGTCAGAAATTTAGAAGAAATTTTGATCGCGCGGCTTAGGGATTTTTGCAAAAAAATGTTGTTCAGACGTCGAGGGCTTATTCTGTTTCCCATGCTAAAAACGCACCTGTTTCCACCGAAAAACCTTTCAGGGGATCGTTTGCAACAGTTTGGCACCATTTTTGAGTGAATTGCAGAACGTCAGATTTTTGCTGAAATTGTGACCGCGCGGCTTAGGGATTTTTTCAAAAAAAGTTGTTCAGACGTTGAGGGCTAATTCTATTTCCGATGATAAAAACGCATCTGTTTCCACCGAAAAACCTTTCAGGGGATCGTTTGCAACAGTTTGGCACCATTTTTGAGTGAATTGCAGAACGTCAGATTTTTGCTAAAATTGTGACCGCGCGGCTTAGGGATTTTTGCAAAAAAATGTTGTTCGGACGTCGAGGGCTAATTCTGTTTCCCATGATAGAAACGCATCTGTTTCCTCCGAAAAACCTTTCAGGGGATCGTTTGCAACACTTCAGCGCCATTTTTGAATGAATTGAAGAACGTCAGATTTTTGCTGAAATTGTGACCGCGCGGCTTAGGGATTTTTGCAAAAAAATGTTGTTCAGACATCGAGGGCTAATTCTGTTTCCCATGATAAAAACGCATCTGTTTCCACCGAAAAACCTTTCAGTGTATCGTTTGCAACAGTTCAGCGCCATTTTTGAATGAATTGCAGAACGTCAGATTTTTGCTGAAATTGTGACCGCGCGGCTTAGGGATTTTTTCAAAAAAAGTTGTTCAGACGTTGAGGGCTAATTCTATTTCCCATGATAAAAACGCATCTGTGTCCACCGAAAAACCTTTCAGGGGATCCTGTGCAACAGGTTAGCACCATTTTTGAGTGAATTGCAGAACGTCAGATTTTTGCTGAAATTGTGACCGCGCGGCTTAGGGATTTTTGCAAAAAAATGTTGTTCAGACGTCGAGGGCTTATTCTGTTTCCCATGCTAAAAACGCATCTGTTTCCACCGAAAAACCTTTCAGGGGATCGTTTGCAACAGTTTGGCACCATTCTTGAGTGAATTGCAGAACGTCAGATTTTTGCAGAAATTGTGACCGCGCGGCTTCGGGATTTTTGCAAAAAAATGTTGTTCAGACGTCGAGGGCTAATTCTGTTTCCCATGATAAAAACGCATCTGTTTCCACCGAAAAACCTTTCAGGGGATCGTTTGCAACAGTTCAGCGCCATTTTTGAATGAATTGAAGAACGTCAGAAATTTAGAAGAAATTGTGATCGCGCGGCTTAGGGATTTTTGCAAAAAAATGTTGTTCAGACGTTGAGGGCTAATTCTGTTTCCCATGATAAAAACGCCTCTGTTTCCGCCGAAAAACCTTTCAGGGGATCGTTTGCAACAGTTTAGCACCATTTTTGAGTGAATTGCAGAACGTCAGATTTTTGCTGAAATTGTGACCGCGCGGCTTAGGGATTTTTGCAAAAAAATGTTGTTCAGACGTCGAGGGCTAATTGTGTTTCCCATGCTAAAAACGCATCTGTTTCCACCGAAAAACCTTTTAGGGGATCGTTTGCAACAGTTCAGCGCCATTTTTGAATGAATTGCAGAACGTCAGATTTTTGCTGAAATTGTGACCGCGCGCGGCTTAGGGATTTTTTCAAAAAAAGTTGTTCAGACGTTGAGGGCTAATTCTATTTCCGATGATAAAAACGCATCTGTTTCCACCGAAAAATCTTTCAGGGGATCGTTTGCAACAATTTGGCACCATTTTTGAGTGAATTGCAGAACGTCAGATTTTTGCTGAAATTGTGACCGCGCGGCTTAGGGATTTTTGCAAAAAAAAGTTGTTCAGACGTTGAGGGCTAATTTTGTTTCCCATGATAAAAACGCATCTGTCTCCACCGAAAAACCTTTCAGGGGATCCTATGCAACAGGTTAGCACCATTTTTGAGTGAATTGCAGAACGTCAGATTTTTGCTGAAATTGTGACCGCGCGGCTTAGGGATTTTTGCAAAAAAATGTTGTTCAGACGTTGAGGGCTTATTCTGTTTCCCATGCTAAAAACGCATCTGTTTCCACCGAAAAACCTTTCAGGGGATCGTTTGCAACAGTTTGGCACCATTTTTGAGTGAATTGCAGAACGTCAGATTTTTGCTGAAATTCTGACCGCGCGGCTTAGGGATTTTTGCAAAAAAATGTTGTTCAGACGTCGAGGGCTTATTCTGTTTCCCATGCTAAAAACGCATCTGTTTCCACCGAAAAACCTTTCAGGGGATGGTTTGCAACAGTTTGGCACCATTTTTGAGTGAATTGCAGAACGTCAGATTTTTGCTGAAATTGTGACCGCGCGGCTTAGGGATTTTTGCAAAAAAATGTTGTTCAGACGTCGAGGGCTTATTCTGTTTCCCATGCTAAAAACGCATCTGTGTCCACCGAAAAACCTTTCAGGGGATCCTGTGCAACAGGTTAGCACCATTTTTGAGTGAATTGCAGAACGTCAGATTTTTGCTGAAATTGTGACCGCGCGGCTTAGGGATTTTTGCAAAAAAATGTTGTTCAGACGTCGAGGGCTTATTCTGTTTCCCATGCTAAAAACGCACCTGTTTCCACCGAAAAACCTTTCAGGGGATCGTTTGCAACAGTTTGGCACCATTTTTGAGTGAATTGCAGAACGTCAGATTTTTGCAGAAATTGTGACCGCGCGGCTTAGGGATTTTTGCAAAAAAATGTTGTTCAGACGTCGAGGGCTAATTCTGTTTCCCATGATAAAAACGCATCTGTTTCCACCGAAAAACCTTTCAGGGGATCGTTTGCAACAGTTCAGCGCCATTTTTGAATGAATTGAAGAACGTCAGAAATTTAGAAGAAATTTTGATCGCGCGGCTTAGGGATTTTTGCAAAAAAATGTTGTTCAGACGTCGAGGGCTTATTCTGTTTCCCATGCTAAAAACGCACCTGTTTCCACCGAAAAACCTTTCAGGGGATCGTTTGCAACAGTTTGGCACCATTTTTGAGTGAATTGCAGAACGTCAGATTTTTGCTGAAATTGTGACCGCGCGGCTTAGGGATTTTTTCAAAAAAAGTTGTTCAGACGTTGAGGGCTAATTCTATTTCCGATGATAAAAACGCATCTGTTTCCACCGAAAAACCTTTCAGGGGATCGTTTGCAACAGTTTGGCACCATTTTTGAGTGAATTGCAGAACGTCAGATTTTTGCTAAAATTGTGACCGCGCGGCTTAGGGATTTTTGCAAAAAAATGTTGTTCGGACGTCGAGGGCTAATTCTGTTTCCCATGATAGAAACGCATCTGTTTCCACCGAAAAACCTTTCAGGGGATCGTTTGCAACACTTCAGCGCCATTTTTGAATGAATTGAAGAACGTCAGATTTTTGCTGAAATTGTGACCGCGCGGCTTAGGGATTTTTGCAAAAAAATGTTGTTCAGACGTCGAGGGCTAATTCTGTTTCCCATGATAAAAACGCATCTGCTTCCACCGAAAAACCTTTCAGGGGATCGTTTGCAACAGTTCAGCGCCATTTTTGAATGAATTGCAGAACGTCAGATTTTTGCTGAAATTGTGACCGCGCGGCTTAGGGATTTTTTCAAAAAAAGTTGTTCAGACGTCGAGGGCTAATTCTGTTTCCCATGATAAAAACGCATCTGTTTCCACCGAAAAACCTTTCAGGGGATCGTTTGCAACAGTTCAGCGCCATTTTTGAATGAATTGAAGAACGTCAGAAATTTAGAAGAAATTGTGATCGCACGGCTTAGGGATTTTTGCAAAAAAATGTTGTTCAGACGTTGAGGGCTAATTCTGTTTCCCATGATAAAAACGCCTCTGTTTCTGCCGAAAAACCTTTCAGGGGATTGTTTGCAACAGTTTAGCACCATTTTTGAGTGAATTGCAGAACGTCAGATTTTTGCTGAAATTGTGACCGCGCGGCTTAGGGATTTTTGCAAAAAAATGTTGTTCAGACGTCGAGGGCTAATTCTGTTTCCCATGATAAAAACGCATCTGTTTCCACCGAAAAACCTTTCAGGGGATCGTTTGCAACAATTTGGCACCATTTTTGAGTGAATTGCAGAACGTCAGATTTTTGCTGAAATTGTGACCGCGCGGCTTAGGGATTTTTGCAAAAAAAAATTTGTTCAGACGTTGAGGGCTAATTTTGTTTCCCATGATAAAAACGCATCTGTCTCCATCGAAAAACCTTTCAGGGGATCCTTTGCAACAGGTTAGCACCATTTTTGAGTGAATTGCAGAACGTCAGATTTTTGCTGAAATTGTGACCGCGCGGCTTAGGGATTTTTGCAAAAAAATGTTGTTCAGACGTCGAGGGCTAATTCTGTTTCCCATGATAAAAACGCATCTGTTTCCACCGAAAAACCTTTCAGGGGATCGTTTGCAACAGTTCAGCGCCATTTTTGAATGAATTGCAGAACGTCAGATTTTTGCTGAAATTGTGACCGCGCGGCTTAGGGATTTTTTCAAAAAAAGTTGTTCAGACGTTGAGGGCTAATTCTATTTCCCATGATAAAAACGCATCTGTGTCCACCGAAAAACCTTTCAGGGGATCCTGTGCAACAGGTTAGCACCATTTTTGAGTGAATTGCAGACCGTCAGA
Source organism: Podarcis gaigeae (assembly GCF_964106915.1). Lineage (NCBI taxonomy): Eukaryota > Metazoa > Chordata > Lepidosauria > Squamata > Lacertidae > Podarcis > Podarcis gaigeae. The sequence continues at coordinate 10,191,643 of NC_139679.1, read as the reverse complement.
TTTTTGCTGAAATTGTGACCGCGCGGCTTAGGGATTTTTGCAAAAAAATGTTGTTCAGACGTCGAGGGCTTATTCTGTTTCCCATGCTAAAAACGCATCTGTTTCCACCGAAAAACCTTTCAGGGGATCGTTTGCAACAGTTTGGCACCATTTTTGAGTGAATTGCAGAACGTCAGATTTTTGCTGAAATTCTGACCGCGCGGCTTAGGGATTTTTGCAAAAAAATGTTGTTCAGACGTCGAGGGCTTATTCTGTTTCCCATGCTAAAAACGCATCTGTTTCCACCGAAAAACCTTTCAGGGGATGGTTTGCAACAGTTTGGCACCATTTTTGAGTGAATTGCAGAACGTCAGATTTTTGCTGAAATTGTGACCGCGCGGCTTAGGGATTTTTGCAAAAAAATGTTGTTCAGACGTCGAGGGCTTATTCTGTTTCCCATGCTAAAAACGCATCTGTTTCCACCGAAAAACCTTTCAGGGGATCGTTTGCAACAGTTTGGCACCATTTTTGAGTGAATTGCAGAACGTCAGATTTTTGCAGAAATTGTGACCGCGCGGCTTCGGGATTTTTGCAAAAAAATGTTGTTCAGACGTCGAGGGCTAATTCTGTTTCCCATGATAAAAACGCATCTGTTTCCACCGAAAAACCTTTCAGGGGATCGTTTGCAACAGTTCAGCGCCATTTTTGAATGAATTGAAGAACGTCAGAAATTTAGAAGAAATTTTGATCGCGCGGCTTAGGGATTTTTGCAAAAAAATGTTGTTCAGACGTCGAGGGCTTATTCTGTTTCCCATGCTAAAAACGCATCTGTTTCCACCGAAAAACCTTTCAGGGGATCGTTTGCAACAGTTTGGCACCATTTTTGAGTGAATTGCAGAACGTCAGATTTTTGCTAAAATTGTGACCGCGCGGCTTAGGGATTTTTGCAAAAAAATGTTGTTCGGACGTCGAGGGCTAATTCTGTTTCCCATGATAGAAACGCATCTGTTTCCACCGAAAAACCTTTCAGGGGATCGTTTGCAACACTTCAGCGCCATTTTTGAATGAATTGAAGAACGTCAGATTTTTGCTGAAATTGTGACCGCGCGGCTTAGGGATTTTTGCAAAAAAATGTTGTTCAGACGTCGAGGGCTAATTCTGTTTCCCATGATAAAAACGCATCTGTTTCCACCGAAAAACCTTTCAGGGGATCGTTTGCAACAGTTCAGCGCCATTTTTGAATGAATTGCAGAACGTCAGATTTTTGCTGAAATTGTGACCGCGCGGCTTAGGGATTTTTTCAAAAAAAGTTGTTCAGACGTTGAGGGCTAATTCTATTTCCCATGATAAAAACGCATCTGTGTCCACCGAAAAACCTTTCAGGGGATCGTTTGCAACAGTTCAGCGCCATTTTTGAATGAATTGAAGAACGTCAGAAATTTAGAAGAAATTGTGATCGCACGGCTTAGGGATTTTTGCAAAAAAATGTTGTTCAGACGTTGAGGGCTAATTCTGTTTCCCATGATAAAAACGCCTCTGTTTCCGCCGAAAAACCTTTCAGGGGATCGTTTGCAACAGTTTAGCACCATTTTTGAGTGAATTGCAGAACGTCAGATTTTTGCTGAAATTGTGACCGCGCGGCTTAGGGATTTTTGCAAAAAAATGTTGTTCAGACGTCGAGGGCTTATTCTGTTTCCCATGCTAAAAACGCATCTGTTTCCACCGAAAAACCTTTCAGGGGATCGTTTGCAACAATTTGGCACCATTTTTGAGTGAATTGCAGAACGTCAGATTTTTGCTAAAATTGTGACCGCGCGGCTTAGGGATTTTTGCAAAAAAATGTTGTTCGGACGTCGAGGGCTAATTCTGTTTCCCATGATAGAAACGCATCTGTTTCCACCGAAAAACCTTTCAGGGGATCGTTTGCAACACTTCAGCGCCATTTTTGAATGAATTGAAGAACGTCAGATTTTTGCTGAAATTGTGACCGCGCGGCTTAGGGATTTTTGCAAAAAAATGTTGTTCAGACGTCGAGGGCTAATTCTGTTTCCCATGATAAAAACGCATCTGTTTCCACCGAAAAACCTTTCAGGGGATCGTTTGCAACAGTTCAGCGCCATTTTTGAATGAATTGCAGAACGTCAGATTTTTGCTGAAATTGTGACCGCGCGGCTTAGGGATTTTTTCAAAAAAAGTTGTTCAGACGTTGAGGGCTAATTCTATTTCCCATGATAAAAACGCATCTGTGTCCACCGAAAAACCTTTCAGGGGATCGTTTGCAACAGTTCAGCGCCATTTTTGAATGAATTGAAGAACGTCAGAAATTTAGAAGAAATTGTGATCGCACGGCTTAGGGATTTTTGCAAAAAAATGTTGTTCAGACGTTGAGGGCTAATTCTGTTTCCCATGATAAAAACGCCTCTGTTTCCGCCGAAAAACCTTTCAGGGGATCGTTTGCAACAGTTTAGCACCATTTTTGAGTGAATTGCAGAACGTCAGATTTTTGCTGAAATTGTGACCGCGCGGCTTAGGGATTTTTGCAAAAAAATGTTGTTCAGACGTCGAGGGCTAATTCTGTTTCCCATGATAAAAACGCATCTGTTTCCACCGAAAAACCTTTTAGGGGATCGTTTGCAACAGTGCAGCGCCATTTTTGAATGAATTGCAGAACGTCAGATTTTTGCTGAAATTGTGACCGCGCGCGGCTTAGGGATTTTTTCAAAAAAAGTTGTTCAGACGTTGAGGGCTAATTCTATTTCCGATGATAAAAACGCATCTGTTTCCACCGAAAAATCTTTCAGGGGATGGTTTGCAACAGTTTGGCACCATTTTTGAGTGAATTGCAGAACGTCAGATTTTTGCTGAAATTGTGACCGCGCAGCTTAGGGATTTTTGCAAAAAAAATGTTGTTCAGACGTCGAGGGCTAATTCTGTTTCCCATGATAAAAACGCATCTGTTTCCACCGAAAAACGTTTCAGGGGATCGTTTGCAACAATTTGGCACCATTTTTGAGTGAATTGCAGAACGTCAGATTTTTGCTGAAATTGTGACCGCGCGGCTTAGGGATTTTTGCAAAAAAAAATTTGTTCAGACGTTGAGGGCTAATTTTGTTTCCCATGATAAAAACGCATCTGTCTCCATCGAAAAACCTTTCAGGGGATCCTTTGCAACAGGTTAGCACCATTTTTGAGTGAATTGCAGAACGTCAGATTTTTGCTGAAATTGTGACCGCGCGGCTTAGGGATTTTTGCAAAAAAATGTTGTTCAGACGTCGAGGGCTTATTCTGTTTCCCATGCTAAAAACGCACCTGTTTCCACCGAAAAACCTTTCAGGGGATCGTTTGCAACAGTTTGGCACCATTTTTGAGTGAATTGCAGAACGTCAGATTTTTGCTAAAATTGTGACCGCGCGGCTTAGGGATTTTTGCAAAAAAATGTTGTTCGGACGTCGAGGGCTAATTCTGTTTCCCATGATAAAAACGCATCTGTTTCCACCGAAAAACCTTTCAGGGGATCGTTTGCAACACTTCAGCGCCATTTTTGAATGAATTGAAGAACGTCAGATTTTTGCTGAAATTGTGACCGCGCGGCTTAGGGATTTTTGCAAAAAAATGTTGTTCAGACGTCGAGGGCTAATTCTGTTTCCCATGATAAAAACGCATCTGTTTCCACCGAAAAACCTTTCAGGGGATCGTTTGCAACAGTTCAGCGCCATTTTTGAATGAATTGCAGAACGTCAGATTTTTGCTGAAATTGTGACCGCGCGGCTTAGGGATTTTTTCAAAAAAAGTTGTTCAGACGTTGAGGGCTAATTCTATTTCCCATGATAAAAACGCATCTGTGTCCACCGAAAAACCTTTCAGGGGATCCTGTGCAACAGGTTAGCACCATTTTTGAGTGAATTGCAGACCGTCAGATTTTTGCTGAAATTGTGACCGCGCGGCTTAGGGATTTTTGCAAAAAAATGTTGTTCAGACGTCGAGGGCTTATTCTGTTTCCCATGCTAAAAACGCATCTGTTTCCACCGAAAAACCTTTCAGGGGATCGTTTGCAACGGTTTGGCACCATTTTTGAGTGAATTGCAGAACGTCAGATTTTTGCTGAAATTCTGACCGCGCGGCTTAGGGATTTTTGCAAAAAAATGTTGTTCAGACGTCGAGGGCTTATTCTGTTTCCCATGCTAAAAACGCATCTGTTTCCACCGAAAAACCTTTCAGGGGATGGTTTGCAACAGTTTGGCACCATTTTTGAGTGAATTGCAGAACGTCAGATTTTTGCTGAAATTGTGACCGCGCGGCTTAGGGATTTTTGCAAAAAAATGTTGTTCAGACGTCGAGGGCTTATTCTGTTTCCCATGCTAAAAACGCATCTGTTTCCACCGAAAAACCTTTCAGGGGATCGTTTGCAACAGTTTGGCACCATTCTTGAGTGAATTGCAGAACGTCAGATTTTTGCAGAAATTGTGACCGCGCGGCTTAGGGATTTTTTTAAAAAAAGTTGTTCAGACGTTGAGGGCTAATTCTATTTCCCATGATAAAAACGCATCTGTGTCCACCGAAAAACCTTTCAGGGGATCCTGTGCAACAGGTTAGCACCATTTTTGAGTGAATTGCAGAACGTCAGATTTTTGCTGAAATTGTGACCGCGCGGCTTAGGGATTTTTGCAAAAAAATGTTGTTCAGACGTCGAGGGCTTATTCTGTTTCCCATGCTAAAAACGCATCTGTTTCCACCGAAAAACCTTTCAGGGGATCGTTTGCAACAGTTTGGCACCATTTTTGAGTGAATTGCAGAACGTCAGATTTTTGCAGAAATTGTGACCGCGCGGCTTAGGGATTTTTGCAAAAAAATGTTGTTCAGACGTCGAGGGCTAATTCTGTTTCCCATGATAAAAACGCATCTGTTTCCACCGAAAAACCTTTCAGGGGATCGTTTGCAACAGTTCAGCGCCATTTTTGAATGAATTGAAGAACGTCAGAAATTTAGAAGAAATTTTGATCGCGCGGCTTAGGGATTTTTGCAAAAAAATGTTGTTCAGACGTCGAGGGCTTATTCTGTTTCCCATGCTAAAAACGCACCTGTTTCCACCGAAAAACCTTTCAGGGGATCGTTTGCAACAGTTTGGCACCATTTTTGAGTGAATTGCAGAACGTCAGATTTTTGCTGAAATTGTGACCGCGCGGCTTAGGGATTTTTTCAAAAAAAGTTGTTCAGACGTTGAGGGCTAATTCTATTTCCGATGATAAAAACGCATCTGTTTCCACCGAAAAACCTTTCAGGGGATCGTTTGCAACAGTTTGGCACCATTTTTGAGTGAATTGCAGAACGTCAGATTTTTGCTAAAATTGTGACCGCGCGGCTTAGGGATTTTTGCAAAAAAATGTTGTTCGGACGTCGAGGGCTAATTCTGTTTCCCATGATAGAAACGCATCTGTTTCCACCGAAAAACCTTTCAGGGGATCGTTTGCAACACTTCAGCGCCATTTTTGAATGAATTGAAGAACGTCAGATTTTTGCTGAAATTGTGACCGCGCGGCTTAGGGATTTTTGCAAAAAAATGTTGTTCAGACGTCGAGGGCTAATTCTGTTTCCCATGATAAAAACGCATCTGTTTCCACCGAAAAACCTTTCAGGGGATCCTGTGCAACAGTTCAGCGCCATTTTTGAATGAATTGCAGAACGTCAGATTTTTGCTGAAATTGTGACCGCGCGGCTTAGGGATTTTTTCAAAAAAAGTTGTTCAGACGTTGAGGGCTAATTCTATTTCCCATGATAAAAACGCATCTGTGTCCACCGAAAAACCTTTCAGGGGATCGTTTGCAACAGTTCAGCGCCATTTTTGAATGAATTGAAGAACGTCAGAAATTTAGAAGAAATTGTGATCGCACGGCTTAGGGATTTTTGCAAAAAAATGTTGTTCAGACGTTGAGGGCTAATTCTGTTTCCCATGATAAAAACGCCTCTGTTTCCGCCGAAAAACCTTTCAGGGGATCGTTTGCAACAGTTTAGCACCATTTTTGAGTGAATTGCAGAACGTCAGATTTTTGCTGAAATTGTGACCGCGCGGCTTAGGGATTTTTGCAAAAAAATGTTGTTCAGACGTCGAGGGCTAATTCTGTTTCCCATGATAAAAACGCATCTGTTTCCACCGAAAAACCTTTTAGGGGATCGTTTGCAACAGTGCAGCGCCATTTTTGAATGAATTGCAGAACGTCAGATTTTTGCTGAAATTGTGACCGCGCGCGGCTTAGGGATTTTTTCAAAAAAAGTTGTTCAGACGTTGAGGGCTAATTCTATTTCCGATGATAAAAACGCATCTGTTTCCACCGAAAAATCTTTCAGGGGATGGTTTGCAACAGTTTGGCACCATTTTTGAGTGAATTGCAGAACGTCAGATTTTTGCTGAAATTGTGACCGCGCAGCTTAGGGATTTTTGCAAAAAAAATGTTGTTCAGACGTCGAGGGCTAATTCTGTTTCCCATGATAAAAACGCATCTGTTTCCACCGAAAAACGTTTCAGGGGATCGTTTGCAACAATTTGGCACCATTTTTGAGTGAATTGCAGAACGTCAGATTTTTGCTGAAATTGTGACCGCGCGGCTTAGGGATTTTTGCAAAAAAAAATTTGTTCAGACGTTGAGGGCTAATTTTGTTTCCCATGATAAAAACGCATCTGTCTCCATCGAAAAACCTTTCAGGGGATCCTTTGCAACAGGTTAGCACCATTTTTGAGTGAATTGCAGAACGTCAGATTTTTGCTGAAATTGTGACCGCGCGGCTTAGGGATTTTTGCAAAAAAATGTTGTACAGACGTCGAGGGCTTATTCTGTTTCCCATGCTAAAAACGCACCTGTTTCCACCGAAAAACCTTTCAGGGGATCGTTTGCAACAGTTTGGCACCATTTTTGAGTGAATTGCAGAACGTCAGATTTTTGCTAAAATTGTGACCGCGCGGCTTAGGGATTTTTGCAAAAAAATGTTGTTCGGACGTCGAGGGCTAATTCTGTTTCCCATGATAAAAACGCATCTGTTTCCACCGAAAAACCTTTCAGGGGATCGTTTGCAACACTTCAGCGCCATTTTTGAATGAATTGAAGAACGTCAGATTTTTGCTGAAATTGTGACCGCGCGGCTTAGGGATTTTTGCAAAAAAATGTTGTTCAGACGTCGAGGGCTAATTCTGTTTCCCATGATAAAAACGCATCTGTTTCCACCGAAAAACCTTTCAGGGGATCGTTTGCAACAGTTCAGCGCCATTTTTGAATGAATTGCAGAACGTCAGATTTTTGCTGAAATTGTGACCGCGCGGCTTAGGGATTTTTTAAAAAAAAGTTGTTCAGACGTTGAGGGCTAATTCTATTTCCCATGATAAAAACGCATCTGTGTCCACCGAAAAACCTTTCAGGGGATCGTTTGCAACAGTTTGGCACCATTTTTGAGTGAATTGCAGAACGTCAGATTTTTGCTGAAATTGTGACCGCGCGGCTTAGGGATTTTTGCAAAAAAATGTTGTTCAGACGTTGAGGGCTTATTCTGTTTCCCATGCTAAAAACGCATCTGTTTCCACCGAAAAACCTTTCAGGGGATCGTTTGCAACAGTTTGGCACCATTTTTGAGTGAATTGCAGAACGTCAGATTTTTGCGGAAATTCTGACCGCGCGGCTTAGGGATTTTTGCAAAAAAATGTTGTTCAGACGTCGAGGGCTTATTCTGTTTCCCATGCTAAAAATGCATCTGTTTCCACCGAAAAACCTTTCAGGGGATCGTTTGCAACAGTTTGGCACCATTTTTGAGTGAATTGCAGAACGTCAGATTTTTGCTGAAATTGTGACCGCGCAGCTTAGGGATTTTTGCAAAAAAAATGTTGTTCAGACGTCGAGGGCTAATTCTGTTTCCCATGATAAAAACGCATCTGTTTCCACCGAAAAACATTTCAGGGGATCGTTTGCAACAGTTCAGCGCCATTTTTGAATGAATTGAAGAACGTCAGAAATTTAGAAGAAATTGTGATCGCGCGGCTTAGGGTTTTTTGCAAAAAAATGTTGTTCAGACGTTGAGGGCTAATTCTGTTTCCCATGATAAAAACGCATCTGTTTCCGCCGAAAAACCTTTCAGGGGATCGTTTGCAACAGTTTAGCACCATTTTTGAATGAATTGCAGAACGTCAGATTTTTGCTGAAATTGTGACCGCGCGGCTTAGGGATTTTTGCAAAAAAATGTTGTTCAGACGTCGAGGGCTAATTCTGTTTCCCATGATAAAAACGCATCTGTTTCCACCGAAAAACCTTTTAGGGGATCGTTTGCAACAGTTCAGCGCCATTTTTGAATGAATTGCAGAACGTCAGATTTTTGCTGAAATTGTGACCGCGCGGCTTAGGGATTTTTTCAAAAAAAGTTGTTCAGACGTTGAGGGCTAATTCTATTTCCCATGATAAAAACGCATCTGTGTCCACCGAAAAACCTTTCAGGGGATCCTGTGCAACAGGTTAGCACCATTTTTGAGTGAATTGCAGACCGTCAGATTTTTGCTGAAATTGTGACCGCGCGGCTTAGGGATTTTTGCAAAAAAATGTTGTTCAGACGTCGAGGGCTTATTCTGTTTCCCATGCTAAAAACGCATCTGTTTCCACCGAAAAACCTTTCAGGGGATCGTTTGCAACAGTTTGGCACCATTTTTGAGTGAATTGCAGAACGTCAGATTTTTGCTGAAATTCTGACCGCGCGGCTTAGGGATTTTTGCAAAAAAATGTTGTTCAGACGTCGAGGGCTTATTCTGTTTCCCATGCTAAAAACGCATCTGTTTCCACCGAAAAACCTTTCAGGGGATGGTTTGCAACAGTTTGGCACCATTTTTGAGTGAATTGCAGAACGTCAGATTTTTGCTGAAATTGTGACCGCGCGGCTTAGGGATTTTTGCAAAAAAATGTTGTTCAGACGTCGAGGGCTTATTCTGTTTCCCATGCTAAAAACGCATCTGTTTCCACCGAAAAACCTTTCAGGGGATCGTTTGCAACAGTTTGGCACCATTCTTGAGTGAATTGCAGAACGTCAGATTTTTGCAGAAATTGTGACCGCGCGGCTTAGGGATTTTTTCAAAAAAAGTTGTTCAGACGTTGAGGGCTAATTCTATTTCCCATGATAAAAACGCATCTGTGTCCACCGAAAAACCTTTCAGGGGATCCTGTGCAACAGGTTAGCACCGTTTTTGAGTGAATTGCAGAACGTCAGATTTTTGCTGAAATTGTGACCGCGCGGCTTAGGGATTTTTGCAAAAAAATGTTGTTCAGACGTCGAGGGCTTATTCTGTTTCCCATGCTAAAAACGCATCTGTTTCCACCGAAAAACCTTTCAGGGGATCGTTTGCAACAGTTTGGCACCATTTTTGAGTGAATTGCAGAACGTCAGATTTTTGCAGAAATTGTGACCGCGCGGCTTAGGGATTTTTGCAAAAAAATGTTGTTCAGACGTCGAGGGCTAATTCTGTTTCCCATGATAAAAACGCATCTGTTTCCACCGAAAAACCTTTCAGGGGATCGTTTGCAACAGTTCAGCGCCATTTTTGAATGAATTGAAGAACGTCAGAAATTTAGAAGAAATTTTGATCGCGCGGCTTAGGGATTTTTGCAAAAAAATGTTGTTCAGACGTCGAGGGCTTATTCTGTTTCCCATGCTAAAAACGCACCTGTTTCCACCGAAAAACCTTTCAGGGGATCGTTTGCAACAGTTTGGCACCATTTTTGAGTGAATTGCAGAACGTCAGATTTTTGCTGAAATTGTGACCGCGCGGCTTAGGGATTTTTTCAAAAAAAGTTGTTCAGACGTTGAGGGCTAATTCTATTTCCGATGATAAAAACGCATCTGTTTCCACCGAAAAACCTTTCAGGGGATCGTTTGCAACAGTTTGGCACCATTTTTGAGTGAATTGCAGAACGTCAGATTTTTGCTAAAATTGTGACCGCGCGGCTTAGGGATTTTTGCAAAAAAATGTTGTTCGGACGTCGAGGGCTAATTCTGTTTCCCATGATAGAAACGCATCTGTTTCCACCGAAAAACCTTTCAGGGGATCGTTTGCAACACTTCAGCGCCATTTTTGAATGAATTGAAGAACGTCAGATTTTTGCTGAAATTGTGACCGCGCGGCTTAGGGATTTTTGCAAAAAAATGTTGTTCAGACGTCGAGGGCTAATTCTGTTTCCCATGATAAAAACGCATCTGTTTCCACCGAAAAACCTTTCAGGGGATCGTTTGCAACAGTTCAGCGCCATTTTTGAATGAATTGCAGAACGTCAGATTTTTGCTGAAATTGTGACCGCGCGGCTTAGGGATTTTTTCAAAAAAAGTTGTTCAGACGTTGAGGGCTAATTCTATTTCCCATGATAAAAACGCATCTGTGTCCACCGAAAAACCTTTCAGGGGATCGTTTGCAACAGTTCAGCGCCATTTTTGAATGAATTGAAGAACGTCAGAAATTTAGAAGAAATTGTGATCGCACGGCTTAGGGATTTTTGCAAAAAAATGTTGTTCAGACGTTGAGGGCTAATTCTGTTTCCCATGATAAAAACGCCTCTGTTTCCGCCGAAAAACCTTTCAGGGGATCGTTTGCAACAGTTTAGCACCATTTTTGAGTGAATTGCAGAACGTCAGATTTTTGCTGAAATTTTGACCGCGCGGCTTAGGGATTTTTGCAAAAAAATGTTGTTCAGACGTCGAGGGCTAATTCTGTTTCCCATGATAAAAACGCATCTGTTTCCACCGAAAAACCTTTTAGGGGATCGTTTGCAACAGTGCAGCGCCATTTTTGAATGAATTGCAGAACGTCAGATTTTTGCTGAAATTGTGACCGCGCGCGGCTTAGGGATTTTTTCAAAAAAAGTTGTTCAGACGTTGAGGGCTAATTCTATTTCCGATGATAAAAACGCATCTGTTTCCACCGAAAAATCTTTCAGGGGATGGTTTGCAACAGTTTGGCACCATTTTTGAGTGAATTGCAGAACGTCAGATTTTTGCTGAAATTGTGACCGCGCAGCTTAGGGATTTTTGCAAAAAAAATGTTGTTCAGACGTCGAGGGCTAATTCTGTTTCCCATGATAAAAACGCATCTGTTTCCACCGAAAAACGTTTCAGGGGATCGTTTGCAACAATTTGGCACCATTTTTGAGTGAATTGCAGAACGTCAGATTTTTGCTGAAATTGTGACCGCGCGGCTTAGGGATTTTTGCAAAAAAAAATTTTTTCAGACGTTGAGGGCTAATTTTGTTTCCCATGATAAAAACGCATCTGTCTCCATCGAAAAACCTTTCAGGGGATCCTTTGCAACAGGTTAGCACCATTTTTGAGTGAATTGCAGAACGTCAGATTTTTGCTGAAATTGTGACCGCGCGGCTTAGGGATTTTTGCAAAAAAATGTTGTTCAGACGTCGAGGGCTTATTCTGTTTCCCATGCTAAAAACGCACCTGTTTCCACCGAAAAACCTTTCAGGGGATCGTTTGCAACAGTTTGGCACCATTTTTGAGTGAATTGCAGAACGTCAGATTTTTGCTAAAATTGTGACCGCGCGGCTTAGGGATTTTTGCAAAAAAATGTTGTTCGGACGTCGAGGGCTAATTCTGTTTCCCATGATAAAAACGCATCTGTTTCCACCGAAAAACCTTTCAGGGGATCGTTTGCAACACTTCAGCGCCATTTTTGAATGAATTGAAGAACGTCAGATTTTTGCTGAAATTGTGACCGCGCGGCTTAGGGATTTTTGCAAAAAAATGTTGTTCAGACGTCGAGGGCTATTTCTGTTTCCCATGATAAAAACGCATCTGTTTCCACCGAAAAACCTTTCAGGGGATCGTTTGCAACAGTTCAGCGCCATTTTTGAATGAATTGCAGAACGTCAGATTTTTGCTGAAATTGTGACCGCGCGGCTTAGGGATTTTTTCAAAAAAAGTTGTTCAGACGTTGAGGGCTAATTCTATTTCCCATGATAAAAACGCATCTGTGTCCACCGAAAAACCTTTCGGGGGATCCTGTGCAACAGGTTAGCACCATTTTTGAGTGAATTGCAGACCGTCAGATTTTTGCTGAAATTGTGACCGCGCGGCTTAGGGATTTTTGCAAAAAAATGTTGTTCAGACGTCGAGGGCTTATTCTGTTTCCCATGCTAAAAACGCATCTGTTTCCACCGAAAAACCTTTCAGGGGATCGTTTGCAACAGTTTGGCACCATTTTTGAGTGAATTGCAGAACGTCAGATTTTTGCTGAAATTGTGACCGCGCGGCTTAGGGATTTTTGCAAAAAAATTTTGTTCAGACGTTGAGGGCTTATTCTGTTTCCCATGCTAAAAACGCATCTGTTTCCACCGAAAAACCTTTCAGGGGATCGTTTGCAACAGTTTGGCACCATTTTTGAGTGAATTGCAGAACGTCAGATTTTTGCTGAAATTGTGACCGCGCAGCTTAGGGATTTTTGCAAAAAAATGTTGTTCAGACGTTGAGGGCTTATTCTGTTTCCCATGCTAAAAACGCATCTGTTTCCACCGAAAAACCTTTCAGGGGATCGTTTGCAACAGTTTGGCACCATTTTTGAGTGAATTGCAGAACGTCAGATTTTTGCTGAAATTCTCACCGCGCGGCTTAGGGATTTTTGCAAAAAAATGTTGTTCAGACGTCGAGGGCTTATTCTGTTTCCCATGCTAAAAACGCATCTGTTTCCACCGAAAAACCTTTCAGGGGATCGTTTGCAACAGTTTGGCACCATTTTTGAGTGAATTGCAGAACGTCAGATTTTTGCTGAAATTGTGACCGCGCAGCTTAGGGATTTTTGCAAAAAAAATGTTGTTCAGACGTCGAGGGCTAATTCTGTTTCCCATGATAAAAACGCATCTGTTTCCACCGAAAAACTTTTCAGGGGATCGTTTGCAACAATTTGGCACCATTTTTGAGTGAATTGCAGAACGTCAGATTTTTGCTGAAATTGTGACCGCGCGGCTTAGGGATTTTTGCAAAAAAAAAATTGTTCAGACGTTGAGAGCTAATTTTGTTTCCCATGATAAAAACGCATCTGTCTCCATCGAAAAACCTTTCAGGGGATCTTTTGCAACAGGTTAGCACCATTTTTGAGTGAATTGCAGAACGTCAGATTTTTGCTGAAATTGTGACCGCGCGGCTTAGGGATTTTTGCAAAAAAATGTTGTTCAGACGTCGAGGGCTTATTCTGTTTCCCATGCTAAAAACGCACCTGTTTCCACCGAAAAACCTTTCAGGGGATCGTTTGCAACAGTTTGGCACCATTTTTGAGTGAATTGCAGAACGTCAGATTTTTGCTAAAATTGTGACCGCGCGGCTTAGGGATTTTTGCAAAAAAATGTTGTTCGGACGTCGAGGGCTAATTCTGTTTCCCATGATAAAAACGCATCTGTTTCCACCGAAAAACCTTTCAGGGGATCGTTTGCAACACTTCAGCGCCATTTTTGAATGAATTGAAGAACGTCAGATTTTTGCTGAAATTCTGACCGCGCGGCTTAGGGATTTTTGCAAAAAAATGTTGTTCAGACGTCGAGGGCTTATTCTGTTTCCCATGCTAAAAACGCATCTGTTTCCACCGAAAAACCTTTCAGGGGATCGTTTGCAACAGTTTGGCACCATTTTTGAGTGAATTGCAGAACGTCAGATTTTTGCTGAAATTGTGACCGCGCAGCTTAGGGATTTTTGCAAAAAAAATGTTGTTCAGACGTCGAGGGCTAATTCTGTTTCCCATGATAAAAACGCATCTGTTTCCACCGAAAAACCTTTCAGGGGATCGTTTGCAACAATTTGGCACCATTTTTGAGTGAATTGCAGAACGTCAGATTTTTGCTGAAATTGTGACCGCGCGGCTTAGGGATTTTTGCAAAAAAAAATTTGTTCAGACGTTGAGGGCTAATTTTGTTTCCCATGATAAAAACGCATCTGTCTCCATCGAAAAACCTTTCAGGGGATCCTTTGCAACAGGTTAGCACCATTTTTGAGTGAATTGCAGAACGTCAGATTTTTGCTGAAATTGTGACCGCGCGGCTTAGGGATTTTTGCAAAAAAATGTTGTTCAGACGTCGAGGGCTTATTCTGTTTCCCATGCTAAAAACGCACCTGTTTCCACCGAAAAACCTTTCAGGGGATCGTTTGCAACAGTTTGGCACCATTTTTGAGTGAATTGCAGAACGTCAGATTTTTGCTAAAATTGTGACCGCGCGGCTTAGGGATTTTTGCAAAAAAATGTTGTTCGGACGTCGAGGGCTAATTCTGTTTCCCATGATAAAAACGCATCTGTTGCCACCGAAAAACCTTTCAGGGGATCGTTTGCAACACTTCAGCGCCATTTTTGAATGAATTGAAGAACGTCAGATTTTTACTGAAATTGTGACCGCGCGGCTTAGGGATTTTTGCAAAAAAATGTTCTTCAGACGTCGAGGGCTAATTCTGTTTCCCATGATAAAAACGCATCTGTTTCCACCGAAAAACCTTTCAGGGGATCGTTTGCAACAGTTCAGCGCCATTTTTGAATGAATTGCAGAACGTCAGATTTTTGCAGAAATTGTGACCGTGCGGCTTAGGGATTTTTTCAAAAAAAGTTGTTCAGACGTTGAGGGCTAATTCTATTTCCCATGATAAAAACGCATCTGTGTCCACCGAAAAACCTTTCAGGGGATCCTGTGCAACAGGTTAGCACCATTTTTGAGTGAATTGCAGAACGTCAGATTTTTGCTGAAATTGTGACCGCGCGGCTTAGGGATTTTTGCAAAAAAATGTTGTTCAGACGTCGAGGGCTTATTCTGTTTCCCATGCTAAAAAAGCATCTGTTTCCACCGAAAAACCTTTCAGGGGATCGTTTGCAACAGTTTGGCACCATTTTTGAGTGAATTGCAGAACGTCAGATTTTTGCAGAAATTGTGACCGCGCGGCTTAGGGATTTTTGCAAAAAAATGTTGTTCAGACGTCGAGGGCTAATTCTGTTTCCCATGATAAAAACGCATCTGTTTCCACCGAAAAACCTTTCAGGGGATCCTTTGCAACAGGTTAGCACCATTTTTGAGTGAATTGCAGAACGTCAGATTTTTGATGAAATTGTGACCGCGCGGCTTAGGGATTTTTGCAAAAAAATGTTGTTCAGACGTCGAGGGCTTATTCTGTTTCCCATGCTAAAAACGCACCTGTTTCCACCGAAAAACCTTTCAGGGGATCGTTTGCAACAGTTTGGCACCATTTTTGAGTGAATTGCAGAACGTCAGATTTTTGCTAAAATTGTGACCGCGCGGCTTAGGGATTTTTGCAAAAAAATGTTGTTCGGACGTCGAGGGCTAATTCTGTTTCCCATGATAAAAACGCATCTGTTTCCACCGAAAAACCTTTCAGGGGATCGTTTGCAACACTTCAGCGCCATTTTTGAATGAATTGAAGAACGTCAGATTTTTGCTGAAATTGTGACCGCGCGGCGTAGGGATTTTTGCAAAAAAATGTTGTTCAGACGTCGAGGGCTAATTCTGTTTCCCATGATAAAAACGCATCTGTTTCCACCGAAAAACCTTTCAGGGGATCGTTTGCAACAGTTCAGCGCCATTTTTGAATGAATTGCAGAACGTCAGATTTTTGCGGAAATTGTGACCGCGCGGCTTAGGGATTTTTTCAAAAAAAGTTGTTCAGACGTTGAGGGCTAATTCTATTTCCCATGATAAAAACGCATCTGTGTCCACCGAAAAACCTTTCAGGGGATCGTTTGCAACAGTTTGGCACCATTTTTGAGTGAATTGCAGAACGTCAGATTTTTGCTGAAATTGTGACCGCGCGGCTTAGGGATTTTTGCAAAAAAATGTTGTTCAGACGTTGAGGGCTTATTCTGTTTCCCATGCTAAAAACGCATCTGTTTCCACCGAAAAACCTTTCAGGGGATCGTTTGCAACAGTTTGGCACCATTTTTGAGTGAATTGCAGATCGTCAGATTTTTGCTGAAATTCTGACCCCGCGGCTTAGGGATTTTTGCAAAAAAATGTTGTTCAGACGTCGAGGGCTTATTCTGTTTCCCATGATAAAAACGTATCTGTTTACACCGAAAAACCTTTCAGGGGATCGTTTGCAACAATTTGGCACCATTTTTGAGTGAATTGCAGAACGTCAGATTTTTGCTGAAATTGTGACCGCGCGGCTTAGGGATTTTTGCAAAAAAAAATTTGTTCAGACGTTGAGGGCTAATTTTGTTTCCCATGATAAAAACGCATCTGTCTCCATCGAAAAACCTTTCAGGGGATCCTTTGCAACAGGTTAGCACCATTTTTGAGTGAATTGCAGAACGTCAGATTTTTGATGAAATTGTGACCGCGCGGCTTAGGGATTTTTGCAAAAAAATGTTGTTCAGACGTCGAGGGCTTATTCTGTTTCCCATGCTAAAAACGCACCTGTTTCCACCGAAAAACCTTTCAGGGGATCGTTTGCAACAGTTTGGCACCATTTTTGAGTGAATTGCAGAACGTCAGATTTTTGCTAAAATTGTGACCGCGCGGCTTAGGGATTTTTGCAAAAAAATGTTGTTCGGACGTCGAGGGCTAATTCTGTTTCCCATGATAAAAACGCATCTGTTTCCACCGAAAAACCTTTCAGGGGATCGTTTGCAACACTTCAGCGCCATTTTTGAATGAATTGAAGAACGTCAGATTTTTGCTGAAATTGTGACCGCGCGGCTTAGGGATTTTTGCAAAAAAATGTTGTTCAGACGTCGAGGGCTAATTCTGTTTCCCATGCTAAAAAAGCATCTGTTTCCACCGAAAAACCTTTCAGGGGATCGTTTGCAACAGTTCAGCGCCATTTTTGAATGAATTGCAGAACGTCAGATTTTTGCGGAAATTGTGACCGCGCGGCTTAGGGATTTTTTCAAAAAAAGTTGTTCAGACGTTGAGGGCTAATTCTATTTCCCATGATAAAAACGCATCTGTGTCCACCGAAAAACCTTTCAGGGGATCGTTTGCAACAGTTTGGCACCATTTTTGAGTGAATTGCAGAACGTCAGATTTTTGCAGAAATTGTGACCGCGCGGCTTAGGGATTTTTGCAAAAAAATGTTGTTCAGACGTCGAGGGCTAATTCTGTTTCCCATGATAAAAACGCATCTGTTTCCACCGAAAAACCTTTCAGGGGATCGTTTGCAACACTTCAGCGCCATTTTTGAATGAATTGAAGAACGTCAGATTTTTGCTGAAATTGTGACCGCGCGGCTTAGGGATTTTTGCAAAAAAATGTTGTTCAGACGTCGAGGGCTAATTCTGTTTCCCATGATAAAAACGCATCTGTTTCCACCGAAAAACCTTTCAGGGGATCGTTTGCAACAGTTCAGCGCCATTTTTGAATGAATTGCAGAACGTCAGATTTTTGCGGAAATTGTGACCGCGCGGCTTAGGGATTTTTTCAAAAAAAGTTGTTCAGACGTTGAGGGCTAATTCTATTTCCCATGATAAAAACGCATCTGTGTCCACCGAAAAACCTTTCAGGGGATCGTTTGCAACAGTTTGGCACCATTTTTGAGTGAATTGAAGAACGTCAGATTTTTGCAGAAATTGTGACCGCGCGGCTTAGGGATTTTTGCAAAAAAATGTTGTTCAGACGTCGAGGGCTAATTCTGTTTCCCATGATAAAAACGCATCTGTTTCCACCGAAAAACCTTTCAGGGGATCGTTTGCAACAGTTCAGCGCCATTTTTGAATGAATTGAAGAACGTCAGAAATTTAGAAGAAATTTTGATCGCGCGGCTTAGGGATTTTTGCAAAAAAATGTTGTTCAGACGTTGAGGGCTAATTCTGTTTCCCATGATAAAAACGCATCTGTCTCCATCGAAAAACCTTTCAGGGGATCCTTTGCAACAGGTTAGCACCATTTTTGAGTGAATTGCAGAACGTCAGATTTTTGCTGAAATTGTGACCGCGCGGCTTAGGGATTTTTGCAAAAAAATGTTGTTCAGACGTCGAGGGCTTATTCTGTTTCCCATGATAAAAACGCATCTGTTTCCACCAAAAAACCTTTCAGGGGATCGTTTGCAACACTTCAGCGCCATTTTTGAATGAATTGAAGAACGTCAGATTTTTGCTGAAATTGTGACCGCGCGGCTTAGGGATTTTTGCAAAAAAATGTTGTTCAGACGTCGAGGGCTAATTCTGTTTCCCATGATAAAAACGCATCTGTTTCCACCGAAAAACCTTTCAGGGGATCGTTTGCAACAGTTCAGCGCCATTTTTGAATGAATTGAAGAACGTCAGAAATTTAGAAGAAATTGTGATCGCGCGGCTTAGGGATTTTTGCAAAAAAATGTTGTTCAGACGTTGAGGGCTAATTCTGTTTCCCATGATAAAAACGCATCTGTTTCCGCCGAAAAACCTTTCAGGGGATCGTTTGCAACAGTTTAGCACCATTTTTGAGTGAATTGCAGAACGTCAGATTTTTGCTGAAATTGTGACCGCGCGGCTTAGGGATTTTTGCAAAAAAATGTTGTTCAGACGTCGAGGGCTAATTCTGTTTCCCATGATAAAAACGCATCTGTTTCCACCGAAAAACCTTTTAGGGGATCGTTTGCAACAGTTCAGCGCCATTTTTGAATGAATTGCAGAACGTCAGATTTTTGCTGAAATTGTGACCGCGCGGCTTAGGGATTTTTGCAAAAAAATGTTGTTCAGACGTTGAGGGCTTATTCTGTTTCCCATGCTAAAAACGCATCTGTTTCCACCTAAAAACCTTTCAGGGGATCGTTTGCAACAGTTTGGCACCATTTTTGAGTGAATTGCAGAACGTCAGATTTTTGCGGAAATTCTGACCGCGCGGCTTAGGGATTTTTGCAAAAAAATGTTGTTCGGACGTCGAGGGCTAATTCTGTTTCCCATGATAAAAACGCATCTGTTTCCACCGAAAAACCTTTCAGGGGATCGTTTGCAACACTTCAGCGCCATTTTTGAATGAATTGAAGAACGTCAGATTTTTGCTGAAATTGTGACCGCGCGGCTTAGGGATTTTTGCAAAAAAATGTTGTTCAGACGTCGAGGGCTAATTCTGTTTCCCATGATAAAAACGCATCTGTTTCCACCGAAAAACCTTTCAGGGGATCGTTTGCAACAGTTCAGCGCCATTTTTGAATGAATTGCAGAACGTCAGATTTTTGCGGAAATTGTGACCGCGCGGCTTAGGGATTTTTTCAAAAAAAGTTGTTCAAACGTTGAGGGCTAATTCTATTTCCCATGATAAAAACGCATCTGTGTCCACCGAAAAACCTTTCAGGGGATCGTTTGCAACAGTTTGGCACCATTTTTGAGTGAATTGCAGAACGTCAGATTTTTGCTGAAATTGTGACCGCGCGGCTTAGGGATTTTTGCAAAAAAATGTTGTTCAGACGTTGAGGGCTTATTCTGTTTCCCATGCTAAAAACGCATCTGTTTCCACCGAAAAACCTTTCAGGGGATCGTTTGCAACAGTTTGGCACCATTTTTGAGTGAATTGCAGATCGTCAGATTTTTGCTGAAATTCTGACCCCGCGGCTTAGGGATTTTTGCAAAAAAATGTTGTTCAGACGTCGAGGGCTTATTCTGTTTCCCATGATAAAAACGTATCTGTTTACACCGAAAAACCTTTCAGGGGATCGTTTGCAACAGTTTGGCACCATTTTTGAGTGAATTGCAGAACGTCAGATTTTTGCTGAAATTGTGACCGCGCGGCTTAGGGATTTTTGCAAAAAAATGTTGTTCAGACGTCGAGGGCTTATTCTGTTTCCCATGCTAAAAACGCACCTGTTTCCACCGAAAAACCTTTCAGGGGATCGTTTGCAACAGTTTGGCACCATTTTTGAGTGAATTGCAGAACGTCAGATTTTTGCTAAAATTGTGACCGCGCGGCTTAGGGATTTTTGCAAAAAAATGTTGTTCGGACGTCGAGGGCTAATTCTGTTTCCCATGATAAAAACGCATCTGTTTCCACCGAAAAACCTTTCAGGGGATCGTTTGCAACAGTTCAGCGCCATTTTTGAATGAATTGCAGAACGTCAGATTTTTGCTGAAATTGTGACCGCGCGGCTTAGGGATTTTTGCAAAAAAATGTTGTTCAGACGTCGAGGGCTTATTCTGTTTCCCATGCTAAAAAAGCATCTGTTTCCACCGAAAAACCTTTCAGGGGATCGTTTGCAACAGTTTGGCACCATTTTTGAGTGAATTGCAGAACGTCAGATTTTTGCTGAAATTGTGACCGCGCGGCTTAGGGATTTTTTCAAAAAAAGTTGTTCAGACGTTGAGGGCTAATTCTATTTCCCATGATAAAAACGCATCTGTGTCCACCGAAAAACCTTTCAGGGGATCGTTTGCAACAGTTTGGCACCATTTTTGAGTGAATTGCAGAACGTCAGATTTTTGCAGAAATTGTGACCGCGCGGCTTAGGGATTTTTGCAAAAAAATGTTGTTCAGACGTCGAGGGCTAATTCTGTTTCCCATGATAAAAACGCATCTGTTTCCACCGAAAAACCTTTCAGGGGAACGTTTGCAACACTTCAGCGCCATTTTTGAATGAATTGAAGAACGTCAGATTTTTGCTGAAATTGTGACCGCGCGGCTTAGGGATTTTTGCAAAAAAATGTTGTTCAGACGTCGAGGGCTAATTCTGTTTCCCATGATAAAAACGCATCTGTTTCCACCGAAAAACCTTTCAGGGGATCGTTTGCAACAGTTCAGCGCCATTTTTGAATGAATTGCAGAACGTCAGATTTTTGCGGAAATTGTGACCGCGCGGCTTAGGGATTTTTTCAAAAAAAGTTGTTCAGACGTTGAGGGCTAATTCTATTTCCCATGATAAAAACGCATCTGTGTCCACCGAAAAACCTTTCAGGGGATCGTTTGCAACAGTTTGGCACCATTTTTGAGTGAATTGCAGAACGTCAGATTTTTGCAGAAATTGTGACCGCGCGGCTTAGGGATTTTTGCAAAAAAATGTTGTTCAGACGTCGAGGGCTAATTCTGTTTCCCATGATAAAAACGCATCTGTTTCCACCGAAAAACCTTTCAGGGGATCGTTTGCAACAGTTCAGCGCCATTTTTGAATGAATTGAAGAACGTCAGAAATTTAGAAGAAATTTTGATCGCGCGGCTTAGGGATTTTTGCAAAAAAATGTTGTTCAGACGTTGAGGGCTAATTCTGTTTCCCATGATAAAAACGCATCTGTCTCCATCGAAAAACCTTTCAGGGGATCCTTTGCAACAGGTTAGCACCATTTTTGAGTGAATTGCAGAACGTCAGATTTTTGCTGAAATTGTGACCGCGCGGCTTAGGGATTTTTGCAAAAAAATGTTGTTCAGACGTCGAGGGCTAATTCTGTTTCCCATGATAAAAACGCATCTGTTTCCACCGAAAAACCTTTCAGGGGATCGTTTGCAACAGTTCAGCGCCATTTTTGAATGAATTGAAGAACGTCAGAAATTTAGAAGAAATTGTGATCGCGCGGCTTAGGGATTTTTGCAAAAAAATGTTGTTCAGACGTTGAGGGCTAATTCTGTTTCCCATGATAAAAACGCATCTGTTTCCGCCGAAAAACCTTTCAGGGGATCGTTTGCAACAGTTTAGCACCATTTTTGAGTGAATTGCAGAACGTCAGATTTTTGCTGAAATTGTGACCGCGCGGCTTAGGGATTTTTGCAAAAAAATGTTGTTCAGACGTCGAGGGCTAATTCTGTTTCCCATGATAAAAACGCATCTGTTTCCACCGAAAAACCTTTTAGGGGATCGTTTGCAACAGTTCAGCGCCATTTTTGAATGAATTGCAGAACGTCAGATTTTTGCTGAAATTGTGACCGCGCGGCTTAGGGATTTTTGCAAAAAAATGTTGTTCAGACGTTGAGGGCTTATTCTGTTTCCCATGCTAAAAACGCATCTGTTTCCACCGAAAAACCTTTCAGGGGATCGTTTGCAACAGTTTGGCACCATTTTTGAGTGAATTGCAGAACGTCAGATTTTTGCGGAAATTCTGACCGCGCGGCTTAGGGATTTTTGCAAAAAAATGTTGTTCAGACGTCGAGGGCTTATTCTGTTTCCCATGCTAAAAACGCATCTGTTTCCACCGAAAAACCTTTCAGGGGATCGTTTGCAACAGTTTGGCACCATTTTTGAGTGAATTGCAGAACGTCAGATTTTTGCTGAAATTGTGACCGCGCAGCTTAGGGATTTTTGCAAAAAAAATGTTGTTCAGACGTCGAGGGCTAATTCTGTTTCCCATGATAAAAACGCATCTGTTTCCACCGAAAAACATTTCAGGGGATCGTTTGCAACAGTTCAGCGCCATTTTTGAATGAATTGAAGAACGTCAGAAATTTAGAAGAAATTGTGATCGCGCGGCTTAGGGTTTTTTGCAAAAAAATGTTGTTCAGACGTTGAGGGCTAATTCTGTTTCCCATGATAAAAACGCATCTGTTTCCGCCGAAAAACCTTTCAGGGGATCGTTTGCAACAGTTTAGCACCATTTTTGAATGAATTGCAGAACGTCAGATTTTTGCTGAAATTGTGACCGCGCGGCTTAGGGATTTTTGCAAAAAAATGTTGTTCAGACGTCGAGGGCTAATTCTGTTTCCCATGATAAAAACGCATCTGTTTCCACCGAAAAACCTTTTAGGGGATCGTTTGCAACAGTTCAGCGCCATTTTTGAATGAATTGCAGAACGTCAGATTTTTGCTGAAATTGTGACCGCGCGGCTTAGGGATTTTTTCAAAAAAAGTTGTTCAGACGTTGAGGGCTAATTCTATTTCCCATGATAAAAACGCATCTGTGTCCACCGAAAAACCTTTCAGGGGATCCTGTGCAACAGGTTAGCACCATTTTTGAGTGAATTGCAGAACGTCAGATTTTTGCTGAAATTGTGACCGCGCGGCTTAGGGATTTTTGCAAAAAAATGTTGTTCAGACGTCGAGGGCTTATTCTGTTTCCCATGATAAAAACGCATCTGTTTCCACCGAAAAACCTTTCAGGGGATCGTTTGCAACAGTTTGGCACCATTTTTGAGTGAATTGCAGAACGTCAGATTTTTGCTGAAATTGTGACCGCGCGGCTTAGGGATTTTTGCAAAAAAATGTTGTTCAGACGTCGAGGGCTTATTCTGTTTCCCATGCTAAAAACGCACCTGTTTCCACCGAAAAACCTTTCAGGGGATCGTTTGCAACAGTTTGGCACCATTTTTGAGTGAATTGCAGAACGTCAGATTTTTGCTAAAATTGTGACCGCGCGGCTTAGGGATTTTTGCAAAAAAATGTTGTTCGGACGTCGAGGGCTAATTCTGTTTCCCATGATAAAAACGCATCTGTTTCCACCGAAAAACCTTTCAGGGGATCGTTTGCAACAGTTCAGCGCCATTTTTGAATGAATTGCAGAACGTCAGATTTTTGCTGAAATTGTGACCGCGCGGCTTAGGGATTTTTGCAAAAAAATGTTGTTCAGACGTCGAGGGCTTATTCTGTTTCCCATGCTAAAAAAGCATCTGTTTCCACCGAAAAACCTTTCAGGGGATCGTTTGCAACAGTTTGGCACCATTTTTGAGTGAATTGCAGAACGTCAGATTTTTGCTGAAATTGTGACCGCGCGGCTTAGGGATTTTTGCAAAAAAATGTTGTTCAGACGTCGAGGGCTAATTCTGTTTCCCATGATAAAAACGCATCTGTTTCCACCGAAAAACCTTTCAGGGGATCGTTTGCAACAGTTCAGCGCCATTTTTGAATGAATTGAAGAACGTCAGAAATTTAGAAGAAATTGTGATCGCGCGGCTTAGGGATTTTTGCAAAAAAATGTTGTTCAGACGTTGAGGGCTAATTCTGTTTCCCATGATAAAAACGCATCTGTTTCCGCCGAAAAACCTTTCAGGGGATCGTTTGCAACAGTTTAGCACCATTTTTGAGTGAATTGCAGAACGTCAGATTTTTGCTGAAATTGTGACCGCGCGGCTTAGGGATTTTTGCAAAAAAAAGTTGTTCAGACGTCGAGGGCTAATTCTGTTTCCCATGATAAAAACGCATCTGTTTCCACCGAAAAACCTTTTAGGGGATCGTTTGCAACAGTTCAGCGCCATTTTTGAATGAATTGCAGAACGTCAGATTTTTGCTGAAATTGTGACCGCGCGGCTTAGGGATTTTTGCAAAAAAATGTTGTTCAGACGTTGAGGGCTTATTCTGTTTCCCATGCTAAAAACGCATCTGTTTCCACCGAAAAACCTTTCAGGGGATCGTTTGCAACAGTTTGGCACCATTTTTTAAGTGAATTGCAGAACGTCAGATTTTTGCGGAAATTCTGACCGCGCGGCTTAGGGATTTTTGCAAAAAAATGTTGTTCAGACGTCGAGGGCTTATTCTGTTTCCCATGCTAAAAACGCATCTGTTTCCACCGAAAAACCTTTCAGGGGATCGTTTGCAACAGTTTGGCACCATTTTTGAGTGAATTGCAGAACGTCAGATTTTTGCTGAAATTGTGACCGCGCAGCTTAGGGATTTTTGCAAAAAAAATGTTGTTCAGACGTCGAGGGCTAATTCTGTTTCCCATGATAAAAACGCATCTGTTTCCACCGAAAAACATTTCAGGGGATCGTTTGCAACAGTTCAGCGCCATTTTTGAATGAATTGAAGAACGTCAGAAATTTAGAAGAAATTGTGATCGCGCGGCTTAGGGTTTTTTGCAAAAAAATGTTGTTCAGACGTTGAGGGCTAATTCTGTTTCCCATGATAAAAACGCATCTGTTTCCGCCGAAAAACCTTTCAGGGGATCGTTTGCAACAGTTTAGCACCATTTTTGAATGAATTGCAGAACGTCAGATTTTTGCTGAAATTGTGACCGCGCGGCTTAGGGATTTTTGCAAAAAAATGTTGTTCAGACGTCGAGGGCTAATTCTGTTTCCCATGATAAAAACGCATCTGTTTCCACCGAAAAACCTTTTAGGGGATCGTTTGCAACAGTTCAGCGCCATTTTTGAATGAATTGCAGAACGTCAGATTTTTGCTGAAATTGTGACCGCGCGGCTTAGGGATTTTTTCAAAAAAAGTTGTTCAGACGTTGAGGGCTAATTCTATTTCCCATGATAAAAACGCATCTGTGTCCACCGAAAAACCTTTCAGGGGATCCTGTGCAACAGGTTAGCACCATTTTTGAGTGAATTGCAGAACGTCAGTTTTTTGCTGAAATTGTGACCGCGCGGCTTAGGGATT
This sequence comes from Podarcis gaigeae, assembly GCF_964106915.1. Classification (NCBI taxonomy): domain Eukaryota; kingdom Metazoa; phylum Chordata; class Lepidosauria; order Squamata; family Lacertidae; genus Podarcis; species Podarcis gaigeae. The sequence continues at coordinate 10,166,461 of NC_139679.1, read as the reverse complement.
TTTGCAAAAAAATGTTGTTCAGACGTCGAGGGCTTATTCTGTTTCCCATGATAAAAACGCATCTGTTTCCACCGAAAAACCTTTCAGGGGATCGTTTGCAACAGTTTGGCACCATTTTTGAGTGAATTGCAGAACGTCAGATTTTTGCTGAAATTGTGACCGCGCGGCTTAGGGATTTTTGCAAAAAAATGTTGTTCAGACGTCGAGGGCTTATTCTGTTTCCCATGCTAAAAACGCACCTGTTTCCACCGAAAAACCTTTCAGGGGATCGTTTGCAACAGTTTGGCACCATTTTTGAGTGAATTGCAGAACGTCAGATTTTTGCTAAAATTGTGACCGCGCGGCTTAGGGATTTTTGCAAAAAAATGTTGTTCGGACGTCGAGGGCTAATTCTGTTTCCCATGATAAAAACGCATCTGTTTCCACCGAAAAACCTTTCAGGGGATCGTTTGCAACACTTCAGCGCCATTTTTGAATGAATTGAAGAACGTCAGATTTTTGCTGAAATTGTGACCGCGCGGCTTAGGGATTTTTGCAAAAAAATGTTGTTCAGACGTCGAGGGCTAATTCTGTTTCCCATGATAAAAACGCATCTGTTTCCACCGAAAAACCTTTCAGGGGATCCTGTGCAACAGGTTAGCACCATTTTTGAGTGAATTGCAGAACGTCAGATTTTTGCTGAAATTGTGACCGCGCGGCTTAGGGATTTTTGCAAAAAAATGTTGTTCAGACGTCGAGGGCTTATTCTGTTTCCCATGCTAAAAAAGCATCTGTTTCCACCGAAAAACCTTTCAGGGGATCGTTTGCAACAGTTTGGCACCATTTTTGAGTGAATTGCAGAACGTCAGATTTTTGCTGAAATTGTGACCGCGCGGCTTAGGGATTTTTGCAAAAAAATGTTGTTCAGACGTCGAGGGCTAATTCTGTTTCCCATGATAAAAACGCATCTGTTTCCACCGAAAAACCTTTCAGGGGATCGTTTGCAACAGTTCAGCGCCATTTTTGAATGAATTGAAGAACGTCAGAAATTTAGAAGAAATTGTGATCGCGCGGCTTAGGGATTTTTGCAAAAAAATGTTGTTCAGACGTTGAGGGCTAATTCTGTTTCCCATGATAAAAACGCATCTGTTTCCGCCGAAAAACCTTTCAGGGGATCGTTTGCAACAGTTTAGCACCATTTTTGAGTGAATTGCAGAACGTCAGATTTTTGCTGAAATTGTAACCGCGCGGCTTAGGGATTTTTGCAAAAAAATGTTGTTCGGACGTCGAGGGCTAATTCTGTTTCCCATGATAAAAACGCATCTGTTTCCACCGAAAAACCTTTCAGGGGATCGTTTGAAACAGTTTGGCACCATTTTTGAGTGAATTGCAGAACGTCAGATTTTTGCTGAAATTGTGACCGCGCAGCTTAGGGATTTTTTCAAAAAAAGTTGTTCAGACGTTGAGGGCTAATTCTATTTCCGATGATAAAAACGCATCTGTTTCCACCGAAAAATCTTTCAGGGGATCGTTTGCAACAATTTGGCACCATTTTTGAGTGAATTGCAGAACGTCAGATTTTTGCTGAAATTGTGACCGCGCGGCTTAGGGATTTTTGCAAAAAAAAGTTGTTCAGACGTTGAGGGCTAATTTTGTTTCCCATGATAAAAACGCATCTGTCTCCACCGAAAAACCTTTCAGGGGATCCTTTGCAACAGGTTAGCACCATTTTTGAGTGAATTGCAGAACGTCAGATTTTTGCTGAAATTGTGACCGCGCGGCTTAGGGATTTTTGCAAAAAAATGTTGTTCAGACGTTGAGGGCTTATTCTGTTTCCCATGCTAAAAACGCATCTGTTTCCACCGAAAAACCTTTCAGGGGATCGTTTGCAACAGTTTGGCACCATTTTTGAGTGAATTGCAGATCGTCAGATTTTTGCTGAAATTCTGACCGCGCGGCTTAGGGATTTTTGCAAAAAAATGTTGTTCAGACGTCGAGGGCTTATTCTGTTTCCCATGATAAAAACGTATCTGTTTACACCGAAAAACCTTTCAGGGGATCGTTTGCAACAATTTGGCACCATTTTTGAGTGAATTGCAGAACGTCAGATTTTTGCTGAAATTGTGACCGCGCGGCTTAGGGATTTTTGCAAAAAAAAATTTGTTCAGACGTTGAGGGCTAATTTTGTTTCCCATGATAAAAACGCATCTGTCTCCATCGAAAAACCTTTCAGGGGATCCTTTGCAACAGGTTAGCACCATTTTTGAGTGAATTGCAGAACGTCAGATTTTTGATGAAATTGTGACCGCGCGGCTTAGGGATTTTTGCAAAAAAATGTTGTTCAGACGTCGAGGGCTTATTCTGTTTCCCATGCTAAAAACGCACCTGTTTCCACCGAAAAACCTTTCAGGGGATCGTTTGCAACAGTTTGGCACCATTTTTGAGTGAATTGCAGAACGTCAGATTTTTGCTAAAATTGTGACCGCGCGGCTTAGGGATTTTTGCAAAAAAATGTTGTTCGGACGTCGAGGGCTAATTCTGTTTCCCATGATAAAAACGCATCTGTTTCCACCGAAAAACCTTTCAGGGGATCGTTTGCAACAGTTCAGCGCCATTTTTGAATGAATTGCACAACGTCAGATTTTTGCTGAAATTGTGACCGCGCGGCTTAGGGATTTTTGCAAAAAAAGTTGTTCAGACGTTGAGGGCTAATTCTATTTCCCATGATAAAAACGCATCTGTGTCCACCAAAAAACCTTTCAGGGGATCCTGTGCAACAGGTTAGCACCATTTTTGAGTGAATTGCAGAACGTCAGATTTTTGCTGAAATTGTGACCGCGCGGCTTAGGGATTTTTGCAAAAAAATGTTGTTCAGACGTCGAGGGCTTATTCTGTTTCCCATGATAAAAACGCATCTGTTTCCACCGAAAAACCTTTCAGGGGATCGTTTGCAACAGTTTGGCACCATTTTTGAGTGAATTGCAGAACGTCAGATTTTTGCTGAAATTGTGACCGCGCGGCTTAGGGATTTTTGCAAAAAAATGTTGTTCAGACGTCGAGGGCTTATTCTGTTTCCCATGCTAAAAACGCACCTGTTTCCACCGAAAAACCTTTCAGGGGATCGTTTGCAACAGTTTGGCACCATTTTTGAGTGAATTGCAGAACGTCAGATTTTTGCTAAAATTGTGACCGCGCGGCTTAGGGATTTTTGCAAAAAAATGTTGTTCGGACGTCGAGGGCTAATTCTGTTTCCCATGATAAAAACGCATCTGTTTCCACCGAAAAACCTTTCAGGGGATCGTTTGCAACACTTCAGCGCCATTTTTGAATGAATTGAAGAACGTCAGATTTTTGCTGAAATTGTGACCGCGCGGCTTAGGGATTTTTGCAAAAAAATGTTGTTCAGACGTCGAGGGCTAATTCTGTTTCCCATGATAAAAACGCATCTGTTTCCACCGAAAAACCTTTCAGGGGATCCTGTGCAACAGGTTAGCACCATTTTTGAGTGAATTGCAGAACGTCAGATTTTTGCTGAAATTGTGACCGCGCGGCTTAGGGATTTTTGCAAAAAAATGTTGTTCAGACGTCGAGGGCTTATTCTGTTTCCCATGCTAAAAAAGCATCTGTTTCCACCGAAAAACCTTTCAGGGGATCGTTTGCAACAGTTTGGCACCATTTTTGAGTGAATTGCAGAACGTCAGATTTTTGCTGAAATTGTGACCGCGCGGCTTAGGGATTTTTGCAAAAAAATGTTGTTCAGACGTCGAGGGCTAATTCTGTTTCCCATGATAAAAACGCATCTGTTTCCACCGAAAAACCTTTCAGGGGATCGTTTGCAACAGTTCAGCGCCATTTTTGAATGAATTGAAGAACGTCAGAAATTTAGAAGAAATTGTGATCGCGCGGCTTAGGGATTTTTGCAAAAAAATGTTGTTCAGACGTTGAGGGCTAATTCTGTTTCCCATGATAAAAACGCATCTGTTTCCGCCGAAAAACCTTTCAGGGGATCGTTTGCAACAGTTTAGCACCATTTTTGAGTGAATTGCAGAACGTCAGATTTTTGCTGAAATTGTAACCGCGCGGCTTAGGGATTTTTGCAAAAAAATGTTGTTCGGACGTCGAGGGCTAATTCTGTTTCCCATGATAAAAACGCATCTGTTTCCACCGAAAAACCTTTCAGGGGATCGTTTGAAACAGTTTGGCACCATTTTTGAGTGAATTGCAGAACGTCAGATTTTTGCTGAAATTGTGACCGCGCAGCTTAGGGATTTTTTCAAAAAAAGTTGTTCAGACGTTGAGGGCTAATTCTATTTCCGATGATAAAAACGCATCTGTTTCCACCGAAAAATCTTTCAGGGGATCGTTTGCAACAATTTGGCACCATTTTTGAGTGAATTGCAGAACGTCAGATTTTTGCTGAAATTGTGACCGCGCGGCTTAGGGATTTTTGCAAAAAAAAGTTGTTCAGACGTTGAGGGCTAATTTTGTTTCCCATGATAAAAACGCATCTGTCTCCACCGAAAAACCTTTCAGGGGATCGTTTGCAACAGTTTAGCACCATTTTTGAGTGAATTGCAGAACGTCAGATTTTTGCTGAAATTGTGACCGCGCGGCTTAGGGATTTTTGCAAAAAAATGTTGTTCAGACGTCGAGGGCTAATTCTGTTTCCCATGATAAAAACGCATCTGTTTCCACCGAAAAACCTTTTAGGGGATCGTTTGCAACAGTTCAGCGCCATTTTTGAATGAATTGCAGAACGTCAGATTTTTGCTGAAATTGTGACCGCGCGGCTTAGGGATTTTTGCAAAAAAATGTTGTTCAGACGTTGAGGGCTTATTCTGTTTCCCATGCTAAAAACGCATCTGTTTCCACCGAAAAACCTTTCAGGGGATCGTTTGCAACAGTTTGGCACCATTTTTTAAGTGAATTGCAGAACGTCAGATTTTTGCGGAAATTCTGACCGCGCGGCTTAGGGATTTTTGCAAAAAAATGTTGTTCAGACGTCGAGGGCTTATTCTGTTTCCCATGCTAAAAACGCATCTGTTTCCACCGAAAAACCTTTCAGGGGATCGTTTGCAACAGTTTGGCACCATTTTTGAGTGAATTGCAGAACGTCAGATTTTTGCTGAAATTGTGACCGCGCAGCTTAGGGATTTTTGCAAAAAAAATGTTGTTCAGACGTCGAGGGCTAATTCTGTTTCCCATGATAAAAACGCATCTGTTTCCACCGAAAAACATTTCAGGGGATCGTTTGCAACAGTTCAGCGCCATTTTTGAATGAATTGAAGAACGTCAGAAATTTAGAAGAAATTGTGATCGCGCGGCTTAGGGTTTTTTGCAAAAAAATGTTGTTCAGACGTTGAGGGCTAATTCTGTTTCCCATGATAAAAACGCATCTGTTTCCGCCGAAAAACCTTTCAGGGGATCGTTTGCAACAGTTTAGCACCATTTTTGAATGAATTGCAGAACGTCAGATTTTTGCTGAAATTGTGACCGCGCGGCTTAGGGATTTTTGCAAAAAAATGTTGTTCAGACGTCGAGGGCTTATTCTGTTTCCCATGATAAAAACGCATCTGTTTCCACCGAAAAACCTTTTAGGGGATCGTTTGCAACAGTTCAGCGCCATTTTTGAATGAATTGCACAACGTCAGATTTTTGCTGAAATTGTGACCGCGCGGCTTAGGGATTTTTTCAAAAAAAGTTGTTCAGACGTTGAGGGCTAATTCTATTTCCCATGATAAAAACGCATCTGTGTCCACCGAAAAACCTTTCAGGGGATCCTGTGCAACAGGTTAGCACCATTTTTGAGTGAATTGCAGAACGTCAGATTTTTGCTGAAATTGTGACCGCGCGGCTTAGGGATTTTTGCAAAAAAATGTTGTTCAGACGTCGAGGGCTTATTCTGTTTCCCATGATAAAAACGCATCTGTTTCCACCGAAAAACCTTTCAGGGGATCGTTTGCAACAGTTTGGCACCATTTTTGAGTGAATTGCAGAACGTCAGATTTTTGCTGAAATTGTGACCGCGCGGCTTAGGGATTTTTGCAAAAAAATGTTGTTCAGACGTTGAGGGCTAATTCTGTTTCCCATGATAAAAACGCATCTGTTTCCGCCGAAAAACCTTTCAGGGGATCGTTTGCAACAGTTTAGCACCATTTTTGAATGAATTGCAGAACGTCAGATTTTTGCTGAAATTGTGACCGCGCGGCTTAGGGATTTTTGCAAAAAAATGTTGTTCAGACGTCGAGGGCTAATTCTGTTTCCCATGATAAAAACGCATCTGTTTCCACCGAAAAACCTTTTAGGGGATCGTTTGCAACAGTTCAGCGCCATTTTTGAATGAATTGCACAACGTCAGATTTTTGCTGAAATTGTGACCGCGCGGCTTAGGGATTTTTGCAAAAAAAGTTGTTCAGACGTTGAGGGCTAATTCTATTTCCCATGATAAAAACGCATCTGTGTCCACCAAAAAACCTTTCAGGGGATCCTGTGCAACAGGTTAGCACCATTTTTGAGTGAATTGCAGAACGTCAGATTTTTGCTGAAATTGTGACCGCGCGGCTTAGGGATTTTTGCAAAAAAATGTTGTTCAGACGTCGAGGGCTTATTCTGTTTCCCATGATAAAAACGCATCTGTTTCCACCGAAAAACCTTTCAGGGGATCGTTTGCAACAGTTTGGCACCATTTTTGAGTGAATTGCAGAACGTCAGATTTTTGCTGAAATTGTGACCGCGCGGCTTAGGGATTTTTGCAAAAAAATGTTGTTCAGACGTCGAGGGCTTATTCTGTTTCCCATGCTAAAAACGCACCTGTTTCCACCGAAAAACCTTTCAGGGGATCGTTTGCAACAGTTTGGCACCATTTTTGAGTGAATTGCAGAACGTCAGATTTTTGCTAAAATTGTGACCGCGCGGCTTAGGGATTTTTGCAAAAAAATGTTGTTCGGACGTCGAGGGCTAATTCTGTTTCCCATGATAAAAACGCATCTGTTTCCACCGAAAAACCTTTCAGGGGATCGTTTGCAACACTTCAGCGCCATTTTTGAATGAATTGAAGAACGTCAGATTTTTGCTGAAATTGTGACCGCGCGGCTTAGGGATTTTTGCAAAAAAATGTTGTTCAGACGTCGAGGGCTAATTCTGTTTCCCATGATAAAAACGCATCTGTTTCCACCGAAAAACCTTTCAGGGGATCCTGTGCAACAGGTTAGCACCATTTTTGAGTGAATTGCAGAACGTCAGATTTTTGCTGAAATTGTGACCGCGCGGCTTAGGGATTTTTGCAAAAAAATGTTGTTCAGACGTCGAGGGCTTATTCTGTTTCCCATGCTAAAAAAGCATCTGTTTCCACCGAAAAACCTTTCAGGGGATCGTTTGCAACAGTTTGGCACCATTTTTGAGTGAATTGCAGAACGTCAGATTTTTGCTGAAATTGTGACCGCGCGGCTTAGGGATTTTTGCAAAAAAATGTTGTTCAGACGTCGAGGGCTAATTCTGTTTCCCATGATAAAAACGCATCTGTTTCCACCGAAAAACCTTTCAGGGGATCGTTTGCAACAGTTCAGCGCCATTTTTGAATGAATTGAAGAACGTCAGAAATTTAGAAGAAATTGTGATCGCGCGGCTTAGGGATTTTTGCAAAAAAATGTTGTTCAGACGTTGAGGGCTAATTCTGTTTCCCATGATAAAAACGCATCTGTTTCCGCCGAAAAACCTTTCAGGGGATCGTTTGCAACAGTTTAGCACCATTTTTGAGTGAATTGCAGAACGTCAGATTTTTGCTGAAATTGTAACCGCGCGGCTTAGGGATTTTTGCAAAAAAAATGTTGTTCGGACGTCGAGGGCTAATTCTGTTTCCCATGATAAAAACGCATCTGTTTCCACCGAAAAACCTTTCAGGGGATCGTTTGAAACAGTTTGGGCACCATTTTTGAGTGAATTGCAGAACGTCAGATTTTTGCTGAAATTGTGACCGCGCAGCTTAGGGATTTTTTCAAAAAAAGTTGTTCAGACGTTGAGGGCTAATTCTATTTCCGATGATAAAAACGCATCTGTTTCCACCGAAAAATCTTTCAGGGGATCGTTTGCAACAATTTGGCACCATTTTTGAGTGAATTGCAGAACGTCAGATTTTTGCTGAAATTGTGACCGCGCGGCTTAGGGATTTTTGCAAAAAAAGTTGTTCAGACGTTGAGGGCTAATTTTGTTTCCCATGATAAAAACGCATCTGTCTCCACCGAAAAAACCTTTCAGGGGATCGTTTGCAACAGTTTAGCACCATTTTTGAGTGAATTGCAGAACGTCAGATTTTTGCTGAAATTGTGACCGCGCGGCTTAGGGATTTTGCAAAAAAATGTTGTTCAGACGTCGAGGGCTAATTCTGTTTCCCATGATAAAAACGCATCTGTTTCCACCGAAAAACCTTTTAGGGGATCGTTTGCAACAGTTCAGCGCCATTTTTGAATGAATTGCAGAACGTCAGATTTTTGCTGAAATTGTGACCGCGCGGCTTAGGGATTTTTGCAAAAAAATGTTGTTCAGACGTTGAGGGCTTATTCTGTTTCCCATGCTAAAAACGCATCTGTTTCCACCGAAAAACCTTTCAGGGGATCGTTTGCAACAGTTTGGCACCATTTTTTAAGTGAATTGCAGAACGTCAGATTTTTGCGGAAATTCTGACCGCGCGGCTTAGGATTTTTGCAAAAAAATGTTGTTCAGACGTCGAGGGCTTATTCTGTTTCCCATGCTAAAAACGCATCTGTTTCCACCGAAAAACCTTTCAGGGGATCGTTTGCAACAGTTTGGCACCATTTTTGAGTGAATTGCAGAACGTCAGATTTTTGCTGAAATTGTGACCGCGCAGCTTAGGGATTTTTGCAAAAAAAATGTTGTTCAGACGTCGAGGGCTAATTCTGTTTCCCATGATAAAAACGCAT